>NW_027099238.1:0-300000 GCF_037042795.1 Molothrus aeneus
GGTGGAAAAGCTTTTTGCTGAGTGTAGAGCGGCAAGACACGCAGAAGACGCAGATACGCAGCTCTCCGAAGCTAAGTGCCGGTCCCGGGCTTCTTTCGGCACAAACCGCTCTCAGGAGCTCCCTGCGCTCGCCACAATGCTCTGTGTGCGAAGAAGCCGCTTCTTCGCCTCCGGGAGAATCGGCGAGCGGCAGCTTCCCAAAGGCGAAGATGCAAGCTGCAGCACACAGGCACAGTGTGGGCAGCCTTCAGACTTAGAGAAAACAGTACTTTACCACTCTCCTGCCTTTTCCATGGTTATTCTATTGGAAAAGAACGAGTTTTGGACAACTACCTTTCATTCTTGCCAAACTCTTTGCAGACCCCCGTGCAAGCTTTAGAACAAGATTTTGGATGTTTTCTTTCCTGGCAGAGTTTCTCCTTGCAAGATATGGTGGAAAAGCTTTTTGCTGAGTGTAGAGCGGCAAGACACGCAGAAGACGCAGATACGCAGCTCTCCGAAGCTAAGTGCCGGTCCCGGGCTTCTTTCGGCACAAACCGCTCTCAGGAGCTCCCTGCGCTCGCCACAATGCTCTGTGTGCGAAGAAGCCGCTTCTTCGCCTCCGGGAGAATCGGCGAGCGGCAGCTTCCCAAAGGCGAAGATGCAAGCTGCAGCACACAGGCACAGTGTGGGCAGCATTCAGACTTAGAGAAAACAGTACTTTACCACTCTCCTGCCTTTTCCATGGTTATTCTATTGGAAAAGAACGAGTTTTGGACAACTACCTTTCATTCTTGCCAAACTCTTTGCAGACCCCGTGCAAGCTTTAGAACAAGATTTTGGATGTTTTCTTTCCTGGCAGAGTTTCTCCTTGCAAGATATGGTGGAAAAGCTTTTTGCTGAGTGTAGAGCGGCAAGACACGCAGAAGACGCAGATACGCAGCTCTCCGAAGCTAAGTGCCGGTCCTGGGCTTCTTTCGGCACAAACCGCTCTCAGGAGCTCCCTGCGCTCGCCACAATGCTCTGTGTGCGAAGAAGCCGCTTCTTCGCCTGCGGGAGAATCGGCGAGCGGCAGCTTCCCAAAGGCGAAGATGCAAGCTGCAGCACGCAGGCACAGTGTGGGCAGCATTCAGACTTAGAGAAAACAGTACTTTACCACTCTCCTGCCTTTTCCATGGTTATTCTATTGGAAAAGAACGAGTTTTGGACAACTACCTTTCATTCTTGCCAAACTCTTTGCAGACCCCCGTGCAAGCTTTAGAACAAGATTTTGGATGTTTTCTTTCCTGGCAGAGTTTCTCCTTGCAAGATATGGTGGAAAAGCTTTTGGCTGAGTGTAGAGCGGCAAGACACGCAGAAGACGCAGATACGCAGCTCTCCGAAGCTAAGTGCCGGTCCCGGGCTTCTTTCGGCACAAAACCGCTCTCAGGAGCTCCCTGCGCTCGCCACAATGCTCTGTGTGCGAAGAAGCCGCTTCTTCGCCTCCGGGAGAATCGGCGAGCGGCAGCTTCCCAAAGGCGAAGATGCAAGCTGCAGCACACAGGCACAGTGTGGGCAGCCTTCAGACTTAGAGAAAACAGTACTTTACCACTCTCCTGCCTTTTCCATGGTTATTCTATTGGAAAAGAACGAGTTTTGGACAACTACCTTTCATTCTTGCCAAACTCTTTGCAGACCCCCGTGCAAGCTTAAGAACAAGATTTTGGATGTTTTCTTTCCTGGCAGAGTTTCTCCTTGCAAGATATGGTGGAAAAGCTTTTGGCTGAGTGTAGAGCGGCAAGACACGCAGAAGACGCAGATACGCAGCTCTCCGAAGCTAAGTGCCGGTCCCGGGCTTCTTTCGGCACAAACCGCTCTCAGGAGCTCCCTGCGCTCGCCACAATGCTCTGTGTGCGAAGAAGCCGCTTCTTCGCCTCCGGGAGAATCGGCGAGCGGCAGCTTCCCAAAGGCGAAGATGCAAGCTGCGGCACACAGGCACAGTGTGGGCAGCCTTCAGACTTAGAGAAAACAGTACTTTACCACTCTCCTGCCTTTTCCATGGTTATTCTATTGGAAAAGAACGAGTTTTGGACAACTACTTTTCATTCTTGCCAAACTCTTTGCAGACCCCCGTGCAAGCTTTAGAAGAAGATTTTGGATGTTTTTTTTCCTGGCAGAGTTTCTCCTTGCAAGATATGGTGGAAAAGCTTTTGGCTGAGTGTAGAGCGGCAAGACACGCAGAAGACGCAGATACGCAGCTCTCCGAAGCTAAGTGCCGGTCCCGGCCTTCTTTCGGCACAAACCGCTCTCAGGAGCTCCCTGCGCTCGCCACAATGCTCTGTGTGCGAAGAAGCCGCTTCTTCGCCTCCGGGAGAATCGGCGAGCGGCAGCTTCCCAAAGGCGAAGATGCAAGCTGCAGCACACAGGCACAGTGTGGGCAGCATTCAGACTTAGAGAAAACAGTACTTTAACACTCTCCTGCCTTTTCCATGGTTATTCTATTGGAAAAGAACGAGTTTTGGACAACTACCTTTCATTCTTGCCAAACTCTTTGCAGACCCCCGTGCAAGCTTTAGAACAAGATTTTGGATGTTTTTTTTCCTGGCAGAGTTTCTCCTTGCAAGATATGGTGGAAAAGCTTTTTGCTGAGTGTAGAGCGGCAAGACACGCAGAAGACGCAGATACGCAGCTCTCCGAAGCTAAGTGCCGGTCCCGGCCTTCTTTCGGCACAAACCGCTCTCAGGAGCTCCCTGCGCTCGCCACAATGCTCTGTGTGCGAAGAAGCCGCTTCTTCGCCTCCGGGAGAATCGGCGAGCGGCAGCTTCCCAAAGGCGAAGATGCAAGCTGCGGCACACAGGCACAGTGTGGGCAGCCTTCAGACTTAGAGAAAACAGTACTTTACCACTCTCCTGCCTTTTCCATGGTTATTCTATTGGAAAAGAACGAGTTTTGGACAACTACCTTTCATTCTTGCCAAACTCTTTGCAGACCCCCGTGAAAGCTTAAGAACAAAACTTTGGATGTTTTCTTTCCTGGCAGAGTTTCTCCTTGCAAGATATGGTGGAAAAGCTTTTTGCTGAGTGTAGAGCGGCAAGACACGCAGAAGACGCAGATACGCAGCTCTCCGAAGCTAAGTGCCGGTCCCGGGCTTCTTTCGGCACAAACCGCTCTCAGGAGCTCCCTGCGCTCGCCACAATGCTCTGTGTGCGAAGAAGCCGCTTCTTCGCCTCCGGGAGAATCGGCGAGCGGCAGCTTCCCAAAGGCGAAGATGCAAGCTGCAGCACACAGGCACAGTGTGGGCAGCCTTCAGACTTAGAGAAAACAGTACTTTACCACTCTCCTGCCTTTTCCATGGTTATTCTATTGGAAAAGAACGAGTTTTGGACAACTACCTTTCATTCTTGCCAAACTCTTTGCAGACCCCCGTGCAAGCTTTAGAACAAGATTTTGGATGTTTTCTTTCCTGGCAGAGTTTCTCCTTGCAAGATATGGTGGAAAAGCTTTTTGCTGAGTGTAGAGCGGCAAGACACGCAGAAGACGCAGATACGCAGCTCTCCGAAGCTAAGTGCCGGTCCCGGGCTTCTTTCGGCACAAACCGCTCTCAGGAGCTCCCTGCGCTCGCCACAATGCTCTGTGTGCGAAGAAGCCGCTTCTTCGCCTCCGGGAGAATCGGCGAGCGGCAGCTTCCCAAAGGCGAAGATGCAAGCTGCAGCACACAGGCACAGTGTGGGCAGCATTCAGACTTAGAGAAAACAGTACTTTACCACTCTCCTGCCTTTTCCATGGTTATTCTATTGGAAAAGAACGAGTTTTGGACAACTACCTTTCATTCTTGCCAAACTCTTTGCAGACCCCCGTGCAAGCTTTAGAACAAGATTTTGGATGTTTTCTTTCCTGGCAGAGTTTCTCCTTGCAAGATATGGTGGAAAAGCTTTTTGCTGAGTGTAGAGCGGCAAGACACGCAGAAGACGCAGATACGCAGCTCTCCGAAGCTAAGTGCCGGTCCTGGGCTTCTTTCGGCACAAACCGCTCTCAGGAGCTCCCTGCGCTCGCCACAATGCTCTGTGTGCGAAGAAGCCGCTTCTTCGCCTGCGGGAGAATCGGCGAGCGGCAGCTTCCCAAAGGCGAAGATGCAAGCTGCAGCACGCAGGCACAGTGTGGGCAGCATTCAGACTTAGAGAAAACAGTACTTTACCACTCTCCTGCCTTTTCCATGGTTATTCTATTGGAAAAGAACGAGTTTTGGACAACTACCTTTCATTCTTGCCAAACTCTTTGCAGACCCCCGTGCAAGCTTTAGAACAAGATTTTGGATGTTTTCTTTCCTGGCAGAGTTTCTCCTTGCAAGATATGGTGGAAAAGCTTTTGGCTGAGTGTAGAGCGGCAAGACACGCAGAAGACGCAGATACGCAGCTCTCCGAAGCTAAGTGCCGGTCCCGGGCTTCTTTCGGCACAAACCGCTCTCAGGAGCTCCCTGCGCTCGCCACAATGCTCTGTGTGCGAAGAAGCCGCTTCTTCGCCTCCGGGAGAATCGGCGAGCGGCAGCTTCCCAAAGGCGAAGATGCAAGCTGCAGCACACAGGCACAGTGTGGGCAGCCTTCAGACTTAGAGAAAACAGTACTTTACCACTCTCCTGCCTTTTCCATGGTTATTCTATTGGAAAAGAACGAGTTTTGGACAACTACCTTTCATTCTTGCCAAACTCTTTGCAGACCCCCGTGCAAGCTTAAGAACAAGATTTTGGATGTTTTCTTTCCTGGCAGAGTTTCTCCTTGCAAGATATGGTGGAAAAGCTTTTGGCTGAGTGTAGAGCGGCAAGACACGCAGAAGACGCAGATACGCAGCTCTCCGAAGCTAAGTGCCGGTCCCGGGCTTCTTTCGGCACAAACCGCTCTCAGGAGCTCCCTGCGCTCGCCACAATGCTCTGTGTGCGAAGAAGCCGCTTCTTCGCCTCCGGGAGAATCGGCGAGCGGCAGCTTCCCAAAGGCGAAGATGCAAGCTGCGGCACACAGGCACAGTGTGGGCAGCCTTCAGACTTAGAGAAAACAGTACTTTACCACTCTCCTGCCTTTTCCATGGTTATTCTATTGGAAAAGAACGAGTTTTGGACAACTACTTTTCATTCTTGCCAAACTCTTTGCAGACCCCCGTGCAAGCTTTAGAAGAAGATTTTGGATGTTTTTTTTCCTGGCAGAGTTTCTCCTTGCAAGATATGGTGGAAAAGCTTTTGGCTGAGTGTAGAGCGGCAAGACACGCAGAAGACGCAGATACGCAGCTCTCCGAAGCTAAGTGCCGGTCCCGGGCTTCTTTCGGCACAAACCGCTCTCAGGAGCTCCCTGCGCTCGCCACAATGCTCTGTGTGCGAAGAAGCCGCTTCTTCGCCTCCGGGAGAATCGGCGAGCGGCAGCTTCCCAAAGGCGAAGATGCAAGCTGCAGCACACAGGCACAGTGTGGGCAGCATTCAGACTTAGAGAAAACAGTACTTTAACACTCTCCTGCCTTTTCCATGGTTATTCTATTGGAAAAGAACGAGTTTTGGACAACTACCTTTCATTCTTGCCAAACTCTTTGCAGACCCCCGTGCAAGCTTTAGAACAAGATTTTGGATGTTTTCTTTCCTGGCAGAGTTTCTCCTTGCAAGATATGGTGGAAAAGCTTTTTGCTGAGTGTAGAGCGGCAAGACACGCAGAAGACGCAGATACGCAGCTCTCCGAAGCTAAGTGCCGGTCCCGGGCTTCTTTCGGCACAAACCGCTCTCAGGAGCTCCCTGCGCTCGCCACAATGCTCTGTGTGCGAAGAAGCCGCTTCTTCGCCTCCGGGAGAATCGGCGGGCGGCAGCTTCCCAAAGGCGAAGATGCAAGCTGCAGCACACAGGCACAGTGTGGGCAGCATTCAGACTTAGAGAAAACAGTACTTTAACACTCTCCTGCCTTTTCCATGGTTATTCTATTGGAAAAGAACGAGTTTTGGACAACTACCTTTCATTCTTGCCAAACTCTTTGCAGACCCCCGTGCAAGCTTAAGAACAAGATTTTGGATATTTTCTTTCCTGGCAGAGTTTCTCCTTGCAAGATATGGTGGAAAAGCTTTTGGCTGAGTGTAGAGCGGCAAGACACGCAGAAGACGCAGATACGCAGCTCTCCGAAGCTAAGTGCCGGTCCCGGGCTTCTTTCGGCACAAACCGCTCTCAGGAGCTCCCTGCGCTCGCCACAATGCTCTGTGTGCGAAGAAGCCGCTTCTTCGCCTCCGGGAGAATCGGCGAGCGGCAGCTTCCCAAAGGCGAAGATGCAAGCTGCGGCACACAGGCACAGTGTGGGCAGCCTTCAGACTTAGAGAAAACAGTACTTTACCACTCTCCTGCCTTTTCCATGGTTATTCTATTGGAAAAGAACGAGTTTTGGACAACTACCTTTCATTCTTGCCAAACTCTTTGCAGACCCCCGTGCAAGCTTTAGAAGAAGATTTTGGATGTTTTCTTTCCTGGCAGAGTTTCTCCTTGCAAGATATGGTGGAAAAGCTTTTTGCTGAGTGTAGAGCGGCAAGACACGCAGAAGACGCAGATACGCAGCTCTCCGAAGCTAAGTGCCGGTCCCGGGCTTCTTTCGGCACAAACCGCTCTCAGGAGCTCCCTGCGCTCGCCACAATGCTCTGTGTGCGAAGAAGCCGCTTCTTCGCCTCCGGGAGAATCGGCGAGCGGCAGCTTCCCAAAGGCGAAGATGCAAGCTGCAGCACACAGGCACAGTGTGGGCAGCATTCAGACTTAGAGAAAACAGTACTTTACCACTCTCCTGCCTTTTCCATGGTTATTCTATTGGAAAAGAACGAGTTTTGGACAACTACCTTTAATTCTTGCCAAACTCTTTGCAGACCCCCGTGCAAGCTTTAGAACAAGATTTTGGATGTTTTCTTTCCTGGCAGAGTTTCTCCTTGCAAGATATGGTGGAAAAGCTTTTTGCTGAGTGTAGAGCGGCAAGACACGCAGAAGACGCAGATACGCAGCTCTCCGAAGCTAAGTGCCGGTCCCGGGCTTCTTTCGGCACAAACCGCTCTCAGGAGCTCCCTGCGCTCGCCACAATGCTCTGTGTGCGAAGAAGCGGCTTCTTCGCCTCCGGGAGAATCGGCGAGCGGCAGCTTCCCAAAGGCGAAGATGCAAGCTGCAGCACGCAGGCACAGTGTGGGCAGCATTCAGACTTAGAGAAAACAGTACTTTACCACTCTCCTGCCTTTTCCATGGTTATTCTATTGGAAAAGAACGAGTTTTGGACAACTACCTTTCATTCTTGCCAAACTCTTTGCAGACCCCCGTGCAAGCTTAAGAACAAGATTTTGGATGTTTTCTTTCCTGGCAGAGTTTCTCCTTGCAAGATATGGTGGAAAAGCTTTTGGCTGAGTGTAGAGCGGCAAGACACGCAGAAGACGCAGATACGCAGCTCTCCGAAGCTAAGTGCCGGTCCCGGGCTTCTTTCGGCACAAACCGCTCTCAGGAGCTCCCTGCGCTCGCCACAATGCTCTGTGTGCGAAGAAGCCGCTTCTTCGCCTCCGGGAGAATCGGCGAGCGGCAGCTTCCCAAAGGCGAAGATGCAAGCTGCAGCACGCAGGTACAGTGTGGGCAGCCTTCAGACTTAGAGAAAACAGTACTTTACCACTCTCCTGCCTTTTCCATGGTTATTCTATTGGAAAAGAACGAGTTTTGGACAACTACCTTTCATTCTTGCCAAACTCTTTGCAGACCCCCGTGCAAGCTTTAGAACAAGATTTTGGATGTTTTCTTTCCTGGCAGAGTTTCTCCTTGCAAGATATGGTGGAAAAGCTTTTTGCTGAGTGTAGAGCGGCAAGACACGCAGAAGACGCAGATACGCAGCTCTCCGAAGCTAAGTGCCGGTCCCGGGCTTCTTTCGGCACAAACCGCTTTCAGGAGCTCCCTGCGCTCGCCACAATGCTCTGTGTGCGAAGAAGCCGCTTCTTCGCCTCCGGGAGAATCGGCGAGCGGCAGCTTCCCAAAGGCGAAGATGCAAGCTGCAGCACACAGGCACAGTGTGGGCAGCATTCAGACTTAGAGAAAACAGTACTTTACCACTCTCCTGCCTTTTCCATGGTTATTCTATTGGAAAAGAACGAGTTTTGGACAACTACCTTTCATTCTTGCCAAACTCTTTGCAGACCCCCGTGCAAGCTTTAGAACAAGATTTTGGATGTTTTCTTTCCTGGCAGAGTTTCTCCTTGCAAGATATGGTGGAAAAGCTTTTTGCTGAGTGTAGAGCGGCAAGACACGCAGAAGACGCAGATACGCAGCTCTCCGAAGCTAAGTGCCGGTCCCGGGCTTCTTTCGGCACAAACCGCTCTCAGGAGCTCCCTGCGCTCGCCACAATGCTCTGTGTGCGAAGAAGCCGCTTCTTCGCCTCCGGGAGAATCGGCGAGCGGCAGCTTCCCAAAGGCGAAGATGCAAGCTGCAGCACACAGGCACAGTGTGGGCAGCCTTCAGACTTAGAGAAAACAGTACTTTACCACTCTCCTGCCTTTTCCATGGTTATTCTATTGGAAAAGAACGAGTTTTGGACAACTACCTTTCATTCTTGCCAAACTCTTTGCAGACCCCCGTGCAAGCTTTAGAAGAAGATTTTGGATGTTTTCTTTCCTGGCAGAGTTTCTCCTTGCAAGATATGGTGGAAAAGCTTTTTGCTGAGTGTAGAGCGGCAAGACACGCAGAAGACGCAGATACGCAGCTCTCCGAAGCTAAGTGCCGGTCCCGGGCTTCTTTCGGCACAAACCGCTCTCAGGAGCTCCCTGCGCTCGCCACAATGCTCTGTGTGCGAAGAAGCCGCTTCTTCGCCTCCGGGAGAATCGGCGAGCGGCAGCTTCCCAAAGGCGAAGATGCAAGCTGCAGCACACAGGCACAGTGTGGGCAGCCTTCAGACTTAGAGAAAACAGTACTTTACCACTCTCCTGCCTTTTCCATGGTTATTCTATTGGAAAAGAACGAGTTTTGGACAACTACCTTTCATTCTTGCCAAACTCTTTGCAGACCCCCGTGCAAGCTTTAGAAGAAGATTTTGGATTTTTTTTTTCCTGGCAGAGTTTCTCCTTGCAAGATATGGTGGAAAAGCTTTTTGCTGAGTGTAGAGCGGCAAGACACGCAGAAGACGCAGATACGCAGCTCTCCGAAGCTAAGTGCCGGTCCCGGCCTTCTTTCGGCACAAACCGCTCTCAGGAGCTCCCTGCGCTCGCCACAATGCTCTGTGTGCGAAGAAGCCGCTTCTTCGCCTCCGGGAGAATCGGCGAGCGGCAGCTTCCCAAAGGCGAAGATGCAAGCTGCAGCACACAGGCACAGTGTGGGCAGCATTCAGACTTAGAGAAAACAGTACTTTAACACTCTCCTGCCTTTTCCATGGTTATTCTATTGGAAAAGAACGAGTTTTGGACAACTACCTTTCATTCTTGCCAAACTCTTTGCAGACCCCCGTGCAAGCTTTAGAACAAGATTTTGGATGTTTTTTTTCCTGGCAGAGTTTCTCCTTGCAAGATATGGTGGAAAAGCTTTTTGCTGAGTGTAGAGCGGCAAGACACGCAGAAGACGCAGATACGCAGCTCTCCGAAGCTAAGTGCCGGTCCCGGGCTTCTTTCGGCACAAACTGCTCTCAGGAGCTCCCTGCGCTCGCCACAATGCTCTGTGTGCGAAGAAGCCGCTTCTTCGCCTCCGGGAGAATCGGCGAGCGGCAGCTTCCCAAAGGCGAAGATGCAAGCTGCGGCACACAGGCACAGTGTGGGCAGCCTTCAGACTTAGAGAAAACAGTACTTTACCACTCTCCTGCCTTTTCCATGGTTATTCTATTGGAAAAGAACGAGTTTTGGACAACTACCTTTCATTCTTGCCAAACTCTTTGCAGACCCCCGTGAAAGCTTAAGAACAAAACTTTGGATGTTTTCTTTCCTGGCAGAGTTTCTCCTTGCAAGATATGGTGGAAAAGCTTTTTGCTGAGTGTAGAGCGGCAAGACACGCAGAAGACGCAGATACGCAGCTCTCCGAAGCTAAGTGCCGGTCCCGGGCTTCTTTCGGCACAAACCGCTCTCAGGAGCTCCCTGCGCTCGCCACAATGCTCTGTGTGCGAAGAAGCCGCTTCTTCGCCTCCGGGAGAATCGGCGAGCGGCAGCTTCCCAAAGGCGAAGATGCAAGCTGCGGCACACAGGCACAGTGTGGGCAGCCTTCAGACTTAGAGAAAACAGTACTTTACCACTCTCCTGCCTTTTCCATGGTTATTCTATTGGAAAAGAACGAGTTTTGGACAACTACCTTTCATTCTTGCCAAACTCTTTGCAGACCCCCGTGCAAGCTTTAGAACAAGATTTTGGATGTTTTCTTTCCTGGCAGAGTTTCTCCTTGCAAGATATGGTGGAAAAGCTTTTTGCTGAGTGTAGAGCGGCAAGACACGCAGAAGACGCAGATACGCAGCTCTCCGAAGCTAAGTGCCGGTCCCGGGCTTCTTTCGGCACAAACCGCTCTCAGGAGCTCCCTGCGCTCGCCACAATGCTCTGTGTGCGAAGAAGCCGCTTCTTCGCCTCCGGGAGAATCGGCGAGCGGCAGCTTCCCAAAGGCGAAGATGCAAGCTGCAGCACACAGGCACAGTGTGGGCAGCATTCAGACTTAGAGAAAACAGTACTTTACCACTCTCCTGCCTTTTCCATGGTTATTCTATTGGAAAAGAACGAGTTTTGGACAACTACCTTTCATTCTTGCCAAACTCTTTGCAGACCCCCGTGCAAGCTTTAGAAGAAGATTTTGGATGTTTTCTTTCCTGGCAGAGTTTCTCCTTGCAAGATATGGTGGAAAAGCTTTTGGCTGAGTGTAGAGCGGCAAGACACGCAGAAGACGCAGATACGCAGCTCTCCGAAGCTAAGTGCCGGTCCCGGGCTTCTTTCGGCACAAACCGCTCTCAGGAGCTCCCTGCGCTCGCCACAATGCTCTGTGTGCGAAGAAGCCGCTTCTTCGCCTCCGGGAGAATCGGCGAGCGGCAGCTTCCCAAAGGCGAAGATGCAAGCTGCAGCACGCAGGCACAGTGTGGGCAGCATTCAGACTTAGAGAAAACAGTACTTTACCACTCTCCTGCCTTTTCCATGGTTATTCTATTGGAAAAGAACGAGTTTTGGACAACTACCTTTCATTCTTGCCAAACTCTTTGCAGACCCCCGTGCAAGCTTTAGAACAAGATTTTGGATGTTTTCTTTCCTGGCAGAGTTTCTCCTTGCAAGATATGCTGGAAAAGCTTTTGGCTGAGTGTAGAGCGGCAAGACACGCAGAAGACGCAGATACGCAGCTCTCCGAAGCTAAGTGCCGGTCCCGGGCTTCTTTCGGCACAAACCGCTCTCAGGAGCTCCCTGCGCTCGCCACAATGCTCTGTGTGCGAAGAAGCCGCTTCTTCGCCTCCGGGAGAATCGGCGAGCGGCAGCTTCCCAAAGGCGAAGATGCAAGCTGCAGCACGCAGGTACAGTGTGGGCAGCCTTCAGACTTAGAGAAAACAGTACTTTACCACTCTCCTGCCTTTTCCATGGTTATTCTATTGGAAAAGAACGAGTTTTGGACAACTACCTTTCATTCTTGCCAAACTCTTTGCAGACCCCCGTGCAAGCTTTAGAACAAGATTTTGGATGTTTTCTTTCCTGGCAGAGTTTCTCCTTGCAAGATATGGTGGAAAAGCTTTTTGCTGAGTGTAGAGCGGCAAGACACGCAGAAGACGCAGATACGCAGCTCTCCGAAGCTAAGTGCCGGTCCCGGCCTTCTTTCGGCACAAACCGCTTTCAGGAGCTCCCTGCGCTCGCCACAATGCTCTGTGTGCGAAGAAGCCGCTTCTTCGCCTCCGGGAGAATCGGCGAGCGGCAGCTTCCCAAAGGCGAAGATGCAAGCTGCAGCACACAGGCACAGTGTGGGCAGCATTCAGACTTAGAGAAAACAGTACTTTACCACTCTCCTGCCTTTTCCATGGTTATTCTATTGGAAAAGAACGAGTTTTGGACAACTACCTTTCATTCTTGCCAAACTCTTTGCAGACCCCCGTGCAAGCTTTAGAACAAGATTTTGGATGTTTTCTTTCCTGGCAGAGTTTCTCCTTGCAAGATATGGTGGAAAAGCTTTTTGCTGAGTGTAGAGCGGCAAGACACGCAGAAGACGCAGATACGCAGCTCTCCGAAGCTAAGTGCCGGTCCCGGGCTTCTTTCGGCACAAACCGCTCTCAGGAGCTCCCTGCGCTCGCCACAATGCTCTGTGTGCGAAGAAGCCGCTTCTTCGCCTCCGGGAGAATCGGCGAGCGGCAGCTTCCCAAAGGCGAAGATGCAAGCTGCAGCACACAGGCACAGTGTGGGCAGCCTTCAGACTTAGAGAAAACAGTACTTTACCACTCTCCTGCCTTTTCCATGGTTATTCTATTGGAAAAGAACGAGTTTTGGACAACTACCTTTCATTCTTGCCAAACTCTTTGCAGACCCCCGTGCAAGCTTAAGAACAAGATTTTGGATGTTTTCTTTCCTGGCAGAGTTTCTCCTTGCAAGATATGGTGGAAAAGCTTTTGGCTGAGTGTAGAGCGGCAAGACACGCAGAAGACGCAGATACGCAGCTCTCCGAAGCTAAGTGCCGGTCCCGGGCTTCTTTCGGCACAAACCGCTCTCAGGAGCTCCCTGCGCTCGCCACAATGCTCTGTGTGCGAAGAAGCCGCTTCTTCGCCTCCGGGAGAATCGGCGAGCGGCAGCTTCCCAAAGGCGAAGATGCAAGCTGCGGCACACAGGCACAGTGTGGGCAGCCTTCAGACTTAGAGAAAACAGTACTTTACCACTCTCCTGCCTTTTCCATGGTTATTCTATTGGAAAAGAACGAGTTTTGGACAACTACCTTTCATTCTTGCCAAACTCTTTGCAGACCCCCGTGCAAGCTTTAGAACAAGATTTTGGATGTTTTCTTTCCTGGCAGAGTTTCTCCTTGCAAGATATGGTGGAAAAGCTTTTGGCTGAGTGTAGAGCGGCAAGACACGCAGAAGACGCAGATACGCAGCTCTCCGAAGCTAAGTGCCGGTCCCGGGCTTCTTTCGGCACAAACCGCTCTCAGGAGCTCCCTGCGCTCGCCACAATGCTCTGTGTGCGAAGAAGCCGCTTCTTCGCCTCCGGGAGAATCGGCGGGCGGCAGCTTCCCAAAGGCGAAGATGCAAGCTGCAGCACACAGGCACAGTGTGGGCAGCATTCAGACTTAGAGAAAACAGTACTTTACCACTCTCCTGCCTTTTCCATGGTTATTCTATTGGAAAAGAACGAGTTTTGGACAACTACCTTTCATTCTTGCCAAACTCTTTGCAGACCCCCGTGCAAGCTTAAGAACAAGATTTTGGATGTTTTCTTTCCTGGCAGAGTTTCTCCTTGCAAGATATGGTGGAAAAGCTTTTGGCTGAGTGTAGAGCGGCAAGACACGCAGAAGACGCAGATACGCAGCTCTCCGAAGCTAAGTGCCGGTCCCGGGCTTCTTTCGGCACAAACCGCTCTCAGGAGCTCCCTGCGCTCGCCACAATGCTCTGTGTGCGAAGAAGCCGCTTCTTCGCCTGCGGGAGAATCGGCGAGCGGCAGCTTCCCAAAGGCGAAGATGCAAGCTGCGGCACGCAGGCACAGTGTGGGCAGCCTTCAGACTTAGAGAAAACAGTACTTTACCACTCTCCTGCCTTTTCCATGGTTATTCTATTGGAAAAGAACGAGTTTTGGACAACTACCTTTCATTCTTGCCAAACTCTTTGCAGACCCCCGTGCAAGCTTTAGAACAAGATTTTGGATGTTTTCTTTCCTGGCAGAGTTTCTCCTTGCAAGATATGCTGGAAAAGCTTTTGGCTGAGTGTAGAGCGGCAAGACACGCAGAAGACGCAGATACGCAGCTCTCCGAAGCTAAGTGCCGGTCCCGGGCTTCTTTCGGCACAAACCGCTCTCAGGAGCTCCCTGCGCTCGCCACAATGCTCTGTGTGCGAAGAAGCCGCTTCTTCGCCTCCGGGAGAATCGGCGGGCGGCAGCTTCCCAAAGGCGAAGATGCAAGCTGCGGCACGCAGGCACAGTGTGGGCAGCCTTCAGACTTAGAGAAAACAGTACTTTACCACTCTCCTGCCTTTTCCATGGTTATTCTATTGGAAAAGAACGAGTTTTGGACAACTACCTTTCATTCTTGCCAAACTCTTTGCAGACCCCCGTGCAAGCTTTAGAACAAGATTTTGGATGTTTTCTTTCCTGGCAGAGTTTCTCCTTGCAAGATATGGTGGAAAAGCTTTTTGCTGAGTGTAGAGCGGCAAGACACGCAGAAGACGCAGATACGCAGCTCTCCGAAGCTAAGTGCCGGTCCCGGGCTTCTTTCGGCACAAACCGCTCTCAGGAGCTCCCTGCGCTCGCCACAATGCTCTGTGTGCGAAGAAGCCGCTTCTTCGCCTCCGGGAGAATCGGCGAGCGGCAGCTTCCCAAAGGCGAAGATGCAAGCTGCAGCACGCAGGCACAGTGTGGGCAGCATTCAGACTTAGAGAAAACAGTACTTTACCACTCTCCTGCCTTTTCCATGGTTATTCTATTGGAAAAGAACGAGTTTTGGACAACTACCTTTCATTCTTGCCAAACTCTTTGCAGACCCCCGTGCAAGCTTTAGAACAAGATTTTGGATGTTTTCTTTCCTGGCAGAGTTTCTCCTTGCAAGATATGCTGGAAAAGCTTTTGGCTGAGTGTAGAGCGGCAAGACACGCAGAAGACGCAGATACGCAGCTCTCCGAAGCTAAGTGCCGGTCCCGGGCTTCTTTCGGCACAAACCGCTCTCAGGAGCTCCCTGCGCTCGCCACAATGCTCTGTGTGCGAAGAAGCCGCTTCTTCGCCTCCGGGAGAATCGGCGAGCGGCAGCTTCCCAAAGGCGAAGATGCAAGCTGCAGCACGCAGGTACAGTGTGGGCAGCCTTCAGACTTAGAGAAAACAGTACTTTACCACTCTCCTGCCTTTTCCATGGTTATTCTATTGGAAAAGAACGAGTTTTGGACAACTACCTTTCATTCTTGCCAAACTCTTTGCAGACCCCCGTGCAAGCTTTAGAACAAGATTTTGGATGTTTTCTTTCCTGGCAGAGTTTCTCCTTGCAAGATATGGTGGAAAAGCTTTTTGCTGAGTGTAGAGCGGCAAGACACGCAGAAGACGCAGATACGCAGCTCTCCGAAGCTAAGTGCCGGTCCCGGCCTTCTTTCGGCACAAACCGCTTTCAGGAGCTCCCTGCGCTCGCCACAATGCTCTGTGTGCGAAGAAGCCGCTTCTTCGCCTCCGGGAGAATCGGCGAGCGGCAGCTTCCCAAAGGCGAAGATGCAAGCTGCAGCACACAGGCACAGTGTGGGCAGCATTCAGACTTAGAGAAAACAGTACTTTACCACTCTCCTGCCTTTTCCATGGTTATTCTATTGGAAAAGAACGAGTTTTGGACAACTACCTTTCATTCTTGCCAAACTCTTTGCAGACCCCCGTGCAAGCTTTAGAACAAGATTTTGGATGTTTTCTTTCCTGGCAGAGTTTCTCCTTGCAAGATATGGTGGAAAAGCTTTTTGCTGAGTGTAGAGCGGCAAGACACGCAGAAGACGCAGATACGCAGCTCTCCGAAGCTAAGTGCCGGTCCCGGGCTTCTTTCGGCACAAACCGCTCTCAGGAGCTCCCTGCGCTCGCCACAATGCTCTGTGTGCGAAGAAGCCGCTTCTTCGCCTCCGGGAGAATCGGCGAGCGGCAGCTTCCCAAAGGCGAAGATGCAAGCTGCAGCACACAGGCACAGTGTGGGCAGCCTTCAGACTTAGAGAAAACAGTACTTTACCACTCTCCTGCCTTTTCCATGGTTATTCTATTGGAAAAGAACGAGTTTTGGACAACTACCTTTCATTCTTGCCAAACTCTTTGCAGACCCCCGTGCAAGCTTAAGAACAAGATTTTGGATGTTTTCTTTCCTGGCAGAGTTTCTCCTTGCAAGATATGGTGGAAAAGCTTTTGGCTGAGTGTAGAGCGGCAAGACACGCAGAAGACGCAGATACGCAGCTCTCCGAAGCTAAGTGCCGGTCCCGGGCTTCTTTCGGCACAAACCGCTCTCAGGAGCTCCCTGCGCTCGCCACAATGCTCTGTGTGCGAAGAAGCCGCTTCTTCGCCTCCGGGAGAATCGGCGAGCGGCAGCTTCCCAAAGGCGAAGATGCAAGCTGCGGCACACAGGCACAGTGTGGGCAGCCTTCAGACTTAGAGAAAACAGTACTTTACCACTCTCCTGCCTTTTCCATGGTTATTCTATTGGAAAAGAACGAGTTTTGGACAACTACCTTTCATTCTTGCCAAACTCTTTGCAGACCCCCGTGCAAGCTTTAGAACAAGATTTTGGATGTTTTCTTTCCTGGCAGAGTTTCTCCTTGCAAGATATGGTGGAAAAGCTTTTGGCTGAGTGTAGAGCGGCAAGACACGCAGAAGACGCAGATACGCAGCTCTCCGAAGCTAAGTGCTGGTCCCGGCCTTCTTTCGGCACAAACCGCTCTCAGGAGCTCCCTGCGCTCGCCACAATGCTCTGTGTGCGAAGAAGCCGCTTCTTCGCCTCCGGGAGAATCGGCGGGCGGCAGCTTCCCAAAGGCGAAGATGCAAGCTGCAGCACACAGGCACAGTGTGGGCAGCATTCAGACTTAGAGAAAACAGTACTTTACCACTCTCCTGCCTTTTCCATGGTTATTCTATTGGAAAAGAACGAGTTTTGGACAACTACCTTTCATTCTTGCCAAACTCTTTGCAGACCCCCGTGCAAGCTTAAGAACAAGATTTTGGATGTTTTCTTTCCTGGCAGAGTTTCTCCTTGCAAGATATGGTGGAAAAGCTTTTGGCTGAGTGTAGAGCGGCAAGACACGCAGAAGACGCAGATACGCAGCTCTCCGAAGCTAAGTGCCGGTCCCGGGCTTCTTTCGGCACAAACCGCTCTCAGGAGCTCCCTGCGCTCGCCACAATGCTCTGTGTGCGAAGAAGCCGCTTCTTCGCCTCCGGGAGAATCGGCGAGCGGCAGCTTCCCAAAGGCGAAGATGCAAGCTGCGGCACGCAGGCACAGTGTGGGCAGCCTTCAGACTTAGAGAAAACAGTACTTTACCACTCTCCTGCCTTTTCCATGGTTATTCTATTGGAAAAGAACGAGTTTTGGACAACTACCTTTCATTCTTGCCAAACTCTTTGCAGACCCCCGTGCAAGCTTTAGAACAAGATTTTGGATGTTTTCTTTCCTGGCAGAGTTTCTCCTTGCAAGATATGCTGGAAAAGCTTTTGGCTGAGTGTAGAGCGGCAAGACACGCAGAAGACGCAGATACGCAGCTCTCCGAAGCTAAGTGCCGGTCCCGGGCTTCTTTCGGCACAAACCGCTCTCAGGAGCTCCCTGCGCTCGCCACAATGCTCTGTGTGCGAAGAAGCCGCTTCTTCGCCTCCGGGAGAATCGGCGGGCGGCAGCTTCCCAAAGGCGAAGATGCAAGCTGCAGCACACAGGCACAGTGTGGGCAGCATTCAGACTTAGAGAAAACAGTACTTTACCACTCTCCTGCCTTTTCCATGGTTATTCTATTGGAAAAGAACGAGTTTTGGACAACTACCTTTCATTCTTGCCAAACTCTTTGCAGACCCCCGTGCAAGCTTAAGAACAAGATTTTGGATATTTTCTTTCCTGGCAGAGTTTCTCCTTGCAAGATATGGTGGAAAAGCTTTTGGCTGAGTGTAGAGCGGCAAGACACGCAGAAGACGCAGATACGCAGCTCTCCGAAGCTAAGTGCCGGTCCCGGGCTTCTTTCGGCACAAACCGCTCTCAGGAGCTCCCTGCGCTCGCCACAATGCTCTGTGTGCGAAGAAGCCGCTTCTTCGCCTCCGGGAGAATCGGCGAGCGGCAGCTTCCCAAAGGCGAAGATGCAAGCTGCGGCACACAGGCACAGTGTGGGCAGCCTTCAGACTTAGAGAAAACAGTACTTTACCACTCTCCTGCCTTTTCCATGGTTATTCTATTGGAAAAGAACGAGTTTTGGACAACTACCTTTCATTCTTGCCAAACTCTTTGCAGACCCCCGTGCAAGCTTTAGAAGAAGATTTTGGATGTTTTCTTTCCTGGCAGAGTTTCTCCTTGCAAGATATGCTGGAAAAGCTTTTGGCTGAGTGTAGAGCGGCAAGACACGCAGAAGACGCAGATACGCAGCTCTCCGAAGCTAAGTGCCGGTCCCGGGCTTCTTTCGGCACAAACCGCTCTCAGGAGCTCCCTGCGCTCGCCACAATGCTCTGTGTGCGAAGAAGCCGCTTCTTCGCCTCCGGGAGAATCGGCGAGCGGCAGCTTCCCAAAGGCGAAGATGCAAGCTGCAGCACACAGGCACAGTGTGGGCAGCATTCAGACTTAGAGAAAACAGTACTTTACCACTCTCCTGCCTTTTCCATGGTTATTCTATTGGAAAAGAACGAGTTTTGGACAACTACCTTTCATTCTTGCCAAACTCTTTGCAGACCCCCGTGCAAGCTTTAGAACAAGATTTTGGATGTTTTCTTTCCTGGCAGAGTTTCTCCTTGCAAGATATGGTGGAAAAGCTTTTTGCTGAGTGTAGAGCGGCAAGACACGCAGAAGACGCAGATACGCAGCTCTCCGAAGCTAAGTGCCGGTCCCGGGCTTCTTTCGGCACAAACCGCTCTCAGGAGCTCCCTGCGCTCGCCACAATGCTCTGTGTGCGAAGAAGCCGCTTCTTCGCCTCCGGGAGAATCGGCGAGCGGCAGCTTCCCAAAGGCGAAGATGCAAGCTGCGGCACACAGGCACAGTGTGGGCAGCCTTCAGACTTAGAGAAAACAGTACTTTACCACTCTCCTGCCTTTTCCATGGTTATTCTATTGGAAAAGAACGAGTTTTGGACAACTACCTTTCATTCTTGCCAAACTCTTTGCAGACCCCCGTGCAAGCTTTAGAACAAGATTTTGGATGTTTTCTTTCCTGGCAGAGTTTCTCCTTGCAAGATATGCTGGAAAACCTTTTGGCTGAGTGTAGAGCGGCAAGACACGCAGAAGACGCAGATACGCAGCTCTCCGAAGCTAAGTGCCGGTCCCGGGCTTCTTTCGGCACAAACCGCTCTCAGGAGCTCCCTGCGCTCGCCACAATGCTCTGTGTGCGAAGAAGCCGCTTCTTCGCCTCCGGGAGAATCGGCGAGCGGCAGCTTCCCAAAGGCGAAGATGCAAGCTGCAGCACGCAGGTACAGTGTGGGCAGCCTTCAGACTTAGAGAAAACAGTACTTTACCACTCTCCTGCCTTTTCCATGGTTATTCTATTGGAAAAGAACGAGTTTTGGACAACTACCTTTCATTCTTGCCAAACTCTTTGCAGACCCCCGTGCAAGCTTTAGAACAAGATTTTGGATGTTTTCTTTCCTGGCAGAGTTTCTCCTTGCAAGATATGGTGGAAAAGCTTTTTGCTGAGTGTAGAGCGGCAAGACACGCAGAAGACGCAGATACGCAGCTCTCCGAAGCTAAGTGCCGGTCCCGGGCTTCTTTCGGCACAAACCGCTTTCAGGAGCTCCCTGCGCTCGCCACAATGCTCTGTGTGCGAAGAAGCCGCTTCTTCGCCTCCGGGAGAATCGGCGAGCGGCAGCTTCCCAAAGGCGAAGATGCAAGCTGCAGCACACAGGCACAGTGTGGGCAGCATTCAGACTTAGAGAAAACAGTACTTTACCACTCTCCTGCCTTTTCCATGGTTATTCTATTGGAAAAGAACGAGTTTTGGACAACTACCTTTCATTCTTGCCAAACTCTTTGCAGACCCCCGTGCAAGCTTTAGAACAAGATTTTGGATGTTTTCTTTCCTGGCAGAGTTTCTCCTTGCAAGATATGGTGGAAAAGCTTTTTGCTGAGTGTAGAGCGGCAAGACACGCAGAAGACGCAGATACGCAGCTCTCCGAAGCTAAGTGCCGGTCCCGGGCTTCTTTCGGCACAAACCGCTCTCAGGAGCTCCCTGCGCTCGCCACAATGCTCTGTGTGCGAAGAAGCCGCTTCTTCGCCTCCGGGAGAATCGGCGAGCGGCAGCTTCCCAAAGGCGAAGATGCAAGCTGCAGCACACAGGCACAGTGTGGGCAGCCTTCAGACTTAGAGAAAACAGTACTTTACCACTCTCCTGCCTTTTCCATGGTTATTCTATTGGAAAAGAACGAGTTTTGGACAACTACCTTTCATTCTTGCCAAACTCTTTGCAGACCCCCGTGCAAGCTTAAGAACAAGATTTTGGATGTTTTCTTTCCTGGCAGAGTTTCTCCTTGCAAGATATGGTGGAAAAGCTTTTTGCTGAGTGTAGAGCGGCAAGACACGCAGAAGACGCAGATACGCAGCTCTCCGAAGCTAAGTGCCGGTCCCGGGCTTCTTTCGGCACAAACCGCTCTCAGGAGCTCCCTGCGCTCGCCACAATGCTCTGTGTGCGAAGAAGCCGCTTCTTCGCCTCCGGGAGAATCGGCGAGCGGCAGCTTCCCAAAGGCGAAGATGCAAGCTGCGGCACACAGGCACAGTGTGGGCAGCCTTCAGACTTAGAGAAAACAGTACTTTACCACTCTCCTGCCTTTTCCATGGTTATTCTATTGGAAAAGAACGAGTTTTGGACAACTACTTTTCATTCTTGCCAAACTCTTTGCAGACCCCCGTGCAAGCTTTAGAAGAAGATTTTGGATGTTTTTTTTCCTGGCAGAGTTTCTCCTTGCAAGATATGGTGGAAAAGCTTTTTGCTGAGTGTAGAGCGGCAAGACACGCAGAAGACGCAGATACGCAGCTCTCCGAAGCTAAGTGCCGGTCCCGGGCTTCTTTCGGCACAAACCGCTCTCAGGAGCTCCCTGCGCTCGCCACAATGCTCTGTGTGCGAAGAAGCCGCTTCTTCGCCTCCGGGAGAATCGGCGAGCGGCAGCTTCCCAAAGGCGAAGATGCAAGCTGCGGCACACAGGCACAGTGTGGGCAGCATTCAGACTTAGAGAAAACAGTACTTTAACACTCTCCTGCCTTTTCCATGGTTATTCTATTGGAAAAGAACGAGTTTTGGACAACTACTTTTCATTCTTGCCAAACTCTTTGCAGACCCCCGTGCAAGCTTTAGAAGAAGATTTTGGATGTTTTTTTTCCTGGCAGAGTTTCTCCTTGCAAGATATGGTGGAAAAGCTTTTTGCTGAGTGTAGAGCGGCAAGACACGCAGAAGACGCAGATACGCAGCTCTCCGAAGCTAAGTGCCGGTCCCGGGCTTCTTTCGGCACAAACCGCTCTCAGGAGCTCCCTGCGCTCGCCACAATGCTCTGTGTGCGAAGAAGCCGCTTCTTCGCCTCCGGGAGAATCGGCGAGCGGCAGCTTCCCAAAGGCGAAGATGCAAGCTGCAGCACACAGGCACAGTGTGGGCAGCATTCAGACTTAGAGAAAACAGTACTTTACCACTCTCCTGCCTTTTCCATGGTTATTCTATTGGAAAAGAACGAGTTTTGGACAATCACCTTTCATTCTTGCCAAACTCTTTGCAGACCCCCGTGCAAGCTTTAGAACAAGATTTTGGATGTTTTCTTTCCTGGCAGAGTTTCTCCTTGCAAGATATGGTGGAAAAGCTTTTTGCTGAGTGTAGAGCGGCAAGACACGCAGAAGACGCAGATACGCAGCTCTCCGAAGCTAAGTGCCGGTCCCGGGCTTCTTTCGGCACAAACCGCTCTCAGGAGCTCCCTGCGCTCGCCACAATGCTCTGTGTGCGAAGAAGCCGCTTCTTCGCCTCCGGGAGAATCGGCGAGCGGCAGCTTCCCAAAGGCGAAGATGCAAGCTGCAGCACACAGGCACAGTGTGGGCAGCATTCAGACTTAGAGAAAACAGTACTTTACCACTCTCCTGCCTTTTCCATGGTTATTCTATTGGAAAAGAACGAGTTTTGGACAACTACCTTTCATTCTTGCCAAACTCTTTGCAGACCCCCGTGCAAGCTTTAGAACAAGATTTTGGATGTTTTCTTTCCTGGCAGAGTTTCTCCTTGCAAGATATGGTGGAAAAGCTTTTTGCTGAGTGTAGAGCGGCAAGACACGCAGAAGACGCAGATACGCAGCTCTCCGAAGCTAAGTGCCGGTCCCGGGCTTCTTTCGGCACAAACCGCTCTCAGGAGCTCCCTGCGCTCGCCACAATGCTCTGTGTGCGAAGAAGCCGCTTCTTCGCCTCCGGGAGAATCGGCGAGCGGCAGCTTCCCAAAGGCGAAGATGCAACCTGCGGCACACAGGCACAGTGTGGGCAGCCTTCAGACTTAGAGAAAACAGTACTTTACCACTCTCCTGCCTTTTCCATGGTTATTCTATTGGAAAAGAACGAGTTTTGGACAACTTCCTTTCATTCTTGCCAAACTCTTTGCAGACCCCCGTGCAAGCTTTAGAAGAAGATTTTGGATGTTTTCTTTCCTGGCAGAGTTTCTCCTTGCAAGATATGGTGGAAAAGCTTTTTGCTGAGTGTAGAGCGGCAAGACACGCAGAAGACGCAGATACGCAGCTCTCCGAAGCTAAGTGCCGGTCCCGGGCTTCTTTCGGCACAAACCGCTCTCAGGAGCTCCCTGCGCTCACCACAATGCTCTGTGTGCGAAGAAGCCGCTTCTTCGCCTCCGGGAGAATCGGCGAGCGGCAGCTTCCCAAAGGCGAAGATGCAAGCTGCAGCACACAGGCACAGTGTGGGCAGCCTTCAGACTTAGAGAAAACAGTACTTTACCACTCTCCTGCCTTTTCCATGGTTATTCTATTGGAAAAGAACGAGTTTTGGACAACTACCTTTCATTCTTGCCAAACTCTTTGCAGACCCCCGTGCAAGCTTTAGAACAAGATTTTGGATGTTTTCTTTCCTGGCAGAGTTTCTCCTTGCAAGATATGGTGGAAAAGCTTTTTGCTGAGTGTAGAGCGGCAAGACACGCAGAAGACGCAGATACGCAGCTCTCCGAAGCTAAGTGCCGGTCCCGGGCTTCTTTTGGCACAAACCGCTCTCAGGAGCTCCCTGCGCTCGCCACAATGCTCTGTGTGCGAAGAAGCCGCTTCTTCGCCTCCGGGAGAATCGGCGAGCGGCAGCTTCCCAAAGGCGAAGATGCAACCTGCGGCACACAGGCACAGTGTGGGCAGCCTTCAGACTTAGAGAAAACAGTACTTTACCACTCTCCTGCCTTTTCCATGGTTATTCTATTGGAAAAGAACGAGTTTTGGACAACCACCTTTCATTCTTGCCAAACTCTTTGCAGACCCCCGTGCAAGCTTTAGAACAAGATTTTGGATGTTTTCTTTCCTGGCAGAGTTTCTCCTTGCAAGATATGGTGGGAAAGCTTTTTGCTGAGTGTAGAGCGGCAAGACACGCAGAAGACGCAGATACGCAGCTCTCCGAAGCTAAGTGCCGGTCCCGGGCTTCTTTCGGCACAAACCGCTCTCAGGAGCTCCCTGCGCTCGCCACAATGCTCTGTGTGCGAAGAAGCCGCTTCTTCGCCTCCGGGAGAATCGGCGAGCGGCAGCTTCCCAAAGGCGAAGATGCAAGCTGCAGCACACAGGCACAGTGTGGGCAGCCTTCAGACTTAGAGAAAACAGTACTTTACCACTCTCCTGCCTTTTCCATGGTTATTCTATTGGAAAAGAACGAGTTTTGGACAACTACCTTTCATTCTTGCCAAACTCTTTGCAGACCCCCGTGCAAGCTTAAGAACAAGATTTTGGATGTTTTCTTTCCTGGCAGAGTTTCTCCTTGCAAGATATGGTGGAAAAGCTTTTGGCTGAGTGTAGAGCGGCAAGACACGCAGAAGACGCAGATACGCAGCTCTCCGAAGCTAAGTGCCGGTCCCGGGCTTCTTTCGGCACAAACCGCTCTCAGGAGCTCCCTGCGCTCGCCACAATGCTCTGTGTGCGAAGAAGCCGCTTCTTCGCCTCCGGGAGAATCGGCGAGCGGCAGCTTCCCAAAGGCGAAGATGCAAGCTGCGGCACACAGGCACAGTGTGGGCAGCCTTCAGACTTAGAGAAAACAGTACTTTACCACTCTCCTGCCTTTTCCATGGTTATTCTATTGGAAAAGAACGAGTTTTGGACAACTACCTTTCATTCTTGCCAAACTCTTTGCAGACCCCCGTGCAAGCTTTAGAAGAAGATTTTGGATGTTTTTTTTCCTGGCAGAGTTTCTCCTTGCAAGATATGGTGGAAAAGCTTTTTGCTGAGTGTAGAGCGGCAAGACACGCAGAAGACGCAGATACGCAGCTCTCCGAAGCTAAGTGCCGGTCCCGGGCTTCTTTCGGCACAAACCGCTCTCAGGAGCTCCCTGCGCTCGCCACAATGCTCTGTGTGCGAAGAAGCCGCTTCTTCGCCTCCGGGAGAATCAGCGAGCGGCAGCTTCCCAAAGGCGAAGATGCAAGCTGCAGCACACAGGCACAGTGTGGGCAGCCTTCAGACTTAGAGAAAACAGTACTTTACCACTCTCCTGCCTTTTCCATGGTTATTCTATTGGAAAAGAACGAGTTTTGGACAACTACCTTTCATTCTTGCCAAACTCTTTGCAGACCCCCGTGCAAGCTTTAGAACAAGATTTTGGATGTTTTCTTTCCTGGCAGAGTTTCTCCTTGCAAGATATGGTGGAAAAGCTTTTTGCTGAGTGTAGAGCGGCAAGACACGCAGAAGACGCAGATACGCAGCTCTCCGAAGCTAAGTGCCGGTCCCGGGCTTCTTTCGGCACAAACCGCTCTCAGGAGCTCCCTGCGCTCGCCACAATGCTCTGTGTGCGAAGAAGCCGCTTCTTCGCCTCCGGGAGAATCGGCGAGCGGCAGCTTCCCAAAGGCGAAGATGCAAGCTGCAGCACACAGGCACAGTGTGGGCAGCATTCAGACTTAGAGAAAACAGTACTTTACCACTCTCCTGCCTTTTCCATGGTTATTCTATTGGAAAAGAACGAGTTTTGGACAACTACCTTTCATTCTTGCCAAACTCTTTGCAGACCCCCGTGAAAGCTTAAGAACAAAACTTTGGATGTTTTCTTTCCTGGCAGAGTTTCTCCTTGCAAGATATGGTGGAAAAGCTTTTTGCTGAGTGTAGAGCGGCAAGACACGCAGAAGACGCAGATACGCAGCTCTCCGAAGCTAAGTGCCGGTCCCGGGCTTCTTTCGGCACAAACCGCTCTCAGGAGCTCCCTGCGCTCGCCACAATGCTCTGTGTGCGAAGAAGCCGCTTCTTCGCCTCCGGGAGAATCGGCGAGCGGCAGCTTCCCAAAGGCGAAGATGCAAGCTGCAGCACACAGGCAGTGTGGGCAGCATTCAGACTTAGAGAAAACAGTACTTTACCACTCTCCTGCCTTTTCCATGGTTATTCTATTGGAAAAGAACGAGTTTTGGACAACTACCTTTCATTCTTGCCAAACTCTTTGCAGACCCCCGTGCAAGCTTTAGAAGAAGATTTTGGATGTTTTTTTTCCTGGCAGAGTTTCTCCTTGCAAGATATGGTGGAAAAGCTTTTTGCTGAGTGTAGAGCGGCAAGACACGCAGAAGACGCAGATACGCAGCTCTCCGAAGCTAAGTGCCGGTCCCGGGCTTCTTTCGGCACAAACCGCTCTCAGGAGCTCCCTGCGCTCGCCACAATGCTCTGTGTGCGAAGAAGCCGCTTCTTCGCCTCCGGGAGAATCAGCGAGCGGCAGCTTCCCAAAGGCGAAGATGCAAGCTGCAGCACACAGGCACAGTGTGGGCAGCCTTCAGACTTAGAGAAAACAGTACTTTACCACTCTCCTGCCTTTTCCATGGTTATTCTATTGGAAAAGAACGAGTTTTGGACAACTACCTTTCATTCTTGCCAAACTCTTTGCAGACCCCCGTGCAAGCTTTAGAACAAGATTTTGGATGTTTTCTTTCCTGGCAGAGTTTCTCCTTGCAAGATATGGTGGAAAAGCTTTTTGCTGAGTGTAGAGCGGCAAGACACGCAGAAGACGCAGATACGCAGCTCTCCGAAGCTAAGTGCCGGTCCCGGGCTTCTTTCGGCACAAACCGCTCTCAGGAGCTCCCTGCGCTCGCCACAATGCTCTGTGTGCGAAGAAGCCGCTTCTTCGCCTCCGGGAGAATCGGCGAGCGGCAGCTTCCCAAAGGCGAAGATGCAAGCTGCAGCACACAGGCACAGTGTGGGCAGCCTTCAGACTTCGAGAAAACAGTACTTTACCACTCTCCTGCCTTTTCCATGGTTATTCTATTGGAAAAGAACGAGTTTTGGACAACTACCTTTCATTCTTGCCAAACTCTTTGCAGACCCCCGTGCAAGCTTTAGAACAAGATTTTGGATGTTTTCTTTCCTGGCAGAGTTTCTCCTTGCAAGATATGGTGGAAAAGCTTTTTGCTGAGTGTAGAGCGGCAAGACACGCAGAAGACGCAGATACGCAGCTCTCCGAAGCTAAGTGCCGGTCCCGGGCTTCTTTCGACACAAACCGCTCTCAGGAGCTCCCTGCGCTCGCCACAATGCTCTGTGTGCGAAGAAGCCGCTTCTTCGCCTCCGGGAGAATCGGCGAGCGGCAGCTTCCCAAAGGCGAAGATGCAAGCTGCAGCACACAGGCACAGTGTGGGCAGCATTCAGACTTAGAGAAAACAGTACTTTACCACTCTCCTGCCTTTTCCATGGTTATTCTATTGGAAAAGAACGAGTTTTGGACAACTACCTTTCATTCTTGCCAAACTCTTTGCAGACCCCCGTGCAAGCTTTAGAACAAGATTTTGGATGTTTTCTTTCCTGGCAGAGTTTCTCCTTGCAAGATATGGTGGAAAAGCTTTTTGCTGAGTGTAGAGCGGCAAGACACGCAGAAGACGCAGATACGCAGCTCTCCGAAGCTAAGTGCCGGTCCCGGGCTTCTTTCGGCACAAACCGCTCTCAGGAGCTCCCTGCGCTCGCCACAATGCTCTGTGTGCGAAGAAGCCGCTTCTTCGCCTCCGGGAGAATCGGCGAGCGGCAGCTTCCCAAAGGCGAAGATGCAAGCTGCGGCACACAGGCACAGTGTGGGCAGCCTTCAGACTTAGAGAAAACAGTACTTTACCACTCTCCTGCCTTTTCCATGGTTATTCTATTGGAAAAGAACGAGTTTTGGACAACTACCTTTCATTCTTGCCAAACTCTTTGCAGACCCCCGTGCAAGCTTTAGAACAAGATTTTGGATGTTTTCTTTCCTGGCAGAGTTTCTCCTTGCAAGATATGGTGGAAAAGCTTTTGGCTGAGTGTAGAGCGGCAAGACACGCAGAAGACGCAGATACGCAGCTCTCCGAAGCTAAGTGCCGGTCCCGGGCTTCTTTCGGCACAAACCGCTCTCAGGAGCTCCCTGCGCTCGCCACAATGCTCTGTGTGCGAAGAAGCCGCTTCTTCGCCTCCGGGAGAATCGGCGGGCGGCAGCTTCCCAAAGGCGAAGATGCAAGCTGCAGCACACAGGCACAGTGTGGGCAGCATTCAGACTTAGAGAAAACAGTACTTTAACACTCTCCTGCCTTTTCCATGGTTATTCTATTGGAAAAGAACGAGTTTTGGACAACTACTTTTCATTCTTGCCAAACTCTTTGCAGACCCCCGTGCAAGCTTAAGAACAAGATTTTGGATATTTTCTTTCCTGGCAGAGTTTCTCCTTGCAAGATATGGTGGAAAAGCTTTTGGCTGAGTGTAGAGCGGCAAGACACGCAGAAGACGCAGATACGCAGCTCTCCGAAGCTAAGTGCCGGTCCCGGGCTTCTTTCGGCACAAACCGCTCTCAGGAGCTCCCTGCGCTCGCCACAATGCTCTGTGTGCGAAGAAGCCGCTTCTTCGCCTCCGGGAGAATCGGCGAGCGGCAGCTTCCCAAAGGCGAAGATGCAAGCTGCGGCACACAGGCACAGTGTGGGCAGCCTTCAGACTTAGAGAAAACAGTACTTTACCACTCTCCTGCCTTTTCCATGGTTATTCTATTGGAAAAGAACGAGTTTTGGACAACTACTTTTCATTCTTGCCAAACTCTTTGCAGACCCCCGTGCAAGCTTTAGAAGAAGATTTTGGATGTTTTTTTTCCTGGCAGAGTTTCTCCTTGCAAGATATGGTGGAAAAGCTTTTTGCTGAGTGTAGAGCGGCAAGACACGCAGAAGACGCAGATACGCAGCTCTCCGAAGCTAAGTGCCGGTCCCGGGCTTCTTTCGGCACAAACCGCTCTCAGGAGCTCCCTGCGCTCGCCACAATGCTCTGTGTGCGAAGAAGCCGCTTCTTCGCCTCCGGGAGAATCGGCGAGCGGCAGCTTCCCAAAGGCGAAGATGCAAGCTGCAGCACACAGGCACAGTGTGGGCAGCATTCAGACTTAGAGAAAACAGTACTTTACCACTCTCCTGCCTTTTCCATGGTTATTCTATTGGAAAAGAACGAGTTTTGGACAACCACCTTTCATTCTTGCCAAACTCTTTGCAGACCCCCGTGCAAGCTTTAGAACAAGATTTTGGATGTTTTTTTTCCTGGCAGAGTTTCTCCTTGCAAGATATGGTGGAAAAGCTTTTTGCTGAGTGTAGAGCGGCAAGACACGCAGAAGACGCAGATACGCAGCTCTCCGAAGCTAAGTGCCGGTCCCGGGCTTCTTTCGGCACAAACCGCTCTCAGGAGCTCCCTGCGCTCGCCACAATGCTCTGTGTGCGAAGAAGCCGCTTCTTCGCCTCCGGGAGAATCGGCGAGCGGCAGCTTCCCAAAGGCGAAGATGCAAGCTGCAGCACACAGGCACAGTGTGGGCAGCATTCAGACTTAGAGAAAACAGTACTTTACCACTCTCCTGCCTTTTCCATGGTTATTCTATTGGAAAAGAACGAGTTTTGGACAACTACCTTTCATTCTTGCCAAACTCTTTGCAGACCCCCGTGCAAGCTTTAGAACAAGATTTTGGATGTTTTCTTTCCTGGCAGAGTTTCTCCTTGCAAGATATGGTGGAAAAGCTTTTTGCTGAGTGTAGAGCGGCAAGACACGCAGAAGACGCAGATACGCAGCTCTCCGAAGCTAAGTGCCGGTCCCGGGCTTCTTTCGGCACAAACCGCTCTCAGGAGCTCCCTGCGCTCGCCACAATGCTCTGTGTGCGAAGAAGCCGCTTCTTCGCCTCCGGGAGAATCGGCGAGCGGCAGCTTCCCAAAGGCGAAGATGCAAGCTGCGGCACACAGGCACAGTGTGGGCAGCCTTCAGACTTAGAGAAAACAGTACTTTACCACTCTCCTGCCTTTTCCATGGTTATTCTATTGGAAAAGAACGAGTTTTGGACAACTACTTTTCATTCTTGCCAAACTCTTTGCAGACCCCCGTGCAAGCTTTAGAAGAAGATTTTGGATGTTTTCTTTCCTGGCAGAGTTTCTCCTTGCAAGATATGGTGGAAAAGCTTTTTGCTGAGTGTAGAGCGGCAAGACACGCAGAAGACGCAGATACGCAGCTCTCCGAAGCTAAGTGCCGGTCCCGGGCTTCTTTCGGCACAAACCGCTCTCAGGAGCTCCCTGCGCTCGCCACAATGCTCTGTGTGCGAAGAAGCCGCTTCTTCGCCTCCGGGAGAATCGGCGAGCGGCAGCTTCCCAAAGGCGAAGATGCAAGCTGCAGCACACAGGCACAGTGTGGGCAGCATTCAGACTTAGAGAAAACAGTACTTTACCACTCTCCTGCCTTTTCCATGGTTATTCTATTGGAAAAGAACGAGTTTTGGACAACTACCTTTCATTCTTGCCAAACTCTTTGCAGACCCCCGTGCAAGCTTTAGAACAAGATTTTGGATGTTTTCTTTCCTGGCAGAGTTTCTCCTTGCAAGATATGGTGGAAAAGCTTTTTGCTGAGTGTAGAGCGGCAAGACACGCAGAAGACGCAGATACGCAGCTCTCCGAAGCTAAGTGCCGGTCCCGGGCTTCTTTCGGCACAAACCGCTCTCAGGAGCTCCCTGCGCTCGCCACAATGCTCTGTGTGCGAAGAAGCCGCTTCTTCGCCTCCGGGAGAATCGGTGAGCGGCAGCTTCCCAAAGGCGAAGATGCAAGCTGCGGCACACAGGCACAGTGTGGGCAGCCTTCAGACTTAGAGAAAACAGTACTTTACCACTCTCCTGCCTTTTCCATGGTTATTCTATTGGAAAAGAACGAGTTTTGGACAACTACCTTTCATTCTTGCCAAACTCTTTGCAGACCCCCGTGCAAGCTTTAGAAGAAGATTTTGGATGTTTTCTTTCCTGGCAGAGTTTCTCCTTGCAAGATATGGTGGAAAAGCTTTTTGCTGAGTGTAGAGCGGCAAGACACGCAGAAGACGCAGATACGCAGCTCTCCGAAGCTAAGTGCCGGTCCCAGGCTTCTTTCGGCACAAACCGCTCTCAGGAGCTCCCTGCGCTCGCCACAATGCTCTGTGTGCGAAGAAGCCGCTTCTTCGCCTCCGGGAGAATCGGCGAGCGGCAGCTTCCCAAAGGCGAAGATGCAAGCTGCAGCACACAGGCAGTGTGGGCAGCATTCAGACTTAGAGAAAACAGTACTTTACCACTCTCCTGCCTTTTCCATGGTTATTCTATTGGAAAAGAACGAGTTTTGGACAACTACCTTTCATTCTTGCCAAACTCTTTGCAGACCCCCGTGCAAGCTTTAGAACAAGATTTTGGATGTTTTCTTTCCTGGCAGAGTTTCTCCTTGCAAGATATGGTGGAAAAGCTTTTGGCTGAGTGTAGAGCGGCAAGACACGCAGAAGACGCAGATACGCAGCTCTCCGAAGCTAAGTGCCGGTCCCGGGCTTCTTTCGGCACAAACCGCTCTCAGGAGCTCCCTGCGCTCGCCACAATGCTCTGTGTGCGAAGAAGCCGCTTCTTCGCCTCCGGGAGAATCGGCGAGCGGCAGCTTCCCAAAGGCGAAGATGCAAGCTGTAGCACACAGGCACAGTGTGGGCAGCCTTCAGACTTAGAGAAAACAGTACTTTACCACTCTCCTGCCTTTTCCATGGTTATTCTATTGGAAAAGAACGAGTTTTGGACAACTACCTTTCATTCTTGCCAAACTCTTTGCAGACCCCCGTGCAAGCTTTAGAACAAGATTTTGGATGTTTTCTTTCCTGGCAGAGTTTCTCCTTGCAAGATATGGTGGAAAAGCTTTTGGCTGAGTGTAGAGCGGCAAGACACGCAGAAGACGCAGATACGCAGCTCTCCGAAGCTAAGTGCCGGTCCCGGGCTTCTTTCGGCACAAACCGCTTTCAGGAGCTCCCTGCGCTCGCCACAATGCTCTGTGTGCGAAGAAGCCGCTTCTTCGCCTCCGGGAGAATCGGCGAGCGGCAGCTTCCCAAAGGCGAAGATGCAAGCTGCGGCACACAGGCACAGTGTGGGCAGCCTTCAGACTTAGAGAAAACAGTACTTTACCACTCTCCTGCCTTTTCCATGGTTATTCTATTGGAAAAGAACGAGTTTTGGACAACTACCTTTCATTCTTGCCAAACTCTTTGCAGACCCCCGTGCAAGCTTTAGAACAAGATTTTGGATGTTTTCTTTCCTGGCAGAGTTTCTCCTTGCAAGATATGGTGGAAAAGCTTTTTGCTGAGTGTAGAGCGGCAAGACACGCAGAAGACGCAGATACGCAGCTCTCCGACGCTAAGTGCCGGTCCCGGGCTTCTTTCGGCACAAACCGCTCTCAGGAGCTCCCTGCGCTCGCCACAATGCTCTGTGTGCGAAGAAGCCGCTTCTTCGCCTCCGGGAGAATCGGCGAGCGGCAGCTTCCCAAAGGCGAAGATGCAAGCTGCGGCACACAGGCACAGTGTGGGCAGCCTTCAGACTTAGAGAAAACAGTACTTTACCACTCTCCTGCCTTTTCCATGGTTATTCTATTGGAAAAGAACGAGTTTTGGACAACTACCTTTCATTCTTGCCAAACGCTTTGCAGACCCCCGTGCAAGCTTTAGAAGAAGATTTTGGATGTTTTCTTTCCTGGCAGAGTTTCTCCTTGCAAGATATGCTGGAAAAGCTTTTTGCTGAGTGTAGAGCGGCAAGACACGCAGAAGACGCAGATACGCAGCTCTCCGAAGCTAAGTGCCGGTCCCGGGCTTCTTTCGGCACAAACCGCTCTCAGGAGCTCCCTGCGCTCGCCACAATGCTCTGTGTGCGAAGAAGCCGCTTCTTCGCCTCCGGGAGAATCGGCGAGCGGCAGCTTCCCAAAGGCGAAGATGCAAGCTGCGGCACACAGGCACAGTGTGGGCAGCCTTCAGACTTAGAGAAAACAGTACTTTACCACTCTCCTGCCTTTTCCATGGTTATTCTATTGGAAAAGAACGAGTTTTGGACAACTACCTTTCATTCTTGCCAAACTCTTTGCAGACCCCCGTGCAAGCTTTAGAACAAGATTTTGGATGTTTTCTTTCCTGGCAGAGTTTCTCCTTGCAAGATATGGTGGAAAAGCTTTTTGCTGAGTGTAGAGGGGCAAGACACGCAGAAGACGCAGATACGCAGCTCTCCGAAGCTAAGTGCCGGTCCCGGGCTTCTTTCGGCACAAACCGCTCTCAGGAGCTCCCTGCGCTCGCCACAATGCTCTGTGTGCGAAGAAGCCGCTTCTTCGCCTCCGGGAGAATCGGCGAGCGGCAGCTTCCCAAAGGCGAAGATGCAAGCTGCAGCACACAGGCACAGTGTGGGCAGCATTCAGACTTAGAGAAAACAGTACTTTACCACTCTCCTGCCTTTTCCATGGTTATTCTATTGGAAAAGAACGAGTTTTGGACAACTACCTTTCATTCTTGCCAAACTCTTTGCAGACCCCCGTGCAAGCTTTAGAACAAGATTTTGGATGTTTTCTTTCCTGGCAGAGTTTCTCCTTGCAAGATATGGTGGAAAAGCTTTTTGCTGAGTGTAGAGCGGCAAGACACGCAGAAGACGCAGATACGCAGCTCTCCGAAGCTAAGTGCCGGTCCCGGGCTTCTTTCGGCACAAACCGCTCTCAGGAGCTCCCTGCGCTCGCCACAATGCTCTGTGTGCGAAGAAGCCGCTTCTTCGCCTCCGGGAGAATCGGCGAGCGGCAGCTTCCCAAAGGCGAAGATGCAAGCTGCGGCACACAGGCACAGTGTGGGCAGCCTTCAGACTTAGAGAAAACAGTACTTTACCACTCTCCTGCCTTTTCCATGGTTATTCTATTGGAAAAGAACGAGTTTTGGACAACTACCTTTCATTCTTGCCAAACTCTTTGCAGACCCCCGTGCAAGCTTTAGAACAAGATTTTGGATGTTTTCTTTCCTGGCAGAGTTTCTCCTTGCAAGATATGGTGGAAAAGCTTTTGGCTGAGTGTAGAGCGGCAAGACACGCAGAAGACGCAGATACGCAGCTCTCCGAAGCTAAGTGCCGGTCCCGGGCTTCTTTCGGCACAAACCGCTCTCAGGAGCTCCCTGCGCTCGCCACAATGCTCTGTGTGCGAAGAAGCCGCTTCTTCGCCTCCGGGAGAATCGGCGGGCGGCAGCTTCCCAAAGGCGAAGATGCAAGCTGCAGCACACAGGCACAGTGTGGGCAGCATTCAGACTTAGAGAAAACAGTACTTTACCACTCTCCTGCCTTTTCCATGGTTATTCTATTGGAAAAGAACGAGTTTTGGACAACTACTTTTCATTCTTGCCAAACTCTTTGCAGACCCCCGTGCAAGCTTAAGAACAAGATTTTGGATATTTTCTTTCCTGGCAGAGTTTCTCCTTGCAAGATATGGTGGAAAAGCTTTTGGCTGAGTGTAGAGCGGCAAGACACGCAGAAGACGCAGATACGCAGCTCTCCGAAGCTAAGTGCCGGTCCCGGGCTTCTTTCGGCACAAACCGCTCTCAGGAGCTCCCTGCGCTCGCCACAATGCTCTGTGTGCGAAGAAGCCGCTTCTTCGCCTCCGGGAGAATCGGCGAGCGGCAGCTTCCCAAAGGCGAAGATGCAAGCTGCGGCACACAGGCACAGTGTGGGCAGCCTTCAGACTTAGAGAAAACAGTACTTTACCACTCTCCTGCCTTTTCCATGGTTATTCTATTGGAAAAGAACGAGTTTTGGACAACTACTTTTCATTCTTGCCAAACTCTTTGCAGACCCCCGTGCAAGCTTTAGAAGAAGATTTTGGATGTTTTTTTTCCTGGCAGAGTTTCTCCTTGCAAGATATGGTGGAAAAGCTTTTTGCTGAGTGTAGAGCGGCAAGACACGCAGAAGACGCAGATACGCAGCTCTCCGAAGCTAAGTGCCGGTCCCGGGCTTCTTTCGGCACAAACCGCTCTCAGGAGCTCCCTGCGCTCGCCACAATGCTCTGTGTGCGAAGAAGCCGCTTCTTCGCCTCCGGGAGAATCGGCGAGCGGCAGCTTCCCAAAGGCGAAGATGCAAGCTGCAGCACACAGGCACAGTGTGGGCAGCATTCAGACTTAGAGAAAACAGTACTTTACCACTCTCCTGCCTTTTCCATGGTTATTCTATTGGAAAAGAACGAGTTTTGGACAACTACCTTTCATTCTTGCCAAACTCTTTGCAGACCCCCGTGCAAGCTTTAGAACAAGATTTTGGATGTTTTCTTTCCTGGCAGAGTTTCTCCTTGCAAGATATGGTGGAAAAGCTTTTGGCTGAGTGTAGAGCGGCAAGACACGCAGAAGACGCAGATACGCAGCTCTCCGAAGCTAAGTGCCGGTCCCGGGCTTCTTTCGGCACAAACCGCTCTCAGGAGCTCCCTGCGCTCGCCACAATGCTCTGTGTGCGAAGAAGCCGCTTCTTCGCCTCCGGGAGAATCGGCGGGCGGCAGCTTCCCAAAGGCGAAGATGCAAGCTGCAGCACACAGGCACAGTGTGGGCAGCATTCAGACTTAGAGAAAACAGTACTTTACCACTCTCCTGCCTTTTCCATGGTTATTCTATTGGAAAAGAACGAGTTTTGGACAACTACTTTTCATTCTTGCCAAACTCTTTGCAGACCCCCGTGCAAGCTTAAGAACAAGATTTTGGATATTTTCTTTCCTGGCAGAGTTTCTCCTTGCAAGATATGGTGGAAAAGCTTTTGGCTGAGTGTAGAGCGGCAAGACACGCAGAAGACGCAGATACGCAGCTCTCCGAAGCTAAGTGCCGGTCCCGGGCTTCTTTCGGCACAAACCGCTCTCAGGAGCTCCCTGCGCTCGCCACAATGCTCTGTGTGCGAAGAAGCCGCTTCTTCGCCTCCGGGAGAATCGGCGAGCGGCAGCTTCCCAAAGGCGAAGATGCAAGCTGCGGCACACAGGCACAGTGTGGGCAGCCTTCAGACTTAGAGAAAACAGTACTTTACCACTCTCCTGCCTTTTCCATGGTTATTCTATTGGAAAAGAACGAGTTTTGGACAACTACTTTTCATTCTTGCCAAACTCTTTGCAGACCCCCGTGCAAGCTTTAGAAGAAGATTTTGGATGTTTTTTTTCCTGGCAGAGTTTCTCCTTGCAAGATATGGTGGAAAAGCTTTTTGCTGAGTGTAGAGCGGCAAGACACGCAGAAGACGCAGATACGCAGCTCTCCGAAGCTAAGTGCCGGTCCCGGGCTTCTTTCGGCACAAACCGCTCTCAGGAGCTCCCTGCGCTCGCCACAATGCTCTGTGTGCGAAGAAGCCGCTTCTTCGCCTCCGGGAGAATCGGCGAGCGGCAGCTTCCCAAAGGCGAAGATGCAAGCTGCAGCACACAGGCACAGTGTGGGCAGCATTCAGACTTAGAGAAAACAGTACTTTACCACTCTCCTGCCTTTTCCATGGTTATTCTATTGGAAAAGAACGAGTTTTGGACAACCACCTTTCATTCTTGCCAAACTCTTTGCAGACCCCCGTGCAAGCTTTAGAACAAGATTTTGGATGTTTTCTTTCCTGGCAGAGTTTCTCCTTGCAAGATATGGTGGAAAAGCTTTTTGCTGAGTGTAGAGCGGCAAGACACGCAGAAGACGCAGATACGCAGCTCTCCGAAGCTAAGTGCCGGTCCCGGGCTTCTTTCGGCACAAACCGCTCTCAGGAGCTCCCTGCGCTCGCCACAATGCTCTGTGTGCGAAGAAGCCGCTTCTTCGCCTCCGGGAGAATCGGCGAGCGGCAGCTTCCCAAAGGCGAAGATGCAAGCTGCAGCACACAGGCACAGTGTGGGCAGCATTCAGACTTAGAGAAAACAGTACTTTACCACTCTCCTGCCTTTTCCATGGTTATTCTATTGGAAAAGAACGAGTTTTGGACAACTACCTTTCATTCTTGCCAAACTCTTTGCAGACCCCCGTGCAAGCTTTAGAACAAGATTTTGGATGTTTTCTTTCCTGGCAGAGTTTCTCCTTGCAAGATATGGTGGAAAAGCTTTTGGCTGAGTGTAGAGCGGCAAGACACGCAGAAGACGCAGATACGCAGCTCTCCGAAGCTAAGTGCCGGTCCCGGGCTTCTTTCGGCACAAACCGCTCTCAGGAGCTCCCTGCGCTCGCCACAATGCTCTGTGTGCGAAGAAGCCGCTTCTTCGCCTCCGGGAGAATCGGCGAGCGGCAGCTTCCCAAAGGCGAAGATGCAAGCTGCGGCACACAGGCACAGTGTGGGCAGCCTTCAGACTTAGAGAAAACAGTACTTTACCACTCTCCTGCCTTTTCCATGGTTATTCTATTGGAAAAGAACGAGTTTTGGACAACTACCTTTCATTCTTGCCAAACTCTTTGCAGACCCCCGTGCAAGCTTTAGAAGAAGATTTTGGATGTTTTCTTTCCTGGCAGAGTTTCTCCTTGCAAGATATGGTGGAAAAGCTTTTTGCTGAGTGTAGAGCGGCAAGACACGCAGAAGACGCAGATACGCAGCTCTCCGAAGCTAAGTGCCGGTCCCGGGCTTCTTTCGGCACAAACCGCTCTCAGGAGCTCCCTGCGCTCGCCACAATGCTCTGTGTGCGAAGAAGCCGCTTCTTCGCCTCCGGGAGAATCGGCGAGCGGCAGCTTCCCAAAGGCGAAGATGCAAGCTGCAGCACACAGGCACAGTGTGGGCAGCCTTCAGACTTAGAGAAAACAGTACTTTACCACTCTCCTGCCTTTTCCATGGTTATTCTATTGGAAAAGAACGAGTTTTGGACAACCACCTTTCATTCTTGCCAAACTCTTTGCAGACCCCCGTGCAAGCTTTAGAACAAGATTTTGGATGTTTTCTTTCCTGGCAGAGTTTCTCCTTGCAAGATATGGTGGAAAAGCTTTTGGCTGAGTGTAGAGCGGCAAGACACGCAGAAGACGCAGATACGCAGCTCTCCGAAGCTAAGTGCCGGTCCCGGGCTTCTTTCGGCACAAACCGCTCTCAGGAGCTCCCTGCGCTCGCCACAATGCTCTGTGTGCGAAGAAGCCGCTTCTTCGCCTCCGGGAGAATCGGCGAGCGGCAGCTTCCCAAAGGCGAAGATGCAAGCTGCAGCACACAGGCACAGTGTGGGCAGCCTTCAGACTTAGAGAAAACAGTACTTTACCACTCTCCTGCCTTTTCCATGGTTATTCTATTGGAAAAGAACGAGTTTTGGACAACTACCTTTCATTCTTGCCAAACTCTTTGCAGACCCCCGTGCAAGCTTTAGAACAAGATTTTGGATGTTTTCTTTCCTGGCAGAGTTTCTCCTTGCAAGATATGGTGGAAAAGCTTTTTGCTGAGTGTAGAGCGGCAAGACACGCAGAAGACGCAGATACGCAGCTCTCCGAAGCTAAGTGCCGGTCCCGGGCTTCTTTCGGCACAAACCGCTCTCAGGAGCTCCCTGCGCTCGCCACAATGCTCTGTGTGCGAAGAAGCCGCTTCTTCGCCTCCGGGAGAATCGGCGAGCGGCAGCTTCCCAAAGGCGAAGATGCAAGCTGCGGCACACAGGCACAGTGTGGGCAGCCTTCAGACTTAGAGAAAACAGTACTTTACCACTCTCCTGCCTTTTCCATGGTTATTCTATTGGAAAAGAACGAGTTTTGGACAACTACCTTTCATTCTTGCCAAACTCTTTGCAGACCCCCGTGCAAGCTTTAGAACAAGATTTTGGATGTTTTCTTTCCTGGCAGAGTTTCTCCTTGCAAGATATGGTGGAAAAGCTTTTTGCTGAGTGTAGAGCGGCAAGACACGCAGAAGACGCAGATACGCAGCTCTCCGACGCTAAGTGCCGGTCCCGGGCTTCTTTCGGCACAAACCGCTCTCAGGAGCTCCCTGCGCTCGCCACAATGCTCTGTGTGCGAAGAAGCCGCTTCTTCGCCTCCAGGAGAATCGGCGAGCGGCAGCTTCCCAAAGGCGAAGATGCAAGCTGCGGCACACAGGCACAGTGTGGGCAGCCTTCAGACTTAGAGAAAACAGTACTTTAACACTCTCCTGCCTTTTCCATGGTTATTCTATTGGAAAAGAACGAGTTTTGGACAACTACCTTTCATTCTTGCCAAACTCTTTGCAGACCCCCGTGCAAGCTTTAGAACAAGATTTTGGATGTTTTCTTTCCTGGCAGAGTTTCTCCTTGCAAGATATGCTGGAAAAGCTTTTTGCTGAGTGTAGAGCGGCAAGACACGCAGAAGACGCAGATACGCAGCTCTCCGAAGCTAAGTGCCGGTCCCGGGCTTCTTTCGGCACAAACCGCTCTCAGGAGCTCCCTGCGCTCGCCACAATGCTCTGTGTGCGAAGAAGCCGCTTCTTCGCCTCCGGGAGAATCGGCGAGCGGCAGCTTCCCAAAGGCGAAGATGCAAGCTGCAGCACACAGGCACAGTGTGGGCAGCATTCAGACTTAGAGAAAACAGTACTTTACCACTCTCCTGCCTTTTCCATGGTTATTCTATTGGAAAAGAACGAGTTTTGGACAACTACCTTTCATTCTTGCCAAACTCTTTGCAGACCCCCGTGAAAGCTTAAGAACAAAACTTTGGATGTTTTCTTTCCTGGCAGAGTTTCTCCTTGCAAGATATGGTGGAAAAGCTTTTTGCTGAGTGTAGAGCGGCAAGACACGCAGAAGACGCAGATACGCAGCTCTCCGAAGCTAAGTGCCGGTCCCGGGCTTCTTTCGGCACAAACCGCTCTCAGGAGCTCCCTGCGCTCGCCACAATGCTCTGTGTGCGAAGAAGCCGCTTCTTCGCCTCCGGGAGAATCGGCGAGCGGCAGCTTCCCAAAGGCGAAGATGCAAGCTGCGGCACACAGGCACAGTGTGGGCAGCCTTCAGACTTCGAGAAAACAGTACTTTACCACTCTCCTGCCTTTTCCATGGTTATTCTATTGGAAAAGAACGAGTTTTGGACAACTACCTTTCATTCTTGCCAAACTCTTTGCAGACCCCCGTGCAAGCTTTAGAACAAGATTTTGGATGTTTTCTTTCCTGGCAGAGTTTCTCCTTGCAAGATATGCTGGAAAAGCTTTTTGCTGAGTGTAGAGCAGCAAGACACGCAGAAGACGCAGATACGCAGCTCTCCGAAGCTAAGTGCCGGTCCCGGGCTTCTTTCGGCACAAACCGCTCTCAGGAGCTCCCTGCGCTCGCCACAATGCTCTGTGTGCGAAGAAGCCGCTTCTTCGCCTCCGGGAGAATCGGCGGGCGGCAGCTTCCCAAAGGCGAAGATGCAAGCTGCGGCACACAGGCACAGTGTGGGCAGCCTTCAGACTTAGAGAAAACAGTACTTTACCACTCTCCTGCCTTTTCCATGGTTATTCTATTGGAAAAGAACGAGTTTTGGACAACTACCTTTCATTCTTGCCAAACTCTTTGCAGACCCCCGTGCAAGCTTTAGAAGAAGATTTTGGATGTTTTCTTTCCTGGCAGAGTTTCTCCTTGCAAGATATGCTGGAAAAGCTTTTTGCTGAGTGTAGAGCGGCAAGACACGCAGAAGACGCAGATACGCAGCTCTCCGAAGCTAAGTGCCGGTCCCGGGCTTCTTTCGGCACAAACCGCTCTCAGGAGCTCCCTGCGCTCGCCACAATGCTCTGTGTGCGAAGAAGCCGCTTCTTCGCCTCCGGGAGAATCGGCGAGCGGCAGCTTCCCAAAGGCGAAGATGCAAGCTGCGGCACACAGGCACAGTGTGGGCAGCCTTCAGACTTCGAGAAAACAGTACTTTACCACTCTCCTGCCTTTTCCATGGTTATTCTATTGGAAAAGAACGAGTTTTGGACAACTACCTTTCATTCTTGCCAAACTCTTTGCAGACCCCCGTGCAAGCTTTAGAAGAAGATTTTGGATGTTTTCTTTCCTGGCAGAGTTTCTCCTTGCAAGATATGGTGGAAAAGCTTTTTGCTGAGTGTAGAGCGGCAAGACACGCAGAAGACGCAGATACGCAGCTCTCCGAAGCTAAGTGCCGGTCCCGGGCTTCTTTCGGCACAAACCGCTCTCAGGAGCTCCCTGCGCTCGCCACAATGCTCTGTGTGCGAAGAAGCCGCTTCTTCGCCTCCGGGAGAATCGGCGAGCGGCAGCTTCCCAAAGGCGAAGATGCAAGCTGCAGCACACAGGCACAGTGTGGGCAGCATTCAGACTTAGAGAAAACAGTACTTTACCACTCTCCTGCCTTTTCCATGGTTATTCTATTGGAAAAGAACGAGTTTTGGACAACTACCTTTCATTCTTGCCAAACTCTTTGCAGACCCCCGTGCAAGCTTTAGAACAAGATTTTGGATGTTTTCTTTCCTGGCAGAGTTTCTCCTTGCAAGATATGGTGGAAAAGCTTTTTGCTGAGTGTAGAGCGGCAAGACACGCAGAAGACGCAGATACGCAGCTCTCCGAAGCTAAGTGCCGGTCCCGGCCTTCTTTCGGCACAAACCGCTCTCAGGAGCTCCCTGCGCTCGCCACAATGCTCTGTGTGCGAAGAAGCCGCTTCTTCGCCTCCGGGAGAATCGGCGAGCGGCAGCTTCCCAAAGGCGAAGATGCAAGCTGCGGCACACAGGCATAGTGTGGGCAGCCTTCAGACTTAGAGAAAACAGTACTTTACCACTCTCCTGCCTTTTCCATGGTTATTCTATTGGAAAAGAACGAGTTTTGGACAACTACCTTTCATTCTTGCCAAACTCTTTGCAGACCCCCGTGCAAGCTTTAGAACAAGATTTTGGATGTTTTCTTTCCTGGCAGAGTTTCTCCTTGCAAGATATGGTGGGAAAGCTTTTGGCTGAGTGTAGAGCGGCAAGACACGCAGAAGACGCAGATACGCAGCTCTCCGAAGCTAAGTGCCTGTCCCGGGCTTCTTTCGGCACAAACCGCTCTCAGGAGCTCCCTGCGCTCGCCACAATGCTCTGTGTGCGAAGAAGCCGCTTCTTCGCCTCCGGGAGAATCGGCGAGCGGCAGCTTCCCAAAGGCGAAGATGCAAGCTGCAGCACACAGGCACAGTGTGGGCAGCCTTCAGACTTAGAGAAAACAGTACTTTACCACTCTCCTGCCTTTTCCATGGTTATTCTATTGGAAAAGAACGAGTTTTGGACAACTACCTTTCATTCTTGCCAAACTCTTTGCAGACCCCCGTGCAAGCTTAAGAACAAGATTTTGGATGTTTTCTTTCCTGGCAGAGTTTCTCCTTGCAAGATATGGTGGAAAAGCTTTTGGCTGAGTGTAGAGCGGCAAGACACGCAGAAGACGCAGATACGCAGCTCTCCGAAGCTAAGTGCCGGTCCCGGGCTTCTTTCGGCACAAACCGCTCTCAGGAGCTCCCTGCGCTCGCCACAATGCTCTGTGTGCGAAGAAGCCGCTTCTTCGCCTCCGGGAGAATCGGCGAGCGGCAGCTTCCCAAAGGCGAAGATGCAAGCTGCAGCACACAGGCACAGTGTGGGCAGCATTCAGACTTAGAGAAAACAGTACTTTACCACTCTCCTGCCTTTTCCATGGTTATTCTATTGGAAAAGAACGAGTTTTGGACAACTACCTTTCATTCTTGCCAAACTCTTTGCAGACCCCCGTGAAAGCTTAAGAACAAAACTTTGGATGTTTTCTTTCCTGGCAGAGTTTCTCCTTGCAAGATATGGTGGAAAAGCTTTTTGCTGAGTGTAGAGCGGCAAGACACGCAGAAGACGCAGATACGCAGCTCTCCGAAGCTAAGTGCCGGTCCCGGAATTCTTTCGGCACAAACCGCTCTCAGGAGCTCCCTGCGCTCGCCACAATGCTCTGTGTGCGAAGAAGCCGCTTCTTCGCCTCCGGGAGAATCGGCGAGCGGCAGCTTCCCAAAGGCGAAGATGCAAGCTGCGGCACACAGGCACAGTGTGGGCAGCCTTCAGACTTCGAGAAAACAGTACTTTACCACTCTCCTGCCTTTTCCATGGTTATTCTATTGGAAAAGAACGAGTTTTGGACAACTACCTTTCATTCTTGCCAAACTCTTTGCAGATCCCCGTGCAAGCTTTAGAAGAAGATTTTGGATGTTTTCTTTCCTGGCAGAGTTTCTCCTTGCAAGATATGCTGGAAAAGCTTTTTGCTGAGTGTAGAGCGGCAAGACACGCAGAAGACGCAGATACGCAGCTCTCCGAAGCTAAGTGCCGGTCCCGGGCTTCTTTCGGCACAAACCGCTCTCAGGAGCTCCCTGCGCTCGCCACAATGCTCTGTGTGCGAAGAAGCCGCTTCTTCGCCTCCGGGAGAATCGGCGAGCGGCAGCTTCCCAAAGGCGAAGATGCAAGCTGCGGCACACAGGCACAGTGTGGGCAGCCTTCAGACTTAGAGAAAACAGTACTTTACCACTCTCCTGCCTTTTCCATGGTTATTCTATTGGAAAAGAACGAGTTTTGGACAACTACCTTTCATTCTTGCCAAACTCTTTGCAGACCCCCGTGCAAGCTTTAGAAGAAGATTTTGGATGTTTTCTTTCCTGGCAGAGTTTCTCCTTGCAAGATATGCTGGAAAAGCTTTTTGCTGAGTGTAGAGCGGCAAGACACGCAGAAGACGCAGATACGCAGCTCTCCGAAGCTAAGTGCCGGTCCCGGCCTTCTTTTGGCACAAACCGCTCTCAGGAGCTCCCTGCGCTCGCCACAATGCTCTGTGTGCGAAGAAGCCGCTTCTTCGCCTCCGGGAGAATCGGCGAGCGGCAGCTTCCCAAAGGCGAAGATGCAAGCTGCGGCACACAGGCACAGTGTGGGCAGCCTTCAGACTTAGAGAAAACAGTACTTTACCACTCTCCTGCCTTTTCCATGGTTATTCTATTGGAAAAGAACGAGTTTTGGACAACTACCTTTCATTCTTGCCAAACTCTTTGCAGACCCCCGTGCAAGCTTTAGAACAAGATTTTGGATGTTTTCTTTCCTGGCAGAGTTTCTCCTTGCAAGATATGGTGGAAAAGCTTTTTGCTGAGTGTAGAGCGGCAAGACACGCAGAAGACGCAGATACGCAGCTCTCCGAAGCTAAGTGCCGGTCCCGGGCTTCTTTCGGCACAAACCGCTCTCAGGAGCTCCCTGCGCTCGCCACAATGCTCTGTGTGCGAAGAAGCCGCTTCTTCGCCTCCGGGAGAATCGGCGAGCGGCAGCTTCCCAAAGGCGAAGATGCAAGCTGCAGCACACAGGCACAGTGTGGGCAGCATTCAGACTTAGAGAAAACAGTACTTTACCACTCTCCTGCCTTTTCCATGGTTATTCTATTGGAAAAGAACGAGTTTTGGACAACTACCTTTCATTCTTGCCAAACTCTTTGCAGACCCCCGTGCAAGCTTTAGAACAAGATTTTGGATGTTTTCTTTCCTGGCAGAGTTTCTCCTTGCAAGATATGGTGGAAAAGCTTTTTGCTGAGTGTAGAGCGGCAAGACACGCAGAAGACGCAGATACGCAGCTCTCCGAAGCTAAGTGCCGGTCCCGGGCTTCTTTCGGCACAAACCGCTCTCAGGAGCTCCCTGCGCTCGCCACAATGCTCTGTGTGCGAAGAAGCCGCTTCTTCGCCTCCGGGAGAATCGGCGAGCGGCAGCTTCCCAAAGGCGAAGATGCAAGCTGCGGCACACAGGCACAGTGTGGGCAGCCTTCAGACTTAGAGAAAACAGTACTTTACCACTCTCCTGCCTTTTCCATGGTTATTCTATTGGAAAAGAACGAGTTTTGGACAACTACCTTTCATTCTTGCCAAACTCTTTGCAGACCCCCGTGCAAGCTTTAGAACAAGATTTTGGATGTTTTCTTTCCTGGCAGAGTTTCTCCTTGCAAGATATGGTGGGAAAGCTTTTGGCTGAGTGTAGAGCGGCAAGACACGCAGAAGACGCAGATACGCAGCTCTCCGAAGCTAAGTGCCTGTCCCGGGCTTCTTTCGGCACAAACCGCTCTCAGGAGCTCCCTGCGCTCGCCACAATGCTCTGTGTGCGAAGAAGCCGCTTCTTCGCCTCCGGGAGAATCGGCGAGCGGCAGCTTCCCAAAGGCGAAGATGCAAGCTGCAGCACACAGGCACAGTGTGGGCAGCCTTCAGACTTAGAGAAAACAGTACTTTACCACTCTCCTGCCTTTTCCATGGTTATTCTATTGGAAAAGAACGAGTTTTGGACAACTACCTTTCATTCTTGCCAAACTCTTTGCAGACCCCCGTGCAAGCTTAAGAACAAGATTTTGGATGTTTTCTTTCCTGGCAGAGTTTCTCCTTGCAAGATATGGTGGAAAAGCTTTTTGCTGAGTGTAGAGCGGCAAGACACGCAGAAGACGCAGATACGCAGCTCTCCGACGCTAAGTGCCGGTCCCGGGCTTCTTTCGGCACAAACCGCTCTCAGGAGCTCCCTGCGCTCGCCACAATGCTCTGTGTGCGAAGAAGCCGCTTCTTCGCCTCCGGGAGAATCGGCGAGCGGCAGCTTCCCAAAGGCGAAGATGCAAGCTGCGGCACACAGGCACAGTGTGGGCAGCCTTCAGACTTAGAGAAAACAGTACTTTAACACTCTCCTGCCTTTTCCATGGTTATTCTATTGGAAAAGAACGAGTTTTGGACAACTACCTTTCATTCTTGCCAAACTCTTTGCAGACCCCCGTGCAAGCTTTAGAACAAGATTTTGGATGTTTTCTTTCCTGGCAGAGTTTCTCCTTGCAAGATATGGTGGAAAAGCTTTTTGCTGAGTGTAGAGCGGCAAGACACGCAGAAGACGCAGATACGCAGCTCTCCGAAGCTAAGTGCCGGTCCCGGGCTTCTTTCGGCACAAACCGCTCTCAGGAGCTCCCTGCGCTCGCCACAATGCTCTGTGTGCGAAGAAGCCGCTTCTTCGCCTCCGGGAGAATCGGCGAGCGGCAGCTTCCCAAAGGCGAAGATGCAAGCTGCAGCACACAGGCACAGTGTGGGCAGCATTCAGACTTAGAGAAAACAGTACTTTACCACTCTCCTGCCTTTTCCATGGTTATTCTATTGGAAAAGAACGAGTTTTGGACAACTACCTTTCATTCTTGCCAAACTCTTTGCAGACCCCCGTGAAAGCTTAAGAACAAAACTTTGGATGTTTTCTTTCCTGGCAGAGTTTCTCCTTGCAAGATATGGTGGAAAAGCTTTTTGCTGAGTGTAGAGCGGCAAGACACGCAGAAGACGCAGATACGCAGCTCTCCGAAGCTAAGTGCCGGTCCCGGGCTTCTTTCGGCACAAACCGCTCTCAGGAGCTCCCTGCGCTCGCCACAATGCTCTGTGTGCGAAGAAGCCGCTTCTTCGCCTCCGGGAGAATCGGCGAGCGGCAGCTTCCCAAAGGCGAAGATGCAAGCTGCGGCACACAGGCACAGTGTGGGCAGCCTTCAGACTTCGAGAAAACAGTACTTTACCACTCTCCTGCCTTTTCCATGGTTATTCTATTGGAAAAGAACGAGTTTTGGACAACTACCTTTCATTCTTGCCAAACTCTTTGCAGACCCCCGTGCAAGCTTTAGAACAAGATTTTGGATGTTTTCTTTCCTGGCAGAGTTTCTCCTTGCAAGATATGCTGGAAAAGCTTTTTGCTGAGTGTAGAGCGGCAAGACACGCAGAAGACGCAGATACGCAGCTCTCCGAAGCTAAGTGCCGGTCCCGGGCTTCTTTCGGCACAAACCGCTCTCAGGAGCTCCCTGCGCTCGCCACAATGCTCTGTGTGCGAAGAAGCCGCTTCTTCGCCTCCGGGAGAATCGGCGGGCGGCAGCTTCCCAAAGGCGAAGATGCAAGCTGCGGCACACAGGCACAGTGTGGGCAGCCTTCAGACTTAGAGAAAACAGTACTTTACCACTCTCCTGCCTTTTCCATGGTTATTCTATTGGAAAAGAACGAGTTTTGGACAACTACCTTTCATTCTTGCCAAACTCTTTGCAGACCCCCGTGCAAGCTTTAGAAGAAGATTTTGGATGTTTTCTTTCCTGGCAGAGTTTCTCCTTGCAAGATATGCTGGAAAAGCTTTTTGCTGAGTGTAGAGCGGCAAGACACGCAGAAGACGCAGATACGCAGCTCTCCGAAGCTAAGTGCCGGTCCCGGGCTTCTTTCGGCACAAACCGCTCTCAGGAGCTCCCTGCGCTCGCCACAATGCTCTGTGTGCGAAGAAGCCGCTTCTTCGCCTCCGGGAGAATCGGCGAGCGGCAGCTTCCCAAAGGCGAAGATGCAAGCTGCGGCACACAGGCACAGTGTGGGCAGCCTTCAGACTTCGAGAAAACAGTACTTTACCACTCTCCTGCCTTTTCCATGGTTATTCTATTGGAAAAGAACGAGTTTTGGACAACTACCTTTCATTCTTGCCAAACTCTTTGCAGACCCCCGTGCAAGCTTTAGAAGAAGATTTTGGATGTTTTCTTTCCTGGCAGAGTTTCTCCTTGCAAGATATGGTGGAAAAGCTTTTTGCTGAGTGTAGAGCGGCAAGACACGCAGAAGACGCAGATACGCAGCTCTCCGAAGCTAAGTGCCGGTCCCGGGCTTCTTTCGGCACAAACCGCTCTCAGGAGCTCCCTGCGCTCGCCACAATGCTCTGTGTGCGAAGAAGCCGCTTCTTCGCCTCCGGGAGAATCGGCGAGCGGCAGCTTCCCAAAGGCGAAGATGCAAGCTGCAGCACACAGGCACAGTGTGGGCAGCATTCAGACTTAGAGAAAACAGTACTTTACCACTCTCCTGCCTTTTCCATGGTTATTCTATTGGAAAAGAACGAGTTTTGGACAACTACCTTTCATTCTTGCCAAACTCTTTGCAGACCCCCGTGCAAGCTTTAGAACAAGATTTTGGATGTTTTCTTTCCTGGCAGAGTTTCTCCTTGCAAGATATGGTGGAAAAGCTTTTTGCTGAGTGTAGAGCGGCAAGACACGCAGAAGACGCAGATACGCAGCTCTCCGAAGCTAAGTGCCGGTCCCGGCCTTCTTTCGGCACAAACCGCTCTCAGGAGCTCCCTGCGCTCGCCACAATGCTCTGTGTGCGAAGAAGCCGCTTCTTCGCCTCCGGGAGAATCGGCGAGCGGCAGCTTCCCAAAGGCGAAGATGCAAGCTGCGGCACACAGGCACAGTGTGGGCAGCCTTCAGACTTAGAGAAAACAGTACTTTACCACTCTCCTGCCTTTTCCATGGTTATTCTATTGGAAAAGAACGAGTTTTGGACAACTACCTTTCATTCTTGCCAAACTCTTTGCAGACCCCCGTGCAAGCTTTAGAACAAGATTTTGGATGTTTTCTTTCCTGGCAGAGTTTCTCCTTGCAAGATATGGTGGGAAAGCTTTTGGCTGAGTGTAGAGCGGCAAGACACGCAGAAGACGCAGATACGCAGCTCTCCGAAGCTAAGTGCCTGTCCCGGGCTTCTTTCGGCACAAACCGCTCTCAGGAGCTCCCTGCGCTCGCCACAATGCTCTGTGTGCGAAGAAGCCGCTTCTTCGCCTCCGGGAGAATCGGCGAGCGGCAGCTTCCCAAAGGCGAAGATGCAAGCTGCAGCACACAGGCACAGTGTGGGCAGCCTTCAGACTTAGAGAAAACAGTACTTTACCACTCTCCTGCCTTTTCCATGGTTATTCTATTGGAAAAGAACGAGTTTTGGACAACTACCTTTCATTCTTGCCAAACTCTTTGCAGACCCCCGTGCAAGCTTAAGAACAAGATTTTGGATGTTTTCTTTCCTGGCAGAGTTTCTCCTTGCAAGATATGGTGGAAAAGCTTTTGGCTGAGTGTAGAGCGGCAAGACACGCAGAAGACGCAGATACGCAGCTCTCCGAAGCTAAGTGCCGGTCCCGGGCTTCTTTCGGCACAAACCGCTCTCAGGAGCTCCCTGCGCTCGCCACAATGCTCTGTGTGCGAAGAAGCCGCTTCTTCGCCTCCGGGAGAATCGGCGAGCGGCAGCTTCCCAAAGGCGAAGATGCAAGCTGCAGCACACAGGCACAGTGTGGGCAGCATTCAGACTTAGAGAAAACAGTACTTTACCACTCTCCTGCCTTTTCCATGGTTATTCTATTGGAAAAGAACGAGTTTTGGACAACTACCTTTCATTCTTGCCAAACTCTTTGCAGACCCCCGTGAAAGCTTAAGAACAAAACTTTGGATGTTTTCTTTCCTGGCAGAGTTTCTCCTTGCAAGATATGGTGGAAAAGCTTTTTGCTGAGTGTAGAGCGGCAAGACACGCAGAAGACGCAGATACGCAGCTCTCCGAAGCTAAGTGCCGGTCCCGGAATTCTTTCGGCACAAACCGCTCTCAGGAGCTCCCTGCGCTCGCCACAATGCTCTGTGTGCGAAGAAGCCGCTTCTTCGCCTCCGGGAGAATCGGCGAGCGGCAGCTTCCCAAAGGCGAAGATGCAAGCTGCGGCACACAGGCACAGTGTGGGCAGCCTTCAGACTTCGAGAAAACAGTACTTTACCACTCTCCTGCCTTTTCCATGGTTATTCTATTGGAAAAGAACGAGTTTTGGACAACTACCTTTCATTCTTGCCAAACTCTTTGCAGATCCCCGTGCAAGCTTTAGAAGAAGATTTTGGATGTTTTCTTTCCTGGCAGAGTTTCTCCTTGCAAGATATGCTGGAAAAGCTTTTTGCTGAGTGTAGAGCGGCAAGACACGCAGAAGACGCAGATACGCAGCTCTCCGAAGCTAAGTGCCGGTCCCGGGCTTCTTTCGGCACAAACCGCTCTCAGGAGCTCCCTGCGCTCGCCACAATGCTCTGTGTGCGAAGAAGCCGCTTCTTCGCCTCCGGGAGAATCGGCGAGCGGCAGCTTCCCAAAGGCGAAGATGCAAGCTGCGGCACACAGGCACAGTGTGGGCAGCCTTCAGACTTAGAGAAAACAGTACTTTACCACTCTCCTGCCTTTTCCATGGTTATTCTATTGGAAAAGAACGAGTTTTGGACAACTACCTTTCATTCTTGCCAAACTCTTTGCAGACCCCCGTGCAAGCTTTAGAAGAAGATTTTGGATGTTTTCTTTCCTGGCAGAGTTTCTCCTTGCAAGATATGCTGGAAAAGCTTTTTGCTGAGTGTAGAGCGGCAAGACACGCAGAAGACGCAGATACGCAGCTCTCCGAAGCTAAGTGCCGGTCCCGGCCTTCTTTTGGCACAAACCGCTCTCAGGAGCTCCCTGCGCTCGCCACAATGCTCTGTGTGCGAAGAAGCCGCTTCTTCGCCTCCGGGAGAATCGGCGAGCGGCAGCTTCCCAAAGGCGAAGATGCAAGCTGCGGCACACAGGCACAGTGTGGGCAGCCTTCAGACTTCGAGAAAACAGTACTTTACCACTCTCCTGCCTTTTCCATGGTTATTCTATTGGAAAAGAACGAGTTTTGGACAACTACCTTTCATTCTTGCCAAACTCTTTGCAGACCCCCGTGCAAGCTTTAGAACAAGATTTTGGATGTTTTCTTTCCTGGCAGAGTTTCTCCTTGCAAGATATGGTGGAAAAGCTTTTTGCTGAGTGTAGAGCGGCAAGACACGCAGAAGACGCAGATACGCAGCTCTCCGAAGCTAAGTGCCGGTCCCGGGCTTCTTTCGGCACAAACCGCTCTCAGGAGCTCCCTGCGCTCGCCACAATGCTCTGTGTGCGAAGAAGCCGCTTCTTCGCCTCCGGGAGAATCGGCGAGCGGCAGCTTCCCAAAGGCGAAGATGCAAGCTGCAGCACACAGGCACAGTGTGGGCAGCATTCAGACTTAGAGAAAACAGTACTTTACCACTCTCCTGCCTTTTCCATGGTTATTCTATTGGAAAAGAACGAGTTTTGGACAACTACCTTTCATTCTTGCCAAACTCTTTGCAGACCCCCGTGCAAGCTTTAGAACAAGATTTTGGATGTTTTCTTTCCTGGCAGAGTTTCTCCTTGCAAGATATGGTGGGAAAGCTTTTGGCTGAGTGTAGAGCGGCAAGACACGCAGAAGACGCAGATACGCAGCTCTCCGAAGCTAAGTGCCTGTCCCGGGCTTCTTTCGGCACAAACCGCTCTCAGGAGCTCCCTGCGCTCGCCACAATGCTCTGTGTGCGAAGAAGCCGCTTCTTCGCCTCCGGGAGAATCGGCGAGCGGCAGCTTCCCAAAGGCGAAGATGCAAGCTGCAGCACACAGGCACAGTGTGGGCAGCCTTCAGACTTAGAGAAAACAGTACTTTACCACTCTCCTGCCTTTTCCATGGTTATTCTATTGGAAAAGAACGAGTTTTGGACAACTACCTTTCATTCTTGCCAAACTCTTTGCAGACCCCCGTGCAAGCTTAAGAACAAGATTTTGGATGTTTTCTTTCCTGGCAGAGTTTCTCCTTGCAAGATATGGTGGAAAAGCTTTTGGCTGAGTGTAGAGCGGCAAGACACGCAGAAGACGCAGATACGCAGCTCTCCGAAGCTAAGTGCCGGTCCCGGGCTTCTTTCGGCACAAACCGCTCTCAGGAGCTCCCTGCGCTCGCCACAATGCTCTGTGTGCGAAGAAGCCGCTTCTTCGCCTCCGGGAGAATCGGCGAGCGGCAGCTTCCCAAAGGCGAAGATGCAAGCTGCGGCACACAGGCACAGTGTGGGCAGCCTTCAGACTTAGAGAAAACAGTACTTTACCACTCTCCTGCCTTTTCCATGGTTATTCTATTGGAAAAGAACGAGTTTTGGACAACTACTTTTCATTCTTGCCAAACTCTTTGCAGACCCCCGTGCAAGCTTTAGAAGAAGATTTTGGATGTTTTTTTTCCTGGCAGAGTTTCTCCTTGCAAGATATGGTGGAAAAGCTTTTTGCTGAGTGTAGAGCGGCAAGACACGCAGAAGACGCAGATACGCAGCTCTCCGAAGCTAAGTGCCGGTCCCGGGCTTCTTTCGGCACAAACCGCTCTCAGGAGCTCCCTGCGCTCGCCACAATGCTCTGTGTGCGAAGAAGCCGCTTCTTCGCCTCCGGGAGAATCGGCGAGCGGCAGCTTCCCAAAGGCGAAGATGCAAGCTGCAGCACACAGGCACAGTGTGGGCAGCCTTCAGACTTAGAGAAAACAGTACTTTACCACTCTCCTGCCTTTTCCATGGTTATTCTATTGGAAAAGAACGAGTTTTGGACAACTACCTTTCATTCTTGCCAAACTCTTTGCAGACCCCCGTGCAAGCTTTAGAACAAGATTTTGGATGTTTTCTTTCCTGGCAGAGTTTCTCCTTGCAAGATATGGTGGAAAAGCTTTTGGCTGAGTGTAGAGCGGCAAGACACGCAGAAGACGCAGATACGCAGCTCTCCGAAGCTAAGTGCCGGTCCCGGGCTTCTTTCGGCACAAACCGCTCTCAGGAGCTCCCTGCGCTCGCCACAATGCTCTGTGTGCGAAGAAGCCGCTTCTTCGCCTCCGGGAGAATCGGCGAGCGGCAGCTTCCCAAAGGCGAAGATGCAAGCTGCGGCACACAGGCACAGTGTGGGCAGCCTTCAGACTTAGAGAAAACAGTACTTTACCACTCTCCTGCCTTTTCCATGGTTATTCTATTGGAAAAGAACGAGTTTTGGACAACTACCTTTCATTCTTGCCAAACTCTTTGCAGACCCCCGTGCAAGCTTTAGAAGAAGATTTTGGATGTTTTCTTTCCTGGCAGAGTTTCTCCTTGCAAGATATGCTGGAAAAGCTTTTTGCTGAGTGTAGAGCGGCAAGACACGCAGAAGACGCAGATACGCAGCTCTCCGAAGCTAAGTGCCGGTCCCGGGCTTCTTTCGGCACAAACCGCTCTCAGGAGCTCCCTGCGCTCGCCACAATGCTCTGTGTGCGAAGAAGCCGCTTCTTCGCCTCCGGGAGAATCGGCGAGCGGCAGCTTCCCAAAGGCGAAGATGCAAGCTGCGGCACACAGGCACAGTGTGGGCAGCCTTCAGACTTAGAGAAAACAGTACTTTACCACTCTCCTGCCTTTTCCATGGTTATTCTATTGGAAAAGAACGAGTTTTGGACAACTACCTTTCATTCTTGCCAAACTCTTTGCAGACCCCCGTGCAAGCTTTAGAAGAAGATTTTGGATGTTTTCTTTCCTGGCAGAGTTTCTCCTTGCAAGATATGCTGGAAAAGCTTTTTGCTGAGTGTAGAGCGGCAAGACACGCAGAAGACGCAGATACGCAGCTCTCCGAAGCTAAGTGCCGGTCCCGGGCTTCTTTCGGCACAAACCGCTCTCAGGAGCTCCCTGCGCTCGCCACAATGCTCTGTGTGCGAAGAAGCCGCTTCTTCGCCTCCGGGAGAATCGGCGAGCGGCAGCTTCCCAAAGGCGAAGATGCAAGCTGCAGCACACAGGCACAGTGTGGGCAGCCTTCAGACTTCGAGAAAACAGTACTTTACCACTCTCCTGCCTTTTCCATGGTTATTCTATTGGAAAAGAACGAGTTTTGGACAACTACCTTTCATTCTTGCCAAACTCTTTGCAGACCCCCGTGCAAGCTTTAGAAGAAGATTTTGGATGTTTTCTTTCCTGGCAGATTTCTCCTTGCAAGATATGCTGGAAAAGCTTTTTGCTGAGTGTAGAGCGGCAAGACACGCAGAAGACGCAGATACGCAGCTCTCCGAAGCTAAGTGCCGGTCCCGGGCTTCTTTCGGCACAAACCGCTCTCAGGAGCTCCCTGCGCTCGCCACAATGCTCTGTGTGCGAAGAAGCCGCTTCTTCGCCTCCGGGAGAATCGGCGAGCGGCAGCTTCCCAAAGGCGAAGATGCAAGCTGCAGCACACAGGCACAGTGTGGGCAGCATTCAGACTTAGAGAAAACAGTACTTTACCACTCTCCTGCCTTTTCCATGGTTATTCTATTGGAAAAGAACGAGTTTTGGACAACTACCTTTCATTCTTGCCAAACTCTTTGCAGACCCCCGTGAAAGCTTAAGAACAAAACTTTGGATGTTTTCTTTCCTGGCAGAGTTTCTCCTTGCAAGATATGGTGGAAAAGCTTTTTGCTGAGTGTAGAGCGGCAAGACACGCAGAAGACGCAGATACGCAGCTCTCCGAAGCTAAGTGCCGGTCCCGGGCTTCTTTCGGCACAAACCGCTCTCAGGAGCTCCCTGCGCTCGCCACAATGCTCTGTGTGCGAAGAAGCCGCTTCTTCGCCTCCGGGAGAATCGGCGAGCGGCAGCTTCCCAAAGGCGAAGATGCAAGCTGCGGCACACAGGCACAGTGTGGGCAGCCTTCAGACTTAGAGAAAACAGTACTTTACCACTCTCCTGCCTTTTCCATGGTTATTCTATTGGAAAAGAACGAGTTTTGGACAACTACCTTTCATTCTTGCCAAACTCTTTGCAGACCCCCGTGCAAGCTTTAGAACAAGATTTTGGATGTTTTCTTTCCTGGCAGAGTTTCTCCTTGCAAGATATGCTGGAAAAGCTTTTTGCTGAGTGTAGAGCGGCAAGACACGCAGAAGACGCAGATACGCAGCTCTCCGAAGCTAAGTGCCGGTCCCGGGCTTCTTTCGGCACAAACCGCTCTCAGGAGCTCCCTGCGCTCGCCACAATGCTCTGTGTGCGAAGAAGCCGCTTCTTCGCCTCCGGGAGAATCGGCGAGCGGCAGCTTCCCAAAGGCGAAGATGCAAGCTGCACCACACAGGCACAGTGTGGGCAGCCTTCAGACTTAGAGAAAACAGTACTTTACCACTCTCCTGCCTTTTCCATGGTTATTCTATTGGAAAAGAACGAGTTTTGGACAACTACCTTTCATTCTTGCCAAACTCTTTGCAGACCCCCGTGCAAGCTTTAGAAGAAGATTTTGGATGTTTTCTTTCCTGGCAGAGTTTCTCCTTGCAAGATATGGTGGAAAAGCTTTTTGCTGAGTGTAGAGCGGCAAGACACGCAGAAGACGCAGATACGCAGCTCTCCGAAGCTAAGTGCCGGTCCCGGGCTTCTTTCGGCACAAACCGCTCTCAGGAGCTCCCTGCGCTCGCCACAATGCTCTGTGTGCGAAGAAGCCGCTTCTTCGCCTCCGGGAGAATCGGCGAGCGGCAGCTTCCCAAAGGCGAAGATGCAAGCTGCGGCACACAGGCACAGTGTGGGCAGCCTTCAGACTTAGAGAAAACAGTACTTTACCACTCTCCTGCCTTTTCCATGGTTATTCTATTGGAAAAGAACGAGTTTTGGACAACTACCTTTCATTCTTGCCAAACTCTTTGCAGACCCCCGTGCAAGCTTTAGAACAAGATTTTGGATGTTTTCTTTCCTGGCAGAGTTTCTCCTTGCAAGATATGGTGGAAAAGCTTTTTGCTGAGTGTAGAGCGGCAAGACACGCAGAAGACGCAGATACGCAGCTCTCCGAAGCTAAGTGCCGGTCCCGGGCTTCTTTCGGCACAAACCGCTCTCAGGAGCTCCCTGCGCTCGCCACAATGCTCTGTGTGCGAAGAAGCCGCTTCTTCGCCTCCGGGAGAATCGGCGAGCGGCAGCTTCCCAAAGGCGAAGATGCAAGCTGCGGCACACAGGCACAGTGTGGGCAGCCTTCAGACTTAGAGAAAACAGTACTTTACCACTCTCCTGCCTTTTCCATGGTTATTCTATTGGAAAAGAACGAGTTTTGGACAACTACCTTTCATTCTTGCCAAACTCTTTGCAGACCCCCGTGCAAGCTTTAGAAGAAGATTTTGGATGTTTTCTTTCCTGGCAGAGTTTCTCCTTGCAAGATATGGTGGAAAAGCTTTTTGCTGAGTGTAGAGCGGCAAGACACGCAGAAGACGCAGATACGCAGCTCTCCGAAGCTAAGTGCCGGTCCCGGGCTTCTTTCGGCACAAACCGCTCTCAGGAGCTCCCTGCGCTCGCCACAATGCTCTGTGTGCGAAGAAGCCGCTTCTTCGCCTCCGGGAGAATCGGCGAGCGGCAGCTTCCCAAAGGCGAAGATGCAAGCTGCAGCACACAGGCACAGTGTGGGCAGCATTCAGACTTAGAGAAAACAGTACTTTACCACTCTCCTGCCTTTTCCATGGTTATTCTATTGGAAAAGAACGAGTTTTGGACAACTACCTTTCATTCTTGCCAAACTCTTTGCAGACCCCCGTGCAAGCTTTAGAACAAGATTTTGGATGTTTTCTTTCCTGGCAGAGTTTCTCCTTGCAAGATATGGTGGAAAAGCTTTTTGCTGAGTGTAGAGCGGCAAGACACGCAGAAGACGCAGATACGCAGCTCTCCGAAGCTAAGTGCCGGTCCCGGCCTTCTTTCGGCACAAACCGCTCTCAGGAGCTCCCTGCGCTCGCCACAATGCTCTGTGTGCGAAGAAGCCGCTTCTTCGCCTCCGGGAGAATCGGCGAGCGGCAGCTTCCCAAAGGCGAAGATGCAAGCTGCGGCACACAGGCACAGTGTGGGCAGCCTTCAGACTTAGAGAAAACAGTACTTTACCACTCTCCTGCCTTTTCCATGGTTATTCTATTGGAAAAGAACGAGTTTTGGACAACTACCTTTCATTCTTGCCAAACTCTTTGCAGACCCCCGTGCAAGCTTTAGAACAAGATTTTGGATGTTTTCTTTCCTGGCAGAGTTTCTCCTTGCAAGATATGGTGGGAAAGCTTTTGGCTGAGTGTAGAGCGGCAAGACACGCAGAAGACGCAGATACGCAGCTCTCCGAAGCTAAGTGCCTGTCCCGGGCTTCTTTCGGCACAAACCGCTCTCCGGAGCTCCCTGCGCTCGCCACAATGCTCTGTGTGCGAAGAAGCCGCTTCTTCGCCTCCGGGAGAATCGGCGAGCGGCAGCTTCCCAAAGGCGAAGATGCAAGCTGCAGCACACAGGCACAGTGTGGGCAGCCTTCAGACTTAGAGAAAACAGTACTTTACCACTCTCCTGCCTTTTCCATGGTTATTCTATTGGAAAAGAACGAGTTTTGGACAACTACCTTTAATTCTTGCCAAACTCTTTGCAGACCCCCGTGCAAGCTTAAGAACAAGATTTTGGATGTTTTCTTTCCTGGCAGAGTTTCTCCTTGCAAGATATGGTGGAAAAGCTTTTGGCTGAGTGTAGAGCGGCAAGACACGCAGAAGACGCAGATACGCAGCTCTCCGAAGCTAAGTGCCGGTCCCGGGCTTCTTTCGGCACAAACCGCTCTCAGGAGCTCCCTGCGCTCGCCACAATGCTCTGTGTGCGAAGAAGCCGCTTCTTCGCCTCCGGGAGAATCGGCGAGCGGCAGCTTCCCAAAGGCGAAGATGCAAGCTGCGGCACACAGGCACAGTGTGGGCAGCCTTCAGACTTAGAGAAAACAGTACTTTACCACTCTCCTGCCTTTTCCATGGTTATTCTATTGGAAAAGAACGAGTTTTGGACAACTACTTTTCATTCTTGCCAAACTCTTTGCAGACCCCCGTGCAAGCTTTAGAAGAAGATTTTGGATGTTTTTTTTCCTGGCAGAGTTTCTCCTTGCAAGATATGCTGGAAAAGCTTTTTGCTGAGTGTAGAGCGGCAAGACACGCAGAAGACGCAGATACGCAGCTCTCCGAAGCTAAGTGCCGGTCCCGGGCTTCTTTCGGCACAAACCGCTCTCAGGAGCTCCCTGCGCTCGCCACAATGCTCTGAGTGCGAAGAAGCCGCTTCTTCGCCTCCGGGAGAATCGGCGAGCGGCAGCTTCCCAAAGGCGAAGATGCAAGCTGCAGCACACAGGCACAGTGTGGGCAGCCTTCAGACTTAGAGAAAACAGTACTTTACCACTCTCCTGCCTTTTCCATGGTTATTCTATTGGAAAAGAACGAGTTTTGGACAACTACCTTTCATTCTTGCCAAACTCTTTGCAGACCCCCGTGCAAGCTTTAGAAGAAGATTTTGGATGTTTTCTTTCCTGGCAGAGTTTCTCCTTGCAAGATATGCTGGAAAAGCTTTTGGCTGAGTGTAGAGCGGCAAGACACGCAGAAGACGCAGATACGCAGCTCTCCGAAGCTAAGTGCCGGTCCCGGCCTTCTTTCGGCACAAACCGCTCTCAGGAGCTCCCTGCGCTCGCCACAATGCTCTGTGTGCGAAGAAGCCGCTTCTTCGCCTCCGGGAGAATCGGCGAGCGGCAGCTTCCCAAAGGCGAAGATGCAAGCTGCTGCACACAGGCACAGTGTGGGCAGCCTTCAGACTTCGAGAAAACAGTACTTTACCACTCTCCTGCCTTTTCCATGGTTATTCTATTGGAAAAGAACGAGTTTTGGACAACTACCTTTCATTCTTGCCAAACTCTTTGCAGACCCCCGTGCAAGCTTTAGAACAAGATTTTGGATGTTTTCTTTCCTGGCAGAGTTTCTCCTTGCAAGATATGGTGGAAAAGCTTTTTGCTGAGTGTAGAGCGGCAAGACACGCAGAAGACGCAGATACGCAGCTCTCCGAAGCTAAGTGCCGGTCCCGGGCTTCTTTCGGCACAAACCGCTCTCAGGAGCTCCCTGCGCTCGCCACAATGCTCTGTGTGCGAAGAAGCCGCTTCTTCGCCTCCGGGAGAATCGGCGAGCGGCAGCTTCCCAAAGGCGAAGATGCAAGCTGCAGCACACAGGCACAGTGTGGGCAGCATTCAGACTTAGAGAAAACAGTACTTTACCACTCTCCTGCCTTTTCCATGGTTATTCTATTGGAAAAGAACGAGTTTTGGACAACTACCTTTCATTCTTGCCAAACTCTTTGCAGACCCCCGTGCAAGCTTTAGAACAAGATTTTGGATGTTTTCTTTCCTGGCAGAGTTTCTCCTTGCAAGATATGGTGGAAAAGCTTTTTGCTGAGTGTAGAGCGGCAAGACACGCAGAAGACGCAGATACGCAGCTCTCCGAAGCTAAGTGCCGGTCCCGGGCTTCTTTCGGCACAAACCGCTCTCAGGAGCTCCCTGCGCTCGCCACAATGCTCTGTGTGCGAAGAAGCCGCTTCTTCGCCTCCGGGAGAATCGGCGAGCGGCAGCTTCCCAAAGGCGAAGATGCAAGCTGCAGCACACAGGCACAGTGTGGGCAGCCTTCAGACTTAGAGAAAACAGTACTTTACCACTCTCCTGCCTTTTCCATGGTTATTCTATTGGAAAAGAACGAGTTTTGGACAACTACCTTTCATTCTTGCCAAACTCTTTGCAGACCCCCGTGCAAGCTTTAGAACAAGATTTTGGATGTTTTCTTTCCTGGCAGAGTTTCTCCTTGCAAGATATGGTGGAAAAGCTTTTGGCTGAGTGTAGAGCGGCAAGACACGCAGAAGACGCAGATACGCAGCTCTCCGAAGCTAAGTGCCGGTCCCGGGCTTCTTTCGGCACAAACCGCTCTCAGGAGCTCCCTGCGCTCGCCACAATGCTCTGTGTGCGAAGAAGCCGCTTCTTCGCCTCCGGGAGAATCGGCGAGCGGCAGCTTCCCAAAGGCGAAGATGCAAGCTGCGGCACACAGGCACAGTGTGGGCAGCCTTCAGACTTAGAGAAAACAGTACTTTACCACTCTCCTGCCTTTTCCATGGTTATTCTATTGGAAAAGAACGAGTTTTGGACAACTACCTTTCATTCTTGCCAAACTCTTTGCAGACCCCCGTGCAAGCTTTAGAAGAAGATTTTGGATGTTTTCTTTCCTGGCAGAGTTTCTCCTTGCAAGATATGCTGGAAAAGCTTTTTGCTGAGTGTAGAGCGGCAAGACACGCAGAAGACGCAGATACGCAGCTCTCCGAAGCTAAGTGCCGGTCCCGGGCTTCTTTCGGCACAAACCGCTCTCAGGAGCTCCCTGCGCTCGCCACAATGCTCTGTGTGCGAAGAAGCCGCTTCTTCGCCTCCGGGAGAATCGGCGAGCGGCAGCTTCCCAAAGGCGAAGATGCAAGCTGCAGCACACAGGCACAGTGTGGGCAGCCTTCAGACTTAGAGAAAACAGTACTTTACCACTCTCCTGCCTTTTCCATGGTTATTCTATTGGAAAAGAACGAGTTTTGGACAACTACCTTTCATTCTTGCCAAACTCTTTGCAGACCCCCGTGCAAGCTTTAGAGGAAGATTTTGGATGTTTTCTTTCCTGGCAGAGTTTCTCCTTGCAAGATATGGTGGAAAAGCTTTTTGCTGAGTGTAGAGCGGCAAGACACGCAGAAGACGCAGATACGCAGCTCTCCGAAGCTAAGTGCCGGTCCCGGGCTTCTTTCGGCACAAACCGCTCTCAGGAGCTCCCTGCGCTCGCCACAATGCTCTGTGTGCGAAGAAGCCGCTTCTTCGCCTCCGGGAGAATCGGCGAGCGGCAGCTTCCCAAAGGCGAAGATGCAAGCTGCAGCACACAGGCACAGTGTGGGCAGCCTTCAGACTTCGAGAAAACAGTACTTTACCACTCTCCTGCCTTTTCCATGGTTATTCTATTGGAAAAGAACGAGTTTTGGACAACTACCTTTCATTCTTGCCAAACTCTTTGCAGACCCCCGTGCAAGATTTAGAACAAGATTTTGGATGTTTTCTTTCCTGGCAGAGTTTCTCCTTGCAAGATATGGTGGAAAAGCTTTTGGCTGAGTGTAGAGCGGCAAGACACGCAGAAGACGCAGATACGCAGCTCTCCGAAGCTAAGTGCCGGTCCCGGGCTTCTTTCGGCACAAACCGCTCTCAGGAGCTCCCTGCGCTCGCCACAATGCTCTGTGTGCGAAGAAGCCGCTTCTTCGCCTCCGGGAGAATCGGCGAGCGGCAGCTTCCCAAAGGCGAAGATGCAAGCTGCGGCACACAGGCACAGTGTGGGCAGCCTTCAGACTTAGAGAAAACAGTACTTTACCACTCTCCTGCCTTTTCCATGGTTATTCTATTGGAAAAGAACGAGTTTTGGACAACTACCTTTCATTCTTGCCAAACTCTTTGCAGACCCCCGTGCAAGCTTTAGAACAAGATTTTGGATGTTTTTTTTCCTGGCAGAGTTTCTCCTTGCAAGATATGGTGGAAAAGCTTTTTGCTGAGTGTAGAGCGGCAAGACACGCAGAAGACGCAGATACGCAGCTCTCCGAAGCTAAGTGCCGGTCCCGGGCTTCTTTCGGCACAAACCGCTCTCAGGAGCTCCCTGCGCTCGCCACAATGCTCTGTGTGCGAAGAAGCCGCTTCTTCGCCTCCGGGAGAATCGGCGAGCGGCAGCTTCCCAAAGGCGAAGATGCAAGCTGCAGCACACAGGCACAGTGTGGGCAGCATTCAGACTTAGAGAAAACAGTACTTTACCACTCTCCTGCCTTTTCCATGGTTATTCTATTGGAAAAGAACGAGTTTTGGACAACTACCTTTCATTCTTGCCAAACTCTTTGCAGACCCCCGTGCAAGCTTTAGAAGAAGATTTTGGATGTTTTCTTTCCTGGCAGAGTTTCTCCTTGCAAGATATGCTGGAAAAGCTTTTTGCTGAGTGTAGAGCGGCAAGACACGCAGAAGACGCAGATACGCAGCTCTCCGAAGCTAAGTGCCGGTCCCGGGCTTCTTTCGGCACAAACCGCTCTCAGGAGCTCCCTGCGCTCGCCACAATGCTCTGTGTGCGAAGAAGCCGCTTCTTCGCCTCCGGGAGAATCGGCGAGCGGCAGCTTCCCAAAGGCGAAGATGCAAGCTGCAGCACACAGGCACAGTGTGGGCAGCCTTCAGACTTAGAGAAAACAGTACTTTACCACTCTCCTGCCTTTTCCATGGTTATTCTATTGGAAAAGAACGAGTTTTGGACAACTACCTTTCATTCTTGCCAAACTCTTTGCAGACCCCCGTGCAAGCTTTAGAAGAAGATTTTGGATGTTTTCTTTCCTGGCAGAGTTTCTCCTTGCAAGATATGCTGGAAAAGCTTTTTGCTGAGTGTAGAGCGGCAAGACACGCAGAAGACGCAGATACGCAGCTCTCCGAAGCTAAGTGCCGGTCCCGGGCTTCTTTCGGCACAAACCGCTCTCAGGAGCTCCCTGCGCTCGCCACAATGCTCTGTGTGCGAAGAAGCCGCTTCTTCGCCTCCGGGAGAATCGGCGAGCGGCAGCTTCCCAAAGGCGAAGATGCAAGCTGCAGCACACAGGCACAGTGTGGGCAGCATTCAGACTTAGAGAAAACAGTACTTTACCACTCTCCTGCCTTTTCCATGGTTATTCTATTGGAAAAGAACGAGTTTTGGACAACTACCTTTCATTCTTGCCAAACTCTTTGCAGACCCCCGTGCAAGCTTAAGAAGAAGATTTTGGATGTTTTCTTTCCTGGCAGAGTTTCTCCTTGCAAGATATGGTGGAAAAGCTTTTTGCTGAGTGTAGAGCGGCAAGACACGCAGAAGACGCAGATACGCAGCTCTCCGAAGCTAAGTGCCGGTCCCGGCCTTCTTTCGGCACAAACCGCTCTCAGGAGCTCCCTGCGCTCGCCACAATGCTCTGTGTGCGAAGAAGCCGCTTCTTCGCCTCCGGGAGAATCGGCGAGCGGCAGCTTCCCAAAGGCGAAGATGCAAGCTGCGGCACACAGGCACAGTGTGGGCAGCCTTCAGACTTAGAGAAAACAGTACTTTACCACTCTCCTGCCTTTTCCATGGTTATTCTATTGGAAAAGAACGAGTTTTGGACAACTACCTTTCATTCTTGCCAAACTCTTTGCAGACCCCCGTGCAAGCTTTAGAACAAGATTTTGGATGTTTTCTTTCCTGGCAGAGTTTCTCCTTGCAAGATATGGTGGGAAAGCTTTTGGCTGAGTGTAGAGCGGCAAGACACGCAGAAGACGCAGATACGCAGCTCTCCGAAGCTAAGTGCCTGTCCCGGGCTTCTTTCGGCACAAACCGCTCTCCGGAGCTCCCTGCGCTCGCCACAATGCTCTGTGTGCGAAGAAGCCGCTTCTTCGCCTCCGGGAGAATCGGCGAGCGGCAGCTTCCCAAAGGCGAAGATGCAAGCTGCAGCACACAGGCACAGTGTGGGCAGCCTTCAGACTTAGAGAAAACAGTACTTTACCACTCTCCTGCCTTTTCCATGGTTATTCTATTGGAAAAGAACGAGTTTTGGACAACTACCTTTCATTCTTGCCAAACTCTTTGCAGACCCCCGTGCAAGCTTAAGAACAAGATTTTGGATGTTTTCTTTCCTGGCAGAGTTTCTCCTTGCAAGATATGGTGGAAAAGCTTTTGGCTGAGTGTAGAGCGGCAAGACACGCAGAAGACGCAGATACGCAGCTCTCCGAAGCTAAGTGCCGGTCCCGGGCTTCTTTCGGCACAAACCGCTCTCAGGAGCTCCCTGCGCTCGCCACAATGCTCTGTGTGCGAAGAAGCCGCTTCTTCGCCTCCGGGAGAATCGGCGAGCGGCAGCTTCCCAAAGGCGAAGATGCAAGCTGCGGCACACAGGCACAGTGTGGGCAGCCTTCAGACTTAGAGAAAACAGTACTTTACCACTCTCCTGCCTTTTCCATGGTTATTCTATTGGAAAAGAACGAGTTTTGGACAACTACCTTTCATTCTTGCCAAACTCTTTGCAGACCCCCGTGCAAGCTTTAGAAGAAGATTTTGGATGTTTTCTTTCCTGGCAGAGTTTCTCCTTGCAAGATATGCTGGAAAAGCTTTTTGCTGAGTGTAGAGCGGCAAGACACGCAGAAGACGCAGATACGCAGCTCTCCGAAGCTAAGTGCCGGTCCCGGGCTTCTTTCGGCACAAACCGCTCTCAGGAGCTCCCTGCGCTCGCCACAATGCTCTGTGTGCGAAGAAGCCGCTTCTTCGCCTCCGGGAGAATCGGCGAGCGGCAGCTTCCCAAAGGCGAAGATGCAAGCTGCAGCACACAGGCACAGTGTGGGCAGCATTCAGACTTAGAGAAAACAGTACTTTACCACTCTCCTGCCTTTTCCATGGTTCTTCTATTGGAAAAGAACGAGTTTTGGACAACTACCTTTCATTCTTGCCAAACTCTTTGCAGACCCCCGTGCAAGCTTAAGAACAAGATTTTGGATGTTTTCTTTCCTGGCAGAGTTTCTCCTTGCAAGATATGGTGGAAAAGCTTTTGGCTGAGTGTAGAGCGGCAAGACACGCAGAAGACGCAGATACGCAGCTCTCCGAAGCTAAGTGCCGGTCCCGGGCTTCTTTCGGCACAAACCGCTCTCAGGAGCTCCCTGCGCTCGCCACAATGCTCTGTGTGCGAAGAAGCCGCTTCTTCGCCTCCGGGAGAATCGGCGAGCGGCAGCTTCCCAAAGGCGAAGATGCAAGCTGCGGCACACAGGCACAGTGTGGGCAGCCTTCAGACTTAGAGAAAACAGTACTTTACCACTCTCCTGCCTTTTCCATGGTTATTCTATTGGAAAAGAACGAGTTTTGGACAACTACCTTTCATTCTTGCCAAACTCTTTGCAGACCCCCGTGCAAGCTTTAGAAGAAGATTTTGGATGTTTTCTTTCCTGGCAGAGTTTCTCCTTGCAAGATATGCTGGAAAAGCTTTTTGCTGAGTGTAGAGCGGCAAGACACGCAGAAGACGCAGATACGCAGCTCTCCGAAGCTAAGTGCCGGTCCCGGGCTTCTTTCGGCACAAACCGCTCTCAGGAGCTCCCTGCGCTCGCCACAATGCTCTGTGTGCGAAGAAGCCGCTTCTTCGCCTCCGGGAGAATCGGCGAGCGGCAGCTTCCCAAAGGCGAAGATGCAAGCTGCAGCACACAGGCACAGTGTGGGCAGCATTCAGACTTAGAGAAAACAGTACTTTACCACTCTCCTGCCTTTTCCATGGTTATTCTATTGGAAAAGAACGAGTTTTGGACAACTACCTTTCATTCTTGCCAAACTCTTTGCAGACCCCCGTGCAAGCTTTAGAACAAGATTTTGGATGTTTTCTTTCCTGGCAGAGTTTCTCCTTGCAAGATATGGTGGAAAAGCTTTTTGCTGAGTGTAGAGCGGCAAGACACGCAGAAGACGCAGATACGCAGCTCTCCGAAGCTAAGTGCCGGTCCCGGCCTTCTTTCGGCACAAACCGCTCTCAGGAGCTCCCTGCGCTCGCCACAATGCTCTGTGTGCGAAGAAGCCGCTTCTTCGCCTCCGGGAGAATCGGCGAGCGGCAGCTTCCCAAAGGCGAAGATGCAAGCTGCGGCACACAGGCACAGTGTGGGCAGCCTTCAGACTTAGAGAAAACAGTACTTTACCACTCTCCTGCCTTTTCCATGGTTATTCTATTGGAAAAGAACGAGTTTTGGACAACTACCTTTCATTCTTGCCAAACTCTTTGCAGACCCCCGTGCAAGCTTTAGAACAAGATTTTGGATGTTTTCTTTCCTGGCAGAGTTTCTCCTTGCAAGATATGGTGGGAAAGCTTTTGGCTGAGTGTAGAGCGGCAAGACACGCAGAAGACGCAGATACGCAGCTCTCCGAAGCTAAGTGCCTGTCCCGGGCTTCTTTCGGCACAAACCGCTCTCCGGAGCTCCCTGCGCTCGCCACAATGCTCTGTGTGCGAAGAAGCCGCTTCTTCGCCTCCGGGAGAATCGGCGAGCGGCAGCTTCCCAAAGGCGAAGATGCAAGCTGCAGCACACAGGCACAGTGTGGGCAGCCTTCAGACTTAGAGAAAACAGTACTTTACCACTCTCCTGCCTTTTCCATGGTTATTCTATTGGAAAAGAACGAGTTTTGGACAACTACCTTTCATTCTTGCCAAACTCTTTGCAGACCCCCGTGCAAGCTTTAGAACAAGATTTTGGATGTTTTCTTTCCTGGCAGAGTTTCTCCTTGCAAGATATGGTGGGAAAGCTTTTGGCTGAGTGTAGAGCGGCAAGACACGCAGAAGACGCAGATACGCAGCTCTCCGAAGCTAAGTGCCTGTCCCGGGCTTCTTTCGGCACAAACCGCTCTCCGGAGCTCCCTGCGCTCGCCACAATGCTCTGTGTGCGAAGAAGCCGCTTCTTCGCCTCCGGGAGAATCGGCGAGCGGCAGCTTCCCAAAGGCGAAGATGCAAGCTGCAGCACACAGGCACAGTGTGGGCAGCCTTCAGACTTAGAGAAAACAGTACTTTACCACTCTCCTGCCTTTTCCATGGTTATTCTATTGGAAAAGAACGAGTTTTGGACAACTACCTTTAATTCTTGCCAAACTCTTTGCAGACCCCCGTGCAAGCTTAAGAACAAGATTTTGGATGTTTTCTTTCCTGGCAGAGTTTCTCCTTGCAAGATATGGTGGAAAAGCTTTTGGCTGAGTGTAGAACGGCAAGACACGCAGAAGACGCAGATACGCAGCTCTCCGAAGCTAAGTGCCGGTCCCGGGCTTCTTTCGGCACAAACCGCTCTCAGGAGCTCCCTGCGCTCGCCACAATGCTCTGTGTGCGAAGAAGCCGCTTCTTCGCCTCCGGGAGAATCGGCGAGCGGCAGCTTCCCAAAGGCGAAGATGCAAGCTGCGGCACACAGGCACAGTGTGGGCAGCCTTCAGACTTAGAGAAAACAGTACTTTACCACTCTCCTGCCTTTTCCATGGTTATTCTATTGGAAAAGAACGAGTTTTGGACAACTACTTTTCATTCTTGCCAAACTCTTTGCAGACCCCCGTGCAAGCTTTAGAAGAAGATTTTGGATGTTTTCTTTCCTGGCAGAGTTTCTCCTTGCAAGATATGGTGGAAAAGCTTTTTGCTGAGTGTAGAGCGGCAAGACACGCAGAAGACGCAGATACGCAGCTCTCCGAAGCTAAGTGCCGGTCCCGGGCTTCTTTCGGCACAAACCGCTCTCAGGAGCTCCCTGCGCTCGCCACAATGCTCTGTGTGCGAAGAAGCCGCTTCTTCGCCTCCGGGAGAATCGGCGAGCGGCAGCTTCCCAAAGGCGAAGATGCAAGCTGCAGCACACAGGCACAGTGTGGGCAGCCTTCAGACTTAGAGAAAACAGTACTTTACCACTCTCCTGCCTTTTCCATGGTTATTCTATTGGAAAAGAACGAGTTTTGGACAACTACCTTTCATTCTTGCCAAACTCTTTGCAGACCCCCGTGCAAGCTTTAGAACAAGATTTTGGATGTTTTCTTTCCTGGCAGAGTTTCTCCTTGCAAGATATGCTGGAAAAGCTTTTGGCTGAGTGTAGAGCGGCAAGACACGCAGAAGACGCAGATACGCAGCTCTCCGAAGCTAAGTGCCGGTCCCGGCCTTCTTTCGGCACAAACCGCTCTCAGGAGCTCCCTGCGCTCGCCACAATGCTCTGTGTGCGAAGAAGCCGCTTCTTCGCCTCCGGGAGAATCGGCGAGCGGCAGCTTCCCAAAGGCGAAGATGCAAGCTGCGGCACACAGGCACAGTGTGGGCAGCCTTCAGACTTAGAGAAAACAGTACTTTACCACTCTCCTGCCTTTTCCATGGTTATTCTATTGGAAAAGAACGAGTTTTGGACAACTACCTTTCATTCTTGCCAAACTCTTTGCAGACCCCCGTGCAAGCTTTAGAAGAAGATTTTGGATGTTTTCTTTCCTGGCAGAGTTTCTCCTTGCAAGATATGCTGGAAAAGCTTTTTGCTGAGTGTAGAGCGGCAAGACACGCAGAAGACGCAGATACGCAGCTCTCCGAAGCTAAGTGCCGGTCCCGGGCTTCTTTCGGCACAAACCGCTCTCAGGAGCTCCCTGCGCTCGCCACAATGCTCTGTGTGCGAAGAAGCCGCTTCTTCGCCTCCGGGAGAATCGGCGAGCGGCAGCTTCCCAAAGGCGAAGATGCAAGCTGCAGCACACAGGCACAGTGTGGGCAGCCTTCAGACTTCGAGAAAACAGTACTTTACCACTCTCCTGCCTTTTCCATGGTTATTCTATTGGAAAAGAACGAGTTTTGGACAACTACCTTTCATTCTTGCCAAACTCTTTGCAGACCCCCGTGCAAGCTTTAGAACAAGATTTTGGATGTTTTCTTTCCTGGCAGAGTTTCTCCTTGCAAGATATGGTGGAAAAGCTTTTTGCTGAGTGTAGAGCGGCAAGACACGCAGAAGACGCAGATACGCAGCTCTCCGAAGCTAAGTGCCGGTCCCGGGCTTCTTTCGGCACAAACCGCTCTCAGGAGCTCCCTGCGCTCGCCACAATGCTCTGTGTGCGAAGAAGCCGCTTCTTCGCCTCCGGGAGAATCGGCGAGCGGCAGCTTCCCAAAGGCGAAGATGCAAGCTGCAGCACACAGGCACAGTGTGGGCAGCATTCAGACTTAGAGAAAACAGTACTTTACCACTCTCCTGCCTTTTCCATGGTTATTCTATTGGAAAAGAACGAGTTTTGGACAACTACCTTTCATTCTTGCCAAACTCTTTGCAGACCCCCGTGCAAGCTTTAGAACAAGATTTTGGATGTTTTCTTTCCTGGCAGAGTTTCTCCTTGCAAGATATGGTGGAAAAGCTTTTTGCTGAGTGTAGAGCGGCAAGACACGCAGAAGACGCAGATACGCAGCTCTCCGAAGCTAAGTGCCGGTCCCGGGCTTCTTTCGGCACAAACCGCTCTCAGGAGCTCCCTGCGCTCGCCACAATGCTCTGTGTGCGAAGAAGCCGCTTCTTCGCCTCCGGGAGAATCGGCGAGCGGCAGCTTCCCAAAGGCGAAGATGCAAGCTGCAGCACACAGGCACAGTGTGGGCAGCCTTCAGACTTAGAGAAAACAGTACTTTACCACTCTCCTGCCTTTTCCATGGTTATTCTATTGGAAAAGAACGAGTTTTGGACAACTACCTTTCATTCTTGCCAAACTCTTTGCAGACCCCCGTGCAAGCTTTAGAACAAGATTTTGGATGTTTTCTTTCCTGGCAGAGTTTCTCCTTGCAAGATATGGTGGAAAAGCTTTTTGCTGAGTGTAGAGCGGCAAGACACGCAGAAGACGCAGATACGCAGCTCTCCGAAGCTAAGTGCCGGTCCCGGGCTTCTTTCGGCACAAACCGCTCTCAGGAGCTCCCTGCGCTCGCCACAATGCTCTGTGTGCGAAGAAGCCGCTTCTTCGCCTCCGGGAGAATCGGCGAGCGGCAGCTTCCCAAAGGCGAAGATGCAAGCTGCGGCACACAGGCACAGTGTGGGCAGCCTTCAGACTTAGAGAAAACAGTACTTTACCACTCTCCTGCCTTTTCCATGGTTATTCTATTGGAAAAGAACGAGTTTTGGACAACTACCTTTCATTCTTGCCAAACTCTTTGCAGACCCCCGTGCAAGCTTTAGAAGAAGATTTTGGATGTTTTCTTTCCTGGCAGAGTTTCTCCTTGCAAGATATGGTGGAAAAGCTTTTTGCTGAGTGTAGAGCGGCAAGACACGCAGAAGACGCAGATACGCAGCTCTCCGAAGCTAAGTGCCGGTCCCGGGCTTCTTTCGGCACAAACCGCTCTCAGGAGCTCCCTGCGCTCGCCACAATGCTCTGTGTGCGAAGAAGCCGCTTCTTCGCCTCCGGGAGAATCGGCGAGCGGCAGCTTCCCAAAGGCGAAGATGCAAGCTGCAGCACACAGGCACAGTGTGGGCAGCATTCAGACTTAGAGAAAACAGTACTTTACCACTCTCCTGCCTTTTCCATGGTTATTCTATTGGAAAAGAACGAGTTTTGGACAACTACCTTTCATTCTTGCCAAACTCTTTGCAGACCCCCGTGCAAGCTTTAGAACAAGATTTTGGATGTTTTCTTTCCTGGCAGAGTTTCTCCTTGCAAGATATGGTGGAAAAGCTTTTTGCTGAGTGTAGAGCGGCAAGACACGCAGAAGACGCAGATACGCAGCTCTCCGAAGCTAAGTGCCGGTCCCGGGCTTCTTTCGGCACAAACCGCTCTCAGGAGCTCCCTGCGCTCGCCACAATGCTCTGTGTGCGAAGAAGCCGCTTCTTCGCCTCCGGGAGAATCGGCGAGCGGCAGCTTCCCAAAGGCGAAGATGCAAGCTGCAGCACACAGGCACAGTGTGGGCAGCCTTCAGACTTAGAGAAAACAGTACTTTACCACTCTCCTGCCTTTTCCATGGTTATTCTATTGGAAAAGAACGAGTTTTGGACAACTACCTTTCATTCTTGCCAAACTCTTTGCAGACCCCCGTGCAAGCTTTAGAACAAGATTTTGGATGTTTTCTTTCCTGGCAGAGTTTCTCCTTGCAAGATATGGTGGAAAAGCTTTTTGCTGAGTGTAGAGCGGCAAGACACGCAGAAGACGCAGATACGCAGCTCTCCGAAGCTAAGTGCCGGTCCCGGGCTTCTTTCGGCACAAACCGCTCTCAGGAGCTCCCTGCGCTCGCCACAATGCTCTGTGTGCGAAGAAGCCGCTTCTTCGCCTCCGGGAGAATCGGCGAGCGGCAGCTTCCCAAAGGCGAAGATGCAAGCTGCGGCACACAGGCACAGTGTGGGCAGCCTTCAGACTTAGAGAAAACAGTACTTTACCACTCTCCTGCCTTTTCCATGGTTATTCTATTGGAAAAGAACGAGTTTTGGACAACTACCTTTCATTCTTGCCAAACTCTTTGCAGACCCCCGTGCAAGCTTTAGAAGAAGATTTTGGATGTTTTCTTTCCTGGCAGAGTTTCTCCTTGCAAGATATGGTGGAAAAGCTTTTTGCTGAGTGTAGAGCGGCAAGACACGCAGAAGACGCAGATACGCAGCTCTCCGAAGCTAAGTGCCGGTCCCGGGCTTCTTTCGGCACAAACCGCTCTCAGGAGCTCCCTGCGCTCGCCACAATGCTCTGTGTGCGAAGAAGCCGCTTCTTCGCCTCCGGGAGAATCGGCGAGCGGCAGCTTCCCAAAGGCGAAGATGCAAGCTGCAGCACACAGGCACAGTGTGGGCAGCCTTCAGACTTAGAGAAAACAGTACTTTACCACTCTCCTGCCTTTTCCATGGTTATTCTATTGGAAAAGAACGAGTTTTGGACAACTACCTTTCATTCTTGCCAAACTCTTTGCAGACCCCCGTGCAAGCTTTAGAGGAAGATTTTGGATGTTTTCTTTCCTGGCAGAGTTTCTCCTTGCAAGATATGGTGGAAAAGCTTTTTGCTGAGTGTAGAGCGGCAAGACACGCAGAAGACGCAGATACGCAGCTCTCCGAAGCTAAGTGCCGGTCCCGGGCTTCTTTCGGCACAAACCGCTCTCAGGAGCTCCCTGCGCTCGCCACAATGCTCTGTGTGCGAAGAAGCCGCTTCTTCGCCTCCGGGAGAATCGGCGAGCGGCAGCTTCCCAAAGGCGAAGATGCAAGCTGCAGCACACAGGCACAGTGTGGGCAGCCTTCAGACTTCGAGAAAACAGTACTTTACCACTCTCCTGCCTTTTCCATGGTTATTCTATTGGAAAAGAACGAGTTTTGGACAACTACCTTTCATTCTTGCCAAACTCTTTGCAGACCCCCGTGCAAGATTTAGAAGAAGATTTTGGATGTTTTCTTTCCTGGCAGAGTTTCTCCTTGCAAGATATGGTGGAAAAGCTTTTGGCTGAGTGTAGAGCGGCAAGACACGCAGAAGACGCAGATACGCAGCTCTCCGAAGCTAAGTGCCGGTCCCGGGCTTCTTTCGGCACAAACCGCTCTCAGGAGCTCCCTGCGCTCGCCACAATGCTCTGTGTGCGAAGAAGCCGCTTCTTCGCCTCCGGGAGAATCGGCGAGCGGCAGCTTCCCAAAGGCGAAGATGCAAGCTGCAGCACACAGGCACAGTGTGGGCAGCATTCAGACTTAGAGAAAACAGTACTTTACCACTCTCCTGCCTTTTCCATGGTTATTCTATTGGAAAAGAACGAGTTTTGGACAACTACCTTTCATTCTTGCCAAACTCTTTGCAGACCCCCGTGAAAGCTTAAGAACAAAACTTTGGATGTTTTCTTTCCTGGCAGAGTTTCTCCTTGCAAGATATGGTGGAAAAGCTTTTTGCTGAGTGTAGAGCGGCAAGACACGCAGAAGACGCAGATACGCAGCTCTCCGAAGCTAAGTGCCGGTCCCGGGCTTCTTTCGGCACAAACCGCTCTCAGGAGCTCCCTGCGCTCGCCACAATGCTCTGTGTGCGAAGAAGCCGCTTCTTCGCCTCCGGGAGAATCGGCGAGCGGCAGCTTCCCAAAGGCGAAGATGCAAGCTGCGGCACACAGGCACAGTGTGGGCAGCCTTCAGACTTAGAGAAAACAGTACTTTACCACTCTCCTGCCTTTTCCATGGTTATTCTATTGGAAAAGAACGAGTTTTGGACAACTACCTTTCATTCTTGCCAAACTCTTTGCAGACCCCCGTGCAAGCTTTAGAAGAAGATTTTGGATGTTTTCTTTCCTGGCAGAGTTTCTCCTTGCAAGATATGCTGGAAAAGCTTTTTGCTGAGTGTAGAGCGGCAAGACACGCAGAAGACGCAGATACGCAGCTCTCCGAAGCTAAGTGCCGGTCCCGGGCTTCTTTCGGCACAAACCGCTCTCAGGAGCTCCCTGCGCTCGCCACAATGCTCTGTGTGCGAAGAAGCCGCTTCTTCGCCTCCGGGAGAATCGGCGAGCGGCAGCTTCCCAAAGGCGAAGATGCAAGCTGCAGCACACAGGCACAGTGTGGGCAGCATTCAGACTTAGAGAAAACAGTACTTTACCACTCTCCTGCCTTTTCCATGGTTATTCTATTGGAAAAGAACGAGTTTTGGACAACTACCTTTCATTCTTGCCAAACTCTTTGCAGACCCCCGTGCAAGCTTTAGAAGAAGATTTTGGATGTTTTCTTTCCTGGCAGAGTTTCTCCTTGCAAGATATGGTGGAAAAGCTTTTTGCTGAGTGTAGAGCGGCAAGACACGCAGAAGACGCAGATACGCAGCTCTCCGAAGCTAAGTGCCGGTCCCGGCCTTCTTTTGGCACAAACCGCTCTCAGGAGCTCCCTGCGCTCGCCACAATGCTCTGTGTGCGAAGAAGCCGCTTCTTCGCCTCCGGGAGAATCGGCGAGCGGCAGCTTCCCAAAGGCGAAGATGCAAGCTGCGGCACACAGGCACAGTGTGGGCAGCCTTCAGACTTAGAGAAAACAGTACTTTACCACTCTCCTGCCTTTTCCATGGTTATTCTATTGGAAAAGAACGAGTTTTGGACAACTACCTTTCATTCTTGCCAAACTCTTTGCAGACCCCCGTGCAAGCTTTAGAAGAAGATTTTGGATGTTTTCTTTCCTGGCAGAGTTTCTCCTTGCAAGATATGGTGGAAAAGCTTTTTGCTGAGTGTAGAGCGGCAAGACACGCAGAAGACGCAGATACGCAGCTCTCCGAAGCTAAGTGCCGGTCCCGGGCTTCTTTCGGCACAAACCGCTCTCAGGAGCTCCCTGCGCTCGCCACAATGCTCTGTGTGCGAAGAAGCCGCTTCTTCGCCTCCGGGAGAATCGGCGAGCGGCAGCTTCCCAAAGGCGAAGATGCAAGCTGCGGCACACAGGCACAGTGTGGGCAGCCTTCAGACTTAGAGAAAACAGTACTTTACCACTCTCCTGCCTTTTCCATGGTTATTCTATTGGAAAAGAACGAGTTTTGGACAACTACCTTTCATTCTTGCCAAACTCTTTGCAGACCCCCGTGCAAGCTTTAGAACAAGATTTTGGATGTTTTCTTTCCTGGCAGAGTTTCTCCTTGCAAGATATGTGGGAAAGCTTTTGGCTGAGTGTAGAGCGGCAAGACACGCAGAAGACGCAGATACGCAGCTCTCCGAAGCTAAGTGCCTGTCCCCGGGCTTCTTTCGGCACAAACCGCTCTCCGGAGCTCCCTGCGCTCGCCACAATGCTCTGTGTGCGAAGAAGCCGCTTCTTCGCCTCCGGGAGAATCGGCGAGCGGCAGCTTCCCAAAGGCGAAGATGCAAGCTGCAGCACACAGGCACAGTGTGGGCAGCCTTCAGACTTAGAGAAAACAGTACTTTACCACTCTCCTGCCTTTTCCATGGTTATTCTATTGGAAAAGAACGAGTTTTGGACAACTACCTTTCATTCTTGCCAAACTCTTTGCAGACCCCCGTGCAAGCTTAAGAACAAGATTTTGGATGTTTTCTTTCCTGGCAGAGTTTCTCCTTGCAAGATATGGTGGAAAAGCTTTTGGCTGAGTGTAGAGCGGCAAGACACGCAGAAGACGCAGATACGCAGCTCTCCGAAGCTAAGTGCCGGTCCCGGGCTTCTTTCGGCACAAACCGCTCTCAGGAGCTCCCTGCGCTCGCCACAATGCTCTGTGTGCGAAGAAGCCGCTTCTTCGCCTCCGGGAGAATCGGCGAGCGGCAGCTTCCCAAAGGCGAAGATGCAAGCTGCGGCACACAGGCACAGTGTGGGCAGCCTTCAGACTTAGAGAAAACAGTACTTTACCACTCTCCTGCCTTTTCCATGGTTATTCTATTGGAAAAGAACGAGTTTTGGACAACTACCTTTCATTCTTGCCAAACTCTTTGCAGACCCCCGTGCAAGCTTTAGAAGAAGATTTTGGATGTTTTCTTTCCTGGCAGAGTTTCTCCTTGCAAGATATGGTGGAAAAGCTTTTGGCTGAGTGTAGAGCGGCAAGACACGCAGAAGACGCAGATACGCAGCTCTCCGAAGCTAAGTGCCGGTCCCGGGCTTCTTTCGGCACAAACCGCTCTCAGGAGCTCCCTGCGCTCGCCACAATGCTCTGTGTGCGAAGAAGCCGCTTCTTCGCCTCCGGGAGAATCGGCGAGCGGCAGCTTCCCAAAGGCGAAGATGCAAGCTGCAGCACACAGGCACAGTGTGGGCAGCCTTCAGACTTAGAGAAAACAGTACTTTACCACTCTCCTGCCTTTTCCATGGTTATTCTATTGGAAAAGAACGAGTTTTGGACAACTACCTTTCATTCTTGCCAAACTCTTTGCAGACCCCCGTGCAAGCTTTAGAACAAGATTTTGGATGTTTTCTTTCCTGGCAGAGTTTCTCCTTGCAAGATATGGTGGAAAAGCTTTTGGCTGAGTGTAGAGCGGCAAGACACGCAGAAGACGCAGATACGCAGCTCTCCGAAGCTAAGTGCCGGTCCCGGGCTTCTTTCGGCACAAACCGCTCTCAGGAGCCCCCTGCGCTCGCCACAATGCTCTGTGTGCGAAGAAGCCGCTTCTTCGCCTCCGGGAGAATCGGCGAGCGGCAGCTTCCCAAAGGCGAAGATGCAAGCTGCAGCACGCAGGCACAGTGTGGGCAGCCTTCAGACTTAGAGAAAACAGTACTTTACCACTCTCCTGCCTTTTCCATGGTTATTCTATTGGAAAAGAACGAGTTTTGGACAACTACCTTTCATTCTTGCCAAACTCTTTGCAGACCCCCGTGCAAGCTTTAGAACAAGATTTTGGATGTTTTCTTTCCTGGCAGAGTTTCTCCTTGCAAGATATGGTGGAAAAGCTTTTTGCTGAGTGTAGAGCGGCAAGACACGCAGAAGACGCAGATACGCAGCTCTCCGAAGCTAAGTGCCGGTCCCGGGCTTCTTTCGGCACAAACCGCTCTCAGGAGCTCCCTGCGCTCGCCACAATGCTCTGTGTGCGAAGAAGCCGCTTCTTCGCCTCCGGGAGAATCGGCGAGCGGCAGCTTCCCAAAGGCGAAGATGCAAGCTGCAGCACACAGGCACAGTGTGGGCAGCATTCAGACTTAGAGAAAACAGTACTTTACCACTCTCCTGCCTTATCCATGGTTATTCTATTGGAAAAGAACGAGTTTTGGACAACTACCTTTCATTCTTGCCAAACTCTTTGCAGACCCCCGTGCAAGCTTTAGAACAAGATTTTGGATGTTTTCTTTCCTGGCAGAGTTTCTCCTTGCAAGATATGGTGGAAAAGCTTTTGGCTGAGTGTAGAGCGGCAAGACACGCAGAAGACGCAGATACGCAGCTCTCCGAAGCTAAGTGCCGGTCCCGGGCTTCTTTCGGCACAAACCGCTCTCAGGAGCTCCCTGCGCTCGCCACAATGCTCTGTGTGCGAAGAAGCCGCTTCTTCGCCTGCGGGAGAATCGGCGAGCGGCAGCTTCCCAAAGGCGAAGATGCAAGCTGCAGCACACAGGCACAGTGTGGGCAGCCTTCAGACTTAGAGAAAACAGTACTTTACCACTCTCCTGCCTTTTCCATGGTTATTCTATTGGAAAAGAACGAGTTTTGGACAACTACCTTTCATTCTTGCCAAACTCTTTGCAGACCCCCGTGCAAGCTTTAGAACAAGATTTTGGATGTTTTCTTTCCTGGCAGAGTTTCTCCTTGCAAGATATGGTGGAAAAGCTTTTGGCTGAGTGTAGAGCGGCAAGACACGCAGAAGACGCAGATACGCAGCTCTCCGAAGCTAAGTGCCGGTCCCGGGCTTCTTTCGGCACAAACCGCTCTCAGGAGCTCCCTGCGCTCGCCACAATGCTCTGTGTGCGAAGAAGCCGCTTCTTCGCCTGCGGGAGAATCGGCGAGCGGCAGCTTCCCAAAGGCGAAGATGCAAGCTGCGGCACACAGGCACAGTGTGGGCAGCCTTCAGACTTAGAGAAAACAGTACTTTACCACTCTCCTGCTTTTTCCATGGTTATTCTATTGGAAAAGAACGAGTTTTGGACAACTACCTTTCATTCTTGCCAAACTCTTTGCAGACCCGCGTGCAAGCTTTAGAACAAGATTTTGGATGTTTTCTTTCCTGGCAGAGTTTCTCCTTGCAAGATATGGTGGAAAAGCTTTTTGCTGAGTGTAGAGCGGCAAGACACGCAGAAGACGCAGATACGCAGCTCTCCGAAGCTAAGTGCCGGTCCCGGGCTTCTTTCGGCACAAACCGCTCTCAGGAGCTCCCTGCGCTCGCCACAATGCTCTGTGTGCGAAGAAGCCGCTTCTTCGCCTGCGGGGGACTCGGCTAAGAGCAGCTTCCGAAACGCGACAAACAAATATTAACAACACGGCGTTGTGTCCTGGGCGTCTTTCGGCACAAGCGCCCCACCGGAACGTACCGCCAGCGGCACAATGCATTGTGTGTGAAGAACTCCCTTCGCCTCCAGGGAACTGAAAGAAGAAGCCTAAGCTTAAAACGCCTTTGCCTCAATTGTGTACTGGTTTGGGCGCTCCTCTCTATTAATTGCGCCACTCCTGACAGCAGGTGTCGCTGTTGGTCAAGCTTTGAGTTTGCTTATTAAGTTGCGATGCTGGGTGGTCAAACAACTCAAGGTAAGATCAGCGATTTTAAATCAGGTTCTCACTGGTGTAGATACCATTAGTCATTGCACACTGCAAAATAATGCTGCTCTAGCTTTCTTGTTAGCACATGGGCAAGAGTGTGAGGATTTGGAAGGAATGTGTTTTTTGAACCTCTCTAACCATTCTGCAGTCATTCACTGGAAACTCAAACAAGGACAAGATAACATGAAGAAATTGATTGGGAATGAGAGGGTTACGCCTGAATGGTTTGAGAGATGGGAAACAACTCGATGGTTGAAAGATCTTGTAAAGGGAACTTTGTTGTTACTAGTAGTCATTATTATATTGCTTCTTGTTATTCCATGCATCATGAAACTGGTGAGCCTCTTGGAAGAAAATAGGGTGGGAAAGGGTTTAGCTGGTGCAAGACGAAGAAGGGGGAAATTGTAGCAATGTATCTGAACCTCTTAGACTAAAGGGTGCACCAGCCATCCAGCTGGAATATGTTCTTATCAGAATTTTCTCAGAGCCCTCTGGAATTCATCAAGGTTACTAAGACATAAGCCGTGCTAAAATAAGAAAGAGAAGCTGAGAAACCAAATTCCAAGACTACAAGAACTCGATAACGGGGGGCAGCAAAGCGCCTGGACTGTAACCAAACGTATCTTCTGAGAGGTGCACACAGAATGCGTGGACATAACAAAGGCACCAAGATAAAAATGCGGGCCTAGCGTGTGCAGAGATTTAGAATGTGTAAGTGCATCATGTCAACAATCAACGGCTTCTGCTTAATCCTCTTGCTCCGTTGTCCTGGAGTCCTGAATTTCCCACAAGGAAAGCCCTACTAAAAGGGCTCTGATTTTAATGATAGTTGCTGTCTAGACGATGAATAATGGGAAGAGTTCTTTCAAATCCTTCCCTCGCTGACATCTGTAAGTTTCATCTTTTCCTGATTGTACTGGTGGCTATACATTAGTTATGACTAGAAAGGAATGAGTTTTAGGGATATGTTGCAAGGAAATTGGTAGCTCTGCTTCCATTTCCATTGTCTAAGAAGAATTCTGATTAGTTTTGGACTTTTCATAGACCTCTGACTAGATTGCATTTGTCTTTGATTGAGCCCGTAAATTTTAGGCTACTAGGCTTGACCAATGGATAGAAAAGGGAAAGTCACACAGCTTAGGTGGTTCCCTTGTCAACAACTTCTCAATAGTAGGGCGATTTCTGTCCTCAAGTTTGTTACTTCAGCTAGCAGATTATGCTCACTCCAAAAGAAGGTGAGAAGTTTGCTACCCTAAATGGTCCGATAATTCTTCCTGCTTCTTTGTGACTCTTTTGTATGACTGGATTCTGTATTATTGGAGTTTGTTATAAAAAGTTGGATTAAATTGCGTGCGTCCGCTCTTGGGGGAAACAGTATTTAGCCAATAACATCTAGGCTTTTATCGACCTGAGATTGTCTGAACGGACGGGACGCTTTAAACACAGTAATTCCTGCTAGTTCCAATTCCATTTTTAGACTCGACAAACCGAATGGTAAACCTGCACCAGTAGGGAGGGACATTGGACTTTCTCCTTTTTAGAGAGAAACTAATGAAAAAGTTTCAGCAGAATCATAGCAGGCTGTAAAATAAGAAAAGCATCATGAAAAGAGGCCAATCCTATCCTCTTAGTATTGCTAGTTGTGATTGGACATGAATGAAACATGTCAACTCTGTGTTCCTGGGTATCACATCAGTAACAGCTACTTCAGCTGCTGTAGTTGTCTCCTAAAGCTAAGAACAGAATCCAAAGAATTGTGATTCCATGGTCACAATTCACCCTGTGATGGTGACAGGTGAAAAAGGAGTGGAAGGTGCGCGGGTAAATTAACTTGAATGGCCTATCTAAATCAGCAGCCACTGATTTCCTGAAAACTTCAACAGGTCAGTTGACCTGTTGGGATTCTTTTAATCCATGGTCATGTTTTTCTTGGGATTCTTGTAACCTTTCCCCATTCGTTCAGCCTTTGCCCTCAAGCCTTTGCTGACATTTCAAGTATCTCGACAAGCTGGAAATGTGTTGTCTTTCTTTATCATGTCATAATTCCCTTCAAAGGGTTGTTTGCCTCAAGTCTTATTTTTGCTGGTTTTCTGCTAGTTCATTGTCAGAGGGCAGCAGGTGCTTTGTAAGAGCAAGTACACAATCCTATAGCTTGCTTTTCTTTTGATTTGGCCTGTCTAGAAAACTGAAGGACTGAACATTTCCGACAGGATTTTCTCTCCCCATTATGTTTCACCGGAAGGGCAGATGCAAATCATCTACTTAAACTCTTGGCACGGAAAAAAGTAGTGGTTTGCTGCTGCATATAGGTAGAAGCTTACAAAAGGAAGGCCTTGGGCTGAGGCCCGATACTTTGGCTAAGCAGAAAAGGACTATGGGAAGGTGAGGCCGCTGAATCAGAGGTAGATCAACAAGTTCTAGAATCGTCACGTGTTCACAGCGTGGTGTAGGATGGTTGGTTGAATGAATTTTGTTATGGCTTAAAGCTATGGAACTGATAAAGGCCTGAGTGCTTCAAAAGCCTGGTTTTTGCAAAAAAGCAGCTCTCCTCTGCACCTGCCTGGGGACTCTGCATCACTAGGGACCCTCACTCCCAGTTTGCCAAGGAGATGATCAGTAGGAATGTTGCAGAGCTGCCGTGTCCATATGAACGGAATGGCAAAGAGTGAAGCGGTGGGTATTTTTGGGCTTTAATACAATGCTGCTGCATTGGTGCCAGTTTAGTCGGTTTTCCATCAGTGGCCTTTCTGTCTAGAAGTACACTGCCCAGTCTTTCTAGCATGTGATGCCATTTCCTTCCTGTTGTTTTAATACCTTCCTTCAGTTGAAAGGATGATACAATCTTTACATTTTGAAGATCCCTGTTAGGAAACACTATGCCAGAGGAGTCATTGCTCCCTTTTCTTCTGCCTCCTTTGTAATTTTCAGAGCCTCATTTCAAATTTCTGCTAATGTCGAGAAGAATACTGAGACTACTCAGCAGGGTTGACGCTCTCAGCTGCTTTCCTCTTTCATACTGCTTCATACTGTATGTGACTTAATGGCCTGGTTTTGTCATCCGCATTTTGCTGTGATCTGTGAACACAAAAAGAAGTCTTTGTTTTTTGCAAGAACTACCCCTAGGAGGATTTGTGTTCCTTTTGATTTCTACGGTGTTAGCCCTGTTGCAGAAAAAAAGGAGATTGTACCCTCTTCTTGTGCTCTCATTCCCTCCTCTCTGCTTTGCATGTCCTAGTTAATCTACTGCCATGACTCATTTGGCATCATCTCATAGTGCAAATTCTGCACAGTTTCATGGACTTACAAATGCCAGTTGCCAAGGAGCTTATATAACCATTCAAAGATTAAAGAATTGTAGGGCTGGGCAAGTCCAGCTGCTGAAACTGGAAGTGGTTAAGTCATGCCATATTAAAGAGACAGAGCAAATCAGTTCATCTAGGACTTTCAACTGGACACCTCTGAGAATAACAGCTTGACAGCAATGACACAGCCATCTTCCTAGCTGTATTCCAGAAAGAGAAAAGGGACACCTTCAATGGTTAAGATGTTTGGCATGAGAAAACAGCAAGAAATGTAGCACAAAATACTTGAGCCAGATAAAGTGCGTTTTTCTCGTGAGAATTTTGCAGTTGTTCTTTCTTGTCTGTGCCTTTACTTTTCACAGAAGACAGGGAGGGCGTTTAATTATTATTGTTCTTTTGTTTTCTATTCTTGGCCTCCCTCTTTCCACCTGCCATTAACAATTTTGCCTTGCTTTACTGGCTTCTCTTTCTTTACTTATAGAAGGTTACATGAGGTCCTCCAACCTTGTCATAAACATTCGCATACAGTGGAAAGGAGTAGAAGGTACATCTAAATGCACAAAACAGACCCAGAAAAAGAGAGGTTTTTTACAGTCTTCTGTGAGAACAAGATATCTTTGAACTGAGTAATGCTTTAACTTTTAGTCCACTCTTTACTATTATTACAAGTGTTTGGCCTTTAGTACATAGCCTTTGAAATCATCCAGCCCAATATTTTTGGCTAATTTTGTTTTATTTCTCTCGGGGACTTTGTTTCTTAAGGAATAGTCCAGAGCCAGAGCGTCCACGGTAGAGTTATGCTGCCATAATAAAAGCGTCGTAAATTCTGGTACAGTTTGTGCTGGTAATACGTCTAGGAAAGAAAGGTTTTACATCTTTTTTGACTTTCAAATGTAACCATTATTTGAAAAAGTTAAGAGTTGGGCTTTCCCCCCCTCCAAAATACTTCTCTCTGGAATGTTACTCAGGGATTACACATAAAAGCTCACCCTGTAAAATATGTTGCGGATAATCTGCAGTAAGCGCAGCTTAGCAGCTAGAGATGATTATGTGGGTTAAATGACATTCCTTCTGCGGTGATGGAAACTCTGTCTACGCAGACATACTCAACAAAAGTTACCATGGCTTAGCTCCTCTCCTAAACTTCATGTGCATTTTCAAACTTTCCAAGAAGGTGAATTCAAGCTCCTTCATTGCTCTCTGCTGGAGTCCCAAGAAAATATCAGTGTGCTTTTTGTCATTTACAGCTGTCATTGCTTAGCTCTTGAACATGAGACTCTCTCATGACTGATGAAAGTTGTCTAGTTAAGAGTGGGTCAAAGACACGCTCCTGCTCTAGAAGGAGATGAGAAGGTTTCTGCAGTCTTTGTCATCTCTACTGCTTGTGATTTCTATCCAAAACCAGTGGGAAGTTTTCTGAAGGCAGTCCAGAAGCTGGCAATATGGACAGCTTACAACCAAACACTTGCTGCACTGCTATCACGGTGATACCAGGAAGGACTTAAAAAATTTAGAAGGGCAAAGAAAGCAGTTGGAAGGAAAAGAACATTAACCATTATTCCATTCTTCTAATATGTCCTCCTTTAAGTCATCATTTTCATGCAGTTTAACGGCTTGCGTTGGTATCCCTCAAAAGGAATCTGAGACAGAGTAAGCTTTTTAATGCAGTAGATGTGACACGTGCAGGCCAAGTTGCCTTTGTTGACATCAAATGCCAATTATGCTTGAGCTACCCTTTGCTTAAGGTACTTCGCTTACACGAAGAATTTTACTCATCATTGAGCAAATTTTGCTGTCATGATTGAGTAAATTTTATTCATGATAGAGTGAATTTTACTGTCACTCCGAATTTTACTGTCATGATTGGCATTGAAACTTTTCAAGGAAAGCTCTGGATAGCAATGTTTGTGTAAAAATAGTAGTTTATCTCCTGTATTTGTGTGAAGCAGGTAAGCCTTTTGCTGTCACCAGTGTTGCTTACCCTTTCATGTCATATCCCTCTTCATATCCATATTCTGCTGAAGGCTTATTAATCTGCTTTAAAATTGGCACGTGGAATAAGACTACTTTTCCTTTTTGAAAGCTAATGTCATTTGACCTAGTGACAGTAAATAATTCATTAATTGTAAGTCCCCAGCTAGCATCTTTTATGCATATTCTAACCTTCTAAAGAAGTAACAAAAACACTCTCCAATACTTGACTTTCTTAAGCACACAAAATGCTTCCCTCCTTTGCAGTTGGCATCTGGAAAATGAACCACATCTCTGCAGTATTTTAACGTGCACCATATTTAGCCAAGTAATTCAAAAGAAATAAAAAGCAGCCCCTTCAATTTGGAAATATTTTTGAATTGTTTTTGAATATACAAAACATACCCTTACCGTACGCATTGCATGCAGATTTAATCGTCGTGAAAGCAAACCCTATGTTTCTGTTGGGATAGCATGGTTTTCCAGTTTCCACAATTGTTCTTGGCACAGTTTTCTACTTATGTGACTGTTAGGACACTCGTAGGTACTTCTAAGGTACTGTAGTAAGCGGAGAAGGAGGAGAGGTTGTGCCTTATTTCTGGCTTCCTTTGGTTTTCTTTTTGGTTTTCTTCCTCTTGCTCTTTTTCATGTCACCTTTCTAGATACTGTGATTTAGATCTGCAGTTTACTAAGCTGTGTTTTCTGTCTGGAATTCTTTGAAATTCCCAGAGGAACCCCACCGGTAAATATGCATCTTTTTATGATTTGCTAGCTACATAGAAAATCTTCCTGCTGCTCTAAAATGCTTTTATTTGATATGCATTTTTATCACCATTCTAATGAAAAGAAAAGTTCCTCTATTCACTGCTTTTGTACTGGATTCAGTTCAATGTGCGCTAACGGTGCAAAAAAGTCCTGCTGGAGAAGGGATCTGCATACAAATTGACCAAGACATGTGCTACAAGGGTCTTGAAAAGGTTCAAAGTTTCTCTACCTTTCTGGCAGTCTGTCTTCACAGCAGGACTTGATGAGGGATTTTGCTGGCGTTTCTTTGACAGAAAGCAATAACAAAGCAAGCAAAATGGAGCAGCAAAAGAAGAATGGAGCAGCAAAAGGTACATTATCCCCTCTGTTATTATCATTGTCGAAACAGATTTTTTCACACCATGTTACATCAAATACCTTAGTAGAGCTAAAGACTAGAAAAACGCAGCTCTGTTCTGGTTCATTAAAAGCAAAGCCATCTGTGGACAGAAGTGCCCAGCATGATGCTGGGAACTCCTAGCTGGTTTCAGTAAGCTGTCTGGAGAACGGCATTTTCGCTGGGCTTTACTAGCGTGTCTGTAAGGAGAGGGAGTTTATGTGCAGCTTTGAGCCCTGAGAGTGCCATAGGCAAAGAGACCCATCGTGTAGCTCTCTGACCAGCCACAGCACACTGAGGCATGATGGATTACTCCCAGAGTTCACGTGGTAGAAAGGTTTTCTGCCCCCGTGAAGGACGACACATCCATTTGCTTGACTAGAGCCATTCTGTATGTTACAATGGTAACTTGAATTCATCAAGTTTGTGCTATTTGTACAATGGCAGTGAGCTTGGATTCTTAAGCTTCTCGTGTTTGACCTGTTTCCTGTTTCAGTAAATAGCAAAACTTCCAAGGACTGCAGCGACAAGAAGATGAAGCTGCTAGTGTATTTCAAATCTTTGCCTAATAAAATGGTGATTTTTGCACATATTCGCAATGGAAATTTACGGTACCGAAACACCAGCTCTGCTCAGAGCAATTCTGAAATTGACTTGAGCTCTTTTCTGTGTTTCTTAGCAGGTGAACTGAGATACTTCTAGCTTCCAAGGCAAGGCGTTTGACAGCAGCTTGAAAAAGGCCCAGGCTGTTGGATGAAAAGGTGAAAAAACTGAGGGAAATGGGGGGAAATTTCACTTCTGGTTTATGTCATAGATTCAGCCAGATGATCAACAAGCATTAGTTTTATGAGGTACCAGCGTAGTCTTTCACTCTTGCAGATCCCCAAAAGCTTAACCATCCAGCAGCTTCTTCCTTGCAACAAGTGCCACAGCCAAAAGCCAGGCCTGGCCGTCACCTTCTCCTCGCAGCCTACAAACTCTGCCAAACGTACCGGTGATTCTCACTTTCCTTCTCAGCTACATGGACAAGCACATCCTCTCCATGTCTCCGAGTCCTTAGTGAAACCAAACAGCGGTTCACCTTCAAACAGCTCAGTGTGCCAGGACAGAAAGATTTCACTGGCCTGTGAAATCTTGCTTTTTCCTTGCAGCCTTTTATTTTCAGAGCATACACCGAGGCATTGCACTTTGCTTCTCAGCTGAGTGCATTGCCATATTGCTGGAGTCCCACACGTCCATCTCCTTCTCGCACTAACTGCTTCTGTTGAAACATGCTGATGTGATGTGCTTTCCTGCTCAGCTATTCACACAGTCACATTCTATGTCCTGCTTGCAGTCTGAATCTAAAAGGAGACGTTTCTGACTATGTCTCACAGACACAGATGTACCAGGATGAAAAGGTTGCTTGGACCTTGCCACTTACGTTCGAAAACATCCATTCACTCCACAATCAAGAGACACCTTTCTTTGCTTTACATCCTGCAAACTTCACACAGACACACACACACACACACACACACACACACACACACACACACACACACACACACACGAGAGCTACGCACTTTCTTTCTTTCTTTCTTGGCTGCACACACTCACCTATTTCCCACCTTGACCTCTCTACCACTTCTCCTTCGGCCTTGCTGTGCATGGACATTTCCTGTTAAGATACCCATTGTGTTGCCTATCCCTCCCCCACATTGCCTTGCCTTTCCTACCCAATCTTGCATTTCTTGTCATTGCTGACAATTCCTTTCTTTTCCCTTGCCTTCCTGACCCATGCATGTCCTTCCCTTGCCCTTCATACCAAGCCAGTGCCTTGTATTGACTTGCTCACCTATCCTTCTTTTCCTTCCCATTTGTCCAGCTCCAATCTTTCATTTCCTTCTCCTTCTAGGACTCTTATTGCCTTGTCTCCCTCTCTTTTGTGTTGCCTGGCAAAGCCACCACTTGTCTGGCCTTGTCCTTGAACCCCTTCCTTGCCTTGCATTACCTTGCTCATCAGTCCCCCACCTGGAATTCACCACCTCTCTTTTTGTGGAATCTCTTCCACATGCATTGCCCTGCCTGCTTCTCCTAGGATTCTCCAGGCTTCCACTGGCTTTTTTTTCTCAAGGCCCCAGCGTTTCAGGAGCTTGTGAGAGGAAGCCTGGAGGAGGCCACGTGCAAGCACACCTATCTGTCCTGACAGCTTTCTTCTGACATCTATGCTTACATGTCTTGAATTTTGGACACAAAGTTCATCTTTCACCCTTGGGCTTCAGGGGCAGAATGACAGTTCTTTTGCATACAAAGGAAAGCAGGCAACTCAAGTGTCTTAGGTGCAGATTAAACATGACCCATGCAAGATCAAGGCTGGACAGAGCGCGGTCGGTCCGGGCCGCTTTTGTGTACCAGCAGTCTTTGAATGGACCTGCCACTTGCCTTGCTTTGGGCAACCAACCAGTTTCCTTGCCATGCCCTGCTAATTCTCCATTGCTTTGCATTCCCTTGCATACCCATGCCTCACATTTGACCTGCCTGCAGTTTTCCTACAGGGCTTGGCCTTGCCTAGCCCTTCCGGTTACCATCACCTCCTATGCCCAGCCTTGCCTCTAACTTCTGGGACTTGTCTCACCTACCACTCCATTTGCTTTCCCCTCACGGCTTCAGTCTTGCCAACCTGTCCCTTGACTTGCCTACAATTGCCTACACTTGCTTTGCATTGCCTTACCTGCATGAAAGGCAAGGCAAAGAGTGGTAGACAAGGCAAAGCAAAGCCAGGAAGTTATTTGAAGGGCTAGGCAAGGCAGACATAGGCAAGCAAGCAAAGCTAGGGTAGGGTAGGCTAGGAAAACTAGGCATGGTACTGGAGGCAAGGCAAAGCCAAGTGACTTGGAGTGCCTTTCCTTGCTTGGGAAGTAAAAGATACGGTGGCAATGTTGGTAGGGCTGATGATAAGGTATCGTGGGAAGGTATAGTACAGCAAGACATTTCTGTCCTGGTCCTTTCTGTGTAGGAGCCATTGTTGGACAGAGTCAGTACCGGACGTGGTATGCAACTTTTGCTCTGTAAGTTCCTGAAGGAGAACAGCAATGCTTTCTCATGGGAAGGAAAGAACTTAGCCCCAGTGTTGGAGGTGCAGATAAGAAGCTGTGTCGTGCAGCTTAAGGGCGGCAGCAACTTTCTATCCTGGCATATTTGGTTTGGAAGCACTGACTCAATTTGTACAATCATGGAGTCGGTATCCATCTTTGGAAGGCAGTCTCCTTCCTGAAAGAATCCATTTGGCCTGTGTTTTCCACTTTCTCAAGGCAGCCTTCTTGAAATTCTGCCAGCACACTTCTTTTGGACAAGGTAAAGAGCTGCGCTGGGTCTTGGTGTGCAGCCTAGCTAGTGCCCCGCACAGGTAATGCCCAATAGCAGTGGTCTGACACCTTTGTAGAGGATCAGGCCCTGGATGCTTTGGATTTTGGAGGAGGGGATGCCATTTCTTTTGAGATGGGCTTCTAGTTCCTCCTCCCTTTGGCAAAGTTTGGGTGGCCACTTTGGGTGGTCTCAGTGAATTGAAAGGCTTTTCCCAATAGGCAGTTCTCTGGGTTAGAGTTGTTGAACTGTCAGTGGGAATGCAGAGGCCAGGCCAGGCCTCTGCAGGACAGGTTTTTGTCCCTTGTAGCTTTAGGGACTGTGTGAGCAGTCCCTGGTGCCATCCCATTTGGATCCTGACTCTGAGAGATTGAAGGCTTACGGTGGTACTTAGAGCTGAGAAGGAAAGTGGCGATAGCAGGGTGCATGTTTATAGTTTGATGGGTGCAATTGAAATTGTAGGCAGCAAAGAGCTTTCTCCACCAACAGTTTTGCGAGCTCAGCCGACATTTTCAAGTTTGTTACCAGGCTCTGTGAGAGAGAAAAAGTTTGTTAGGGCAGAAGATCTGGTGTCGGCCTTTGAGTGTGGGGCAAAGAAGAGTATCCACTTGGAAGGGGAAGATCGGTGAAATCCTTTTGTCCTGACACAGTTGATTGGAGAGCAGGGACGTTTCTGACTTGGCTGGGTCCTGGGGGTGGTTGTGAGCTGGGCTCGGTGCGTGTCCTGGTTTTGTGAGTTGACAATGCTGTGGTGTGGTTATTTAGAAGAGTGCTGACAGTGCCCAGGAAAAAGACAAGCACTTTTCTAGCCCAGCCCCGTTCGTGTGGGAGCAGTGTAGGGACAAGAGCTCCGCTGTGGATCCTGGCTCTCGGGTACTGACAGAATGGGATCCTGCATGTAGCAGAGAAGGAAAAAGAATCATTTCATTGTTGGCTGCACAGTTTAGAAGCTTCAAAATAAAAGGCAATTGCAGCATGGCCTCTTCATTTTAGAAAGTTTTCTGGGCCATCAGCTGCTCAACATGTAACTTGCACCCACTGAACTGCATTCAGCTTCCTGGAGATATGCACTTTCCCTCAAGATCTAGGTACCATCTTGCACTCTAACACTTGAAGATCCCAAACCGCTTCAAAATGTCCAGCGGCTGCTCTCAAAGGAAAAGTCCTACAACAAAAAGGCAGTGCTGGCCATAACGCTCCCTTTGCAGTCTGTCAACCAAACGAAACATACTAGCGATTCTCACGGACTTTCTCAATGATATATATACGTGCATCAGCACATTCTCTCAAAGTGACAGAGACTATCGCTACAGCCAAGCGTTTTCAGCTGCACTTCTGACTGACAGATGTGCCAGGACAGAAGGCATTTGCCAACCTACCCTCTTTCCTGTGCAACCTGACATTGGCAGCGCAAATATTTTCACATTCTTTCATTGTGGACATGTCCAAAGCAGCTAAAGATCACACAGGTGGAAGTGTCAAGACAGAAGATGTTCTCAAAGTAACTCCTTTTTTTTCTAAACAGCTTTTAAACTGCACACAATGCTTTGTATCTTCTTTCCCACATAGACCTGCCCTCACTTTTTCACACTCACATCTTTGTTGCAAACATCCAGCAGCTGTTTGCGTAGAAAAAGGCTCTAGAAATAAAAGCGAGACTTGGGCTGCACCTTCTGCCTGCCCTGTGTAAGCCACATCAAACTCACCAGTGCGCTCTGTCCTTCCCTTTTCCGCTGCAACTACCATTGTGTTCTCTGGATCTCGGAACCTAAAGGTAGGCACATTTGTTTCCACAGAAGGGCCATAGGTAGCAGCACAAATAGCTCTCACTGAACTTTAATCTTTACCACTGCCACCATGAGTTTGGTTGGTAGGCCAGTAGGAGTCATGCTCCTTTTACAGCTGGTATGCGGCAGCCGCCAGCCCAGTGCTCTTCGACTCTTGTAACCAATCCTGCTTTTACTCTCCCGGAGGGGATTAGGCATCTGTTTCTCACACAGATCATTGTGGCAGCAGCCAACGGCTCTAGTGCACTGCTTCTGCCAAAAGACACTGGGGCCAGACATTTACCTTCTCAGCACTACGTAGCCCCGTACTCTGCATCTCTTGTCGTCCAGATCATACCGCAAAGCGTTTCACAGAGAAAAAATGTGCCAGGACAACAAGCTTGGCTGAAGTGTACCCCTGAAACTGGTGGAAGTTTGTATTTGCACCACATTCAAGGGGCAGTCCTCTTTCCTATACAACCTGCAAACTGCTGTCTGTTCGCAGTGCCCTCTGCCCGCTCCTTCTTACCTTGAAGTACCATGCCAAAGAGGGCTCTGTGCTGAGGTCTCAGAAGAAGAGGGAAGCATATGTGTTTGTAAAGTGGACTGTCTGTTAGTCACTTCCCTCTTCAAAGCAGCGTGTTCCATGCCAAGCAGACAACAAAGCAACAAAGGATGAGTGTGACTCTGCATTCAAATCCTGCAATGTTCCCAGAAGTGAATTTCTCTCTTCTATAGGACTGACTTGTATGAAGTGGCGTGGTTGTTTCCTTCCATTAGAAGGGAAACTCATCTAGCCAGGCTTCATCACCCCCTGTATCTTTTGGGGTAGTTCTTGGAAGAAAATAGAGAGCAACTTTTCCACTCCACATGATTCATGTTTCATTCTCTTCCTTCTGTACTTCAGGGAACAAGCTATCAATTCCCTACTCTTTCTATGAAAAGGCATGAAGCTATTAATTAAATTCCCATAGATATAATAAGGAATCAAAGTCTTTTATGCCTGCAAGCAGGCCCTTATGGTATGAAAAGTATGGATTGTCAGGGGTGGAAGAAGATCTGCATGAAAAAGGAGAAAGCCCAGAAGCATGCAGGGATTTTCAGGTATGAAAGGGAAAACGACATTAAATTGTCAAGGGAAAGAAATTGAAAGAGGGAGGAGGGAGAAGGGAGGAGAAGGAGGCAAATGCTGCCTTTGAGGCAGCTGACACAAGGACCGTCGGCCTCATGAGCAAACAAGAAAACCAAATGAAACTTCACAGCAATCTCATCCACAACTTAGTGGACAAATGTGCAAACCCATTTCTTCATTTATTATGTGTCTAATATATATAGAGATGTTCTTCATTCTGACCGAATTTTCAGGGAGCAAGCTAGTGTAAGGCACCTGGAACCAATGGTGTATTGGAAATGGCCAACATGCAGAACACGCTCCATCCTGAACGCTACCACAGCAGAATCACAGGATCATAGAATGGCCGGGGTAGACAAAGACCTTAAAGGCCATCTAGTTCTCTGACATGGGCGGGGACACCTTTTACTTGCTCAGGTTGCTCAGAGCCCCATCCAGCCTGGCCTTGAACACCAGGTTGGGGTGTCCATAACTTCTCCAGGCTGTCTGTGCCAGTGCTTCACCACCCTCACAGGGAAGAATTTCTTCCGAGTATCTAATTTCAACCTGCCCTCTTTCATTTTGAAGCCATTGCCCATTGTCCTGTCTCCAGAGTTCCTAATGAAGAGTCCCTCTCCTGCTTCCCTTCAGATATTGGAAGGTGTTGTGAGGTCTCCATGCAACCTTCTCTTCACCAGGCTAAACAGCCCTCATTCTCTCAGCCTGTGTGTCATGGCTTGACACTGGGACAATGCCAGTGCCCCCATGAGTATACTCTCTCCCTGGTTTCTGCTGTGAGATGTGACCAGGAATAAGCAAAGCAGGCTCCCACTTAGGGGAAAAAAAAAATTATTAACTAAACTACAAGGGAAAGGAAAAAAAAAAAAAAAAGAAACACACAAGGAAAATGAAAACTTCACAAATACATCTCCTCCTCCTCCTCCCCAAATTCCCAATACAATACATCCCCCAAATCATCGACTCTCGGTCCAGCACCACCCTTCAGAATACTCAATCCTCAGTTCATCAAGAGGACAAGGAGTCCTTCTTGTGCCAGTGGTGACCTATTCCTTTCATGTCCAGTGCTCTCACCACTGAACACAGACCAGAGCTGCTTCTAGGGTCGACTTTTAAGGATGCTTCATCCCACTGCAAAAAGGCACAGTCTCAATTTTGGGACATCTGTCCCCCCCATATTTTTCACCCCCTGGGGCCGAGGGGTACCCACACCGAACCCTCTTGATCCTGAGGCATTGCCTCCCCCTAGAATGCAGTCCCTGTATCACAAGGAAACATGGCTCTGTCCATGGCTACACACAAAGAGTCCAGCATAAGCTACTCCATCATCTCTTCCACCTGCGTTCTTCTCTATTTCTCTCGTGGCCCATTTCCTCTTATCTCCTCTATATCTCTCTTCTCATTCAACTCCAGGAGGATTAGCATTTGTAAGGTTTCCATCATCCAAGAAAAGGGTTAAAAATCTGAGGCTCTGTCTGTCCAGAACTCCCATGGCTGCCCTGCCAGGCCCCTTCTTGCACTCCCCTCTTCTCCTTCTCGGCCGGCCAAGAACAGGCACCAGCTCTCTCTCTGTCTCTCCTGCGGTGGGGGGCGGGGGGGGGGCTGCCCAATGCCTCTCAGCCACCCTTCCATCCTGCAGGGGCCTTCACCTCCCTTCTGGCCAGGGGCCCAGCCTACCTCACCGGGCTGGGTGGCTTCCCCTGCCCCGCCCAGCCCGCAGCCAGGCAGGGGAGATCTGAACCTTTCCCTGACCGGAACCCAAGAGAGCCTCCCAGGGGAGAGCCCTGCTTTTAACCCTGTGTTCTCAGAGGTGCATCCAATGTCCCAATGGCCACCTTAGGTGCCAATATTAAAATCTGAACATCCATTGGCCTAACCACAGCATCCCAGAAAACACATTTCCTGTCAAACCACCACACTGTGGGATATGCTCTTGTCCTGAATACTGAACTGCAGTATTGTCTGATGATTTTTTGAATCCTTTGAAGGCATTTTGAATTCTTTTTCAGCCTTAAATTAGACTAAATAGCTTTGATTTGTGGGTATTGAGCAACAGAAATCACTGCCCTGGCTTGCCTTTTTTACAGCTCCTTTCCGTGGGAGACTCGCTGCAAACGTCACAGCTGGTGAGACAGTGGGCACACCATCATTCTGAAAGAGCTTTGCACAGTAAACATAGAGGAGGATTAAATATTGAAATGCAGATGACAGGAGCTGCCCAATGGACTCTGCTGGTGGAAATCAAATACTAGTCTAGTATTTTGAATGCAAATAATTCCTCCCAATGAGGCCAGACAGGCTTGTTTGCCTTTGAATCTGAGCATGTGGACAGTAGTGGATGGTCTACAGGTTGAAAACAGTGTAGATACTTCTCCTTTTTTTCAATAGTGGCTCAGAAACTGAAAAGGCAGCTACAAAATGGTAAATACATCCCTACAGATTCAAAAATGGTTGTTCTTAATTTGCATCTCCACCATAACAACAAATTGTTAGAACTAAAATACAGATGGGAATTTTATAGCTTCTCAGAAATGAAGCAGGAATTGGCCAATGGGCCTTCTCAGAAATGAAGCAGGAATTGGCCAATGGGCCTTAGCAGTAGCTACAAGTTTTTCAGCATGAGGCATCTCAAAAGTGTTTTAACCGTACAGAACTTTTCTGTACTTTTGGCCTTTTATCTCAAGGATGAATCAAAAAAAAAAAAAAAAAAAGGAAAAAAAACCCAAGAAAAATAAAAAAAGAACAAACCCTACCAAATATATATATATATATATAACATGACTAAGATAATAAGCACAATCAGTAACATATATAGAAAAAGAACCCATGGTTTTTAACTTTCAACCTTGTCTTCTCAACACACTCTCGAAAATGGAGTTGTTTCCCTATCTGCCTTGAAACATTTTGGAGCAAAAAACACTCTAAGGTCCTGATAGGTGTTTTGGTCAAAAATCCCTTCTTCTGGTTTTCTGTCCATAAGCAGAGTAATGGAGGGGAAAACTGGTAGCTGGCCAAAGGAGGTAGGAAGAGTGATCATCATCCACAACACTGGGGCTAAAGAAATTTCCACAGAAAATTACCTGCCTTATTACTTCTTCACGTGTTGGGTTGAAAGCTCAGAATCTGTTTCCATGTTTCCCATCCCTCGAATGTTCTATTTCACAGAATTCGAGCCCCTCAAACTTCAGTCCTGCCAGAACAGCCCGCCACGTGCTGTCATAGGGGATCTGCTGATGCCCACTGACTCTTACCAGTCTAGTGCTTGTCACTGTTGCAGATCAAGAACTACTGAATAGTTCTGATTAATGCTCTTAGAGTGGTTGAAAACAAGGAAAGAATGACTAGACATTTGTATGATCAAATCCCCTGATGGAATAAAAACATACCAGGACAACAAGCTTAATAAATGTATTCATTGTCATAAGAAGGGAGATGAAGGGTCCAAAAGATTACTTGCATACTTACTGTTCTAAATCCCTTGTTATCTGGTAAATTGCAAAGGATGCCCGGCTTTCACCAAAATGCAAATCAGATTAAAATGTGAAGCCTTACACTTTACTGGATAGAAAACTTCATCGTCCATTTTTAAATCTTAGAGATTGCGATGTTGTCCTGGTTTAGGGCAAATTTGGAGGAGAATTTCCAAATTAGGGCCCCTCCCCCCAACTGGTTCGGGAAGGATTCCTCAGAGAGAAGTGGAACGAACCTGTTCATTTAATAGGCACAGCACCCCCCAGCACGCAAAAGGAACAATTCTGGATGACAGCACTCTGAAAAAGATGACAAATTCAGAAAGTCTCTCTTGGGGGGGTGGTCACTTTGTTCTCAGTCCCTCCGGCGCTGGGCCAGCTGCTGCAGGCCACAAGGTGCAAACTCTCGGTGTTTCCCAGGTCCCAGTCCGGAGCAGGTTCAAAATGGTCAGGAAGACCTGAAGGAGAAACGGTCCAGGAAGAAATTTGGACAGTTTAGCTAAACTAGCTAATGAGCAAAAGCAAGCAGAAGCGAAGCAAGCAAGAGTGAGAGAGAGCAAAGCCAAAAGCAAAAGCAGAAAAAGCAAAAGCTGCAGTCTCTGTGTCCCGCCAGGTTGATAAGAAAACCAAAACAAAACATTCCCTCTTCAGAGCCAGTCTTAAAGGTACAGAACATAATATCCAACATTCACAGAACACATGAATGGGGATACAAGCATCATAACGTCACCCTAGGACAGATGTATTTCCTATTAATACCTTAATATTAATAAGGTTTAGAGCTGGAATTCAGAGGGAAATGAAAGCTATTTTGAATTCATTCTATTCAATCATCTTGTCTGGACTGTCTCTTCCTGCTTTTCACTTCTGAAACTCTGTATGAAAGGCATAGAGTTCTGGATTAATTCTTTTCAGTTTCCCCTGTTATTCTTAACAGTTTCCCCTGTTATTCTTCTTTAAAGGCAAACCTGGAAAAATCCACACTTTCTTTCGGAACCACTTCTAAAATTCCATTGAGAAGCAAAAAACCCCATCAAACAACTAAATCTCTGCTCCAATTTGTAGGAAAAATCCCCATGCCATTAACTGCTTTCCTAACATTTTCTTTCTCTTGTATTAATATGGCAACCTTTTCTTGCTTTTATAGATTAGAACCAAATTCTTAAAGCTATAAGGAATCACAGGTTTACTGTAGCTGATTCTGAGATACAGTAGTCCAGCAAGGAGTTCAGACCTCAAAAGAAGAGTCTGTACAACAAGATTCAGCACAACGTTGAGACATATTAGCTATTTTTCAAGAAAAGCCGCCAAAATGAAACTGCTTAGACTTCTATACTATCATGGGTCCCTGCTTCCAGAACCTGACCTAAGTTGCTGGAAACTAGCTGCAATATTACTGCAAACAATGCTGTGAATGTAGGACATTGTTATTCTTCTCTTCCATTGAAAACCACAAGTGGAGTTGCGTCATTTTCTTAAAAATTCTCTATTTCCTTCCAAACTGCTAAAATAATGATAAATCAAGTGTTCTGTTCATACAGTTTAAATCTAATAATGTTCAAAATGAAAAAAAAAAAAATTCATTCAGATATGGTCTGCAATAATACAGCTGAGACAAGATGAACCAGTCTGGCCTACAAAATAAAGTGAAGCAGAATTTGGGAATTTGGAACACCTTACGATGTAATATTTAAAGAAAAAAAAGAAATAAAATGTAACCTACCCAAACTCAATCAGTGATGCACCGACAGAGAAAAAAGAACTAATTACTACTAATATTTCTTTCATTCTCAGACAAGAAGTTAAATGATCCTCTTGAATGCGTGGAAGATTGTTGCGAAAGACAGCAGCCTTCTTCTTTACAACATATTCTTCAGAACTCCAGGAGACAAATCATTAGAGCTATGAGGCTCTTTCTCTCTGTAAAACTTCCAGAGCATAGCCAAGATTATATTCCTTTAGAGATCCTCACCGCCCTGGGAGACTGGTGGATAGTCTACAGCTCCAGTACATCAGCCAGACGCTCTGCCTTATTTAGCATGGCTACTGCAGCAAGGACATCATCTCTACTGGCTTTCTATCCAAAATATATGCAAGGCACAACAAAGAATATACCCAAAACACTGAGCACAGCTTATGGCCTTCAAAACAAAAATCTCACCATGGCAATACTGGATCTTCTGATCCAAACCATCAGGAAACATTTCTTTAGAGGCGAAAAAAGCTCCTGTTGATTGTACAAAAAATAGTGATGTAAACCAGAGTTGCATGACCCAATATTTCTATTGAACTGGAACTATTTTGATCAATATTATGGATCCATTTCTTTTCAGGGCATTTGGTAAAAAATGTAAAGTATAGTTTAAAAGGAATTATTGGATGCGTACTAAGTACTAGGGATTAGTTAAGGTGTTGGTTTTGCATGGCTTGGTTTTTGGTGGGGAGGGAAGAAGCCAGCCACAGAAGTGAATCTTTTGTGAAAAGCTCCTAGAAGCTTCCTCCATGCCTGGCAAAGTGAATCCCTGCTTGGCACTAAGAACAGACATGCTGCTAAGCCAATTAGACAAGCAGTAATATATTTAAGAAGGAAATCAAAACTGCAGCCAGTTAACTTTTAAGTTTGCTAATTTTTTGGTTGGCACCTCTTCTGGTTTGAAAGCAAAAGCAGCAAGAGATGCTGTCGCTGTTGCAGTGTGTGTTTTTGATTGCAATGCAGTTTGAGTAGTCAGTTTTAGAATACTTCCGGTTTTGTGCTGTTGTAGCATATTTTATTATTAATGGATTGTTCCTTTCCCCCCGTGGTGTTAGTTTTTGCCCTAGTTGTCCATCTCCCCAAAGACCTGCCCTTTTGTTCCCTTTTCCTCCTCCCACTGAATGTCAATCCCTCCCCAAGCCTGCCCCTTTCTCTAGAAACTTCCCTATCAATTTTATAGTCTTCAAAACCCCATTGGTTTGTTTAAGTTATTCTCCTCCCCTGTAGTCCCCTATTGGTTTAAACATTGTATTCCCCGCCTTGTGGTCCACCCCCAGTTGCTCCCAGTGTGTTAAAGATTGTATCCTCCTCTGGGACCTCTCCCCATTTCTAAGTTGATGTATGCATTTGAGTCAGTGTCTTTCTGTCCCTGGCCCTCCAGGGAAGAAACTCCTTTGGAAAACATACAGAAGACCTCTCCCTGTTCCTTGTCCCTGCCCTCGGCGCAGTCCTATCCCCAATGCAGTCCACCTGTGCCATAGAGCAGCTGTGCCCTACAGCTGCACCCTGGATTCGACAGCTTTCTGGGGGCAGCCCACTCTGGCTGTTGGTGTCAGGAGCTAGTCGGTCTGAAGAAATCCAGCATGGCAGCAAGACTCCAAGTCAGAAATACAATTTATTAGGAAAAGGGGAAAAACCAAATACATGCAATAATACAAAAGAAAAACCACGGACAGAATACGACCTGTCACCCTGCTAGTTAGGGTGGTGGCAGCAGTCCGGATGAAATGGTCTTGTTGAAGTGGTGATCCTGTAGAAACCATCTGGTAGCTCTTGTCCTCTGAAGACCAGTGGGTGAGGGTGGCCGTTCTTCTAGGAAGCCAGTGGAAAGACTGCTTGTGGTGTCCCAAAACTCAGATTCTATCCAGCTGGGGATGCTTAGCTCCTGCCCCCTGGGCAGAGCATCTTGCAATGGGCTCAAATTGTTCTGAGTCATGCAGTGGTTCCTTGATTACCCTTTAAACAGAAATGGCTCCTGGAGGGAGTCATCTCTGAGTCATGTGGCAAGACATGGATGGCCCCGTTAAGAGATAAGGAGATAAGGAAAAAACGATGCCCCTCCCGGTTTCAGCAGCTCTTGAGGTTGGGAGCAGAATACATTTTTATATTGTAGCCTAGGACAATACAGGATGAATGCTTTTGCATTTGCAGGAGGTTTGTGTGGATTTGAAAAGCATCCTTATAGCAGAGGCACAAAAGTATTCTCATACCCTTTTAAATCATCTTCAAACCAAGCAATTCTCACAAGAAGGTAACGCATGAATGACTTGCAAGTGAGTTGAAGAAACACGGCAAAGATAAGTAGTGTTCAACTGCAGAGAATCGTTTAGGGACACCATACCTTTATATACCTTTATATTTTAAATCAGGAAGCATGGATGGACCGTTTTTTTCCCCTTAGTTGACTACAGAACCAGGGGTCCCTTGCGGGAGGGTGTTTGGATTCAAGATGACACTGGCAGCTAAGAGCATGGCTACATAGAAGGTGCTACTTTTAGACCAGAACATTCAACTACTTAAAGGCAGATAGGAGAATAGCTGACTAGTGACAGCTCTGAGCAGAAGAGCCTGTGGCTTATCCTGTGGGAACAATAGTAAGACATTTCAATTGAAAAACCCCATTCATTTCCAAGGACCAAACATCAGTAAAAATAAAAGGTCAAGTAAAGACACCCTAGTGCTCTTCTTATCAGAAGCATGTTCCTCCATATGAGAGCATTTAGGAAAGGACAGTCCATTCATAAAGAAAGGTGTGCCAGTTAGAAAACCTGTAGAACAATACAAGACAAACTCACACAATATACATCCTCAAATGCAAAATGGAAATAATCATTTCAAGCTTCCGTGGAATTAATTGCATTTTATTTGTTCTTTTCATTTCAGCTGCTATCAAGTTATTTTTTAAGACTGAATTTTATGAATTCAGCAAAGCTCTCTTTTTGAATGTCTGCATACCCCTATAAAACACTGAGGTGACAAAGAGAACGGCAGTGGAAGGAAACCTGGTCCACCTCCCCCTCCTTGAAGCTTTAGGCCAGCGAGTGATTAGAATTTAGTCACTTCATTTGCTTTACCAAGAGAGAATGTTTTCTAGCCTTTATCTTTCCTTTTGGAGCTGATTCACTTTGTAGTCATAAATTCTTGACTCAGTTGGTGAGAAACAATGGCATTACAGCCGTGGATGTTAAAGTGCACTGGTGGGAAATGAAGTTTTCATCTTCAGGTCCTTGCTTCAGTAAATCTTCCAAATTCATCAGAAAGAAAGTTCCCAGACCAGTAATCCCCACTCAGATGACCTAATTCAAATAGTCTGTAGGCATAAGAGGCATCAAGCAGGTGCTGTCATCTGTTAGGGGAATACCCAGCCAGTACATGATTGTCTAGTTAGGCGGCAACAATTTTGGAAATAATTTAGTTTTTTTGTATTGCAAGTGAATGGTCAATACATTTTATTAGTGGATACGGGTAAAAGAATGTCTTCTGCATCCTTTCAGAGGGGAAGCTTCCCTAGATCTAAAGCTGCTCAGCTCCACGATAGGATGCTTTGTCTGAAAAGGGAACTCAAGTCTTTGTCCTTTTGGATTGCTTCCATAGTTTTTCACTCACTCTTCAGGTACCTGTTAATACGTTCTCTTATCCCTTGCAAACTTTTATGGGCATAGTCACTGAATTGGTACATATTCCATGAAGTCCACAGGCCCTGTTGAGATGCAGCCACAGGTCTCAAGGGTGTTAGCAGATGTTATTCTGAGGCCACTCCTAATGATGTTTGATGGATCATAGTGACTGAGGAAAGTGCCCAAAGACTGGATGAAAGCAAATGTCACCCATCTTGGAAAAAGGCAACTAGGAGGACTTGGAAAAGTACAAGCCAGCCAGCCAGCGTCATTTTTATCCCCAGGAAGTTGATGGAGCAGCTATTGCTGGAAAGCATTGCCAGGCACATGAAGGAGGACAAAATAACATAGTCAGCATGGATTTACCAGGGGAACTTCATGCTGAACAACTTTTTAAACTCCTCTGATGAATCAACTTGCCCGGTAGATGAAGGGAATATTGTCTGCCTGGGCTTCAGGAAGGTTTTTGACATTTCTCTAGGTGGCAGCACACATACATCCCAGAAGGAATAGTGCAAAGAGGAGGGAACCAGTGTCTTTTCAAGGATGCTCAGTGAAAAGACAAGAGGCAGTAGGCACACACTGAAATACAGGAGATTGCCTCTGCACATCAGCAAATGATTTTTTACTGTGAGGGCGACTGAACCACGGCACAGACTGCCCAGAAAGATTGTGGAGCCTGGATCTTTGAAGACATGAAAAGTACACCCAGATATAATCCTGGGCAAGAGGCTCTAGGTAGCCTGGTTTAAGCAGGGGGGTTGGACCTGGTGAGCCCCACTGACGCCTTCCACTCTCGTTCATTCTGTGCTAGTGAATTCTCTTAGAGATGCATTTCAAGCACTGGCATGACAAAGATCTGTGCAGAGAGAGATCCAAATGGACATGGGATCTAAGTTCCTTAAGTAGTGCTCAAGAAGAATGCAAAACTCTGGGATAAGTGTCTCTTCCATAACTTAATCCCTTTCATGGGAAAATTCCCCAGCTATAGAAAGATCTTCTGATAGGCATGCTTAAGACTGACACTGGCTGAGCAAATTTCTCCCTATGTGTGTTTAAGACCAGTTAGGATCTTCACCAATAGTGTTGTCAACATAGTCACAGAATGTATATTGTTAAGAAGGGACAACTTACATCAGAATGGCAAATATTGGTCCACAAAATGTATTAATGTATGGGAACTATCTACTTGGGTTGAAAATAAAAAGAAAGAGTTAGTCTTTATTTATCAATTTCATCCCAATATTGATAAGGTAAGAAAAAGACCTTAGTCCTTAACCTTCTTAACTCAAACAAAGATTTTTAAAAATTCCTTGTAAAAAATGTATCCTAATTATCAGACTATGAAACAATTTTAGTTGGGAAAAAAGTTCCAAAATTGTGTAGATAGTGGTAAAGAAGCCAAGAAAATAGGTAAGAAACAAAAAGAGAGCAAAAGAGTCAGCTTCAGTCTGCAAGCTCGTTCTAGAAGTAATCTGCTAGAAAAAGGAACCCCCAGTTGAATTTCCAATGTATTCATGCACTTGATTCAGTAACTAGTCAATGTAAAAACCAATCCTTTTGTACGACTTCTCCCAGCAACAAAAACTCCAGCAGCTTGACACCACCATCATGCCTGTCCCAGATGTACTTTAAAAGAAATGATCCTTTCTTGAAACTCTGTTTGCATAAAAGTTGCAAGACATTGGAGGGATTCTCCACATTCTCATTTCTCCGTGTGGCTTGAAAGTATATTTGATAAAATATGCAACAAAGCATATGATTTATAAGGTAGGGTAAAATGGATGATTTGGGAATTGATCTCTTGTTGATATTAAACTTCATATCCACTCTCTGTGAAGTTTCTAAAACAAATGATGGAGCTGAGGCATGAATCTGCCACAACAAGTGTTGAGCAAACATACACACTCCCCTTCACATGCCCCCCTTCCACACACACCTAGGCCCACGCAGAGGTCAGCATAGCAGATGATGAACACCTTGGAAAAGACCGAAATGCTAAATACCTCTCTTTGTGGGCAAAATAGCTGGTGCAACAATTCAAATATCTGGTGTAAAAATTCTGTTTAATATCTACTTCCTATTTAAAACACAGCTTTTCATTTAATTATATGTAGGGAATATTTTCATATTATTTGTTTCTTTACGATTACTTCATTCTCATGTGTTGTATGTCTAGGAATATTTTCTTCTAAAGATAGAAAAAAATAGATAATATCTTTTCAGAAGAAAACATTGGTTTATACAATTTTAAACCATCATGATATGGAAGAATTCTTTTGTCCCTCACTAAGGTGGAAGAACTATTTGGATCACAGATCATTTACAATGAAATACTTTACCTTTTTAAGATGCTTTCAGTCAATTTTATATCCTCATTGCTTATTCATTGTAAACAGTAATTTTTCAGTGAAGGGAAAGTGTGTGGTATATCTGCATTATGTTCAAACCCAATTCCTACTAAAGGCCAGGCTGAACCCCAGTAAATAATGTCCTGAATGATATTTTGCCGCCTTCTTTGGCACTTCATGAAATCCTAACATGAGGAAGTGTGGAAATACAGAGATTTTGTCCCATGTAGAAACCCATCCCATGTATTTTATGCTGTAATTCTTCTCTCTTTTAAAATTTGCTATCTTCTGCATAGTTTTCATTAACCTGTTACAGTAGTGAAAATCACAGATCAAGGTAATTTTGTAACACTTTGATTTTACCCCAAGAGCTGAGGGAAAACTTGCTCCTATACTTCAATCTGAGTTTCTTCTAGATTCAAACTTTGTTTCTCTACCATCAAGAGTCTCCTGTGTTGCTGCTCAAAGCCCCATCCAACCTGACCTTGAATACTTTCAGGGATGGGACACCCACTACTTCTCTGGGCAACCTGTTCCAGTGTTCCATCACCCCCACAGTAAAAAATGTCTTCCTTTCATCTAATATGTGTCAGAAGTATTAAATCTAGGCATATAAACTTTGAGGAAAGGTTTGAAATTCTTTTGATTTGAATCACATTTTATATGAATACTGACTTACAGGTGACTAAAATATGTTGATGGGCATTTGAGCTGACACTTTTTGAAAAGGTGCATGGAATTTAAAATTAAAACCAGCACCATTAAAAGCTTTGTGCCGTTTTCTTTTTCCTCTGGTATTCAAAATTGCATATATCAAATATCTGTGCTTCATACAAAGCTCTTAGACACTCTCAGAAAAAAGCTTTTCTTTCAGACTAAGTTGCAGTTTACGTAGAACACTAGTACTAGTGACGGTTTTTCTGGGCATAGGGGGAACACCTTCTCATTGGATTTGTGTGCAGAATGCATTTTATCCAAACTGGAAAATTGATCCCAGCTGTGTTCTAGTCATCATTCTTACTGCATCAGGCCTGAAGATTCTGTGAAAAGTAGCCTGTGGACCTTGAACATAGCTCATGTGAAACAGATGAGAGGCGATGGAGAAGTTGAGGGAGAGAATAAAGAGCATATGGCCCAGTACAGACTAACAATTGTTTGGCACCCTTTAAAGGCTGTGTTTGACAAGCAGGGCTGAAGCAGGTCTGCAAAATATCCGGGAGATCAAAATCCATTGAAGCAAATTGCCCTGGCCAGTCACCTTGCTGCCGATAATTCCCTCTCCATACCAGCTGATCAGGCCTAACAATGCTGCTGCAGAAGTATTGTGAAAAAGGTAGGCATATTTTCACAGATGCAGGGGAAAATCCCCTTGGATGATGATTCCAAGGGATTACTTGATGGAGCAAGTTATGTACCCTTATCTACCGTGCAATATCTAAGTTGGTGAGTTCACTATCTGTCAGCATCACTTTAGAAAATAAATGTTTGATGCACAAAAAAATATTTCATATGTCCTGTCTACCTGCTTCATTTCAACCAATGAATAGGCTACGTTCCATCAGCAAAGGGTTTATGATCCTATGTTTCTTTAAACTGTGGTAATTCTTTATTTTTTTCTAAATCAGACACTGTCTATTCATAAGATTCAGATGTCCATGGCAGGAGTGTAATTAAATTCACATGTTAAAAAATAACCTTCTTCTTGTTATCTTTTTTTAAATTACTGACATGTAACATCAGTCTGAGAGCTGAAGAAAACCCCTTCATTTGCTGTTTGCCAAGTATCATCTATGTGATACAAATTCTGCTTGAGAAATCACACCCGTGGATTGCCATGTAGCACTACTAGTAATGCTTTCACAACCTTTTCTTCATCATTAGGTCTTTTGGTGAAGTGAATGATTAGAACATAAGCAAGGGCATTTGTTCAAGATGCTCCAGAAAGAGCTGTGGTCTGTTCTCTTCTTTGCTGCCTATGTTAGCACTGAGCTGCAAAAAATGAAAGATTACTAGGAAAAGTGTTACTTTCAGTCTAAACTTGTAAATGATGTTTGGAATACCCTGTTAAATGACAAGGTGCTCTTTTAAAATATGGCATCTTAAGGGAAAATGTCAGCTTTAAAAAGGTTTTGAGACAGTTGCTTCTGGAAAAAAAAAAAAAAAAACCAACAAAAGAATTGGAGGCATCTAAGGTCTTTAGGCATACTATTTTGAAGATTGATTCAAACCACAGTTTCTTCATATAGGAAGAGCAGAGGACCATAGATGCAACCCATTTGAAAATGGATTTCTATATGTTTCTGGTTGGGATTACCAGACATCATTTCTTGTGAAGTCGAGGGACTGCAGTTAGCACTCCAATAATTTCCTTCCCTGAAATTCAACTGCATTTGCTCCTTTTTCCAGAGTCCCCATTTATTAGTGAAGGTATGCTCTATCTATGCATTAGAATATTCCATTAGAGTGTGTGACTCATACTTGCTAGTTAAAATTAGCTGGAACGGAATGGATAGTTACAGTTGCTTGTATACAATAGTCTTATTTTGGCAAGTTTTCTTTAGACAATGTTAAAGCAGCACTAGCAAATAGGAAGTACAGCTTGCAGCAGGGAAGGACACTCTTCTGCTTTCTCAAGTTTCCTGTAGTTAAATAGACGCCAAAAGGCTTTTCCTAGTACTACTACTGTCTTGTAGGAATACTTGATCTAATCCTATCTTTGATCAAATTACGAATGGGTTACTTTTCTACAAGGCAGAACATTTTTCTTTTAATAATATGTATTTTGTAAGGTGGAAACATGAACTTGTGCACCAGTCACGTGGAATGTACTCCTTATTAAGTTTCACAACCTTCTTTAGAAAATATTGACTGTGTGTAACTTCAAAAGAAGAATTCTGGGCATCTTCATTCTATTGATGTAATTGTTTTTCTGCCATGCTGGTATTGTTTTCTATCATTTTTACCAACAGAAATATTTTTCCCTGACACCTATGGAAAAGACCTATGTTTACTCAACAGTGCGGCATCAGTACATTGTTTAGAATGATTTCAACATGGTCCCAAACATATCGGACAGCTAGACAGCAGAGGTTAGCAACAGGGAATGGGAATAACTTCTGAACCGTTTCAGTAGATTTCCCAGGAAGGGAAAATTGCTTTCTGCCACTGCAAATTTTCCCAGAGATTTTGTCTGGTTAAGAGTTGCATCAAAAGAGTATTTTTGCACAAACCTTGGGGCAAGCTCTGTCTCCGATTTACTAGTGAATGCAAAGAGGGTGAAAGTGCTGCTTCAAAGCCCTCTGTGTGCTTTCTGTACCAAGAGGGGGGGTGACCCCAGAAATAAGTTTTGATCTCTCTTCAGAACACAAGGCATGTCATCACCTCATTCATCTTCTTCTGGGACTCATAGCATCTTAAGACTAAGAAGCTCTCTTGCTTGCTGAAGTGCGTTCAGCAAAAAAACCTTGTCTCATCAGCAAATTTGAACACAACTACAGTCGAGTCAATTCCAATGCTGGCAGGGCAATACTCTACCCCACTAGTAACACGCCACTATTAGAAGACTGTGTAAAACTATTTTTGTACAAAGTAATCGGAGGGAAAAATAGAATTGGGAAGAACTGCACATTGTTCTGGAAAAAAGTCTCCTGCCTCAGTCTTACAGACATCATTTGCTGGTATCATTTTTAATAGTTGGGGCTTTTTAAATTTTGTAGAAGAAAAAATATTACTGCACCTTTATGTTTCCTTAATAGAAGTACAGCCATTTCTTAATAGATTAGAAGTAAGCCATTTGAATATGTACAAATGGTCTTTTCAAATACATATGCTATAGCACACTGTGAAAGTAATCTAAAGGTTTAAAAAGATTTTGGAAGAAAGTAAGTCTAAGGTGATAGAAGAAGAAGAAGAAGAAGAAAACAGCAGTTTTCTTCCGGTGAAAAAAAAACAAACGGAGGACCTTGTACAGTGGAGATGTATTATTTGACTTCCTGAAAAACTGAGTAGGTTTGCTATTGCCAATGGTTTTCATTAGGAAGGAAGAGATTCCTTTGGCAAAAAAACCCCTTCAAATTGACTTGACAAAAATGTTATGACACTTAACTTCACCAATCCTGAAGAAAAATTCTCATCACTTGATCTGGAAATCATGATGGTAATGGAGACAAGGATGTCTAAGCCATGCCATCAGGAACATAAAAAAGCATTAGAATGCAGGTAAGACTGAGCTCCTGAACTAGTGTGAAGAGAATGCAACAAAGACATTTTCCTTTAAGAGTCTTCAGGATGGAAGGCAGAGCAAATTTTTTCACGGGAAGTATTTCTGAATAGAATGAATCTTCAAAATAACATTGTTTTCCAAAACCTGTTTACAGTATCTCTTACCATGATACACAGTTCCTATGAATAGAAAAAGCAAAGCACTTTTTTCCAAACTGTTGTGCACTCTTAAGCAATCTACAATAAAAATAGTATTTTTTCATGCTGGGAATGATGTTAATTACAAAAAAGCCTTGTAGCACACTTGGCACTGTAGTCTCTTGATTAGCATAGCTTTTTATTCATCAAACACGTTTCACATTGACTATTTTTCTCTTTTAAATAACGGCGTCTTTGTACTTATGCAGCATCCATGAAGAATTTCTTGGGTGTTATTTTGTACCTGATCCTAAATGGCAGGTTCTGCATTCTGCCATCTGTCTAGCTTTGCCATTTGATGCAGCTTCTGAGAGGTATTTTCAGAATCGAGGACTACTTGCAAGAATGATGCTAAATCCATGCATTTTACTCCTTGGTTAATGCAAAACTATTTTTCCTTTACAGTTCAATGAGAACAGGAAAATAATGATGGTGAGTTCAATCCTTAGAGTAATACAAAGAGGACTATTATCATCATTAGAAACCAAGCAAGGTGTATTTATTGCACATGCAGTATACTCACTAATGCAAATTACCCTGTAAATTCAAAAGGAATCTGTATCATAGGAGTGGATGGAATGTTTCTATTGATATTTTGCTTAAAGCAGAAAATTAATTCTTTTGACAGCCAACTCATGATTGCAAGCTCACTTTCAACTACAGCTTTCAAACAGATGAAACGTGTCTGTTTCTAAAACGATACAGTACAGTACACAATAGCAAGTCAGGTCATAGACATTCAAAAGAAAAAAACAGATCAAAGGACACATTCATTCCCATCTACAAGCCCTCAAGAGTGTACAGGTCAAATGTCCCCAGAAAACTAGGCTGGTGGCGCAAATTCTCTATGTTGGCACCAGCAGAAGCAGCTGCTATCTTTATAGGATGCAATCTTGCTTACATCACCCTTCAGAGCAATCTTCTGTACCCCTGCCCAATACACCTTCTGCTCTATTCCTTGGACTTCACATTTGCATTTCTACAGAGTCCTGTCCTGCAAACTGACTCAAAGTTCAGGTAATAGATTTCCAAGATTTAGAAATGTTGTGTGAGGTTTATTTATTTCATATTTCCTTCCATCTAAGCAAACTGTAACTTTCGGAAGTGAAATATTTCGAGTATGTCACGTGTATTTTAATGTTAGCTCTGCTTCACATTCAAACTTCTCACAGACCCCTGTGATGCCTTGCTGCAAAAATATATAGCTGCCAAGGGTGGTTGTGGGAAGTTAGAATTGCCAGAAAACCATACAAACAATCTAACAATAGAGCCTTGGATTTCTGAATATAATTGCACCATGTAAAGTCAAAATATAATATTTAAATGACTTTATATAATGATGAGTGTGGGCTAGAGAGAATCCAGATAGAATTTTATTTTTTTAAACAGTTCCGGGAAAAACATGGCCTTGACTTGGAAGTATAGCACGAAATATTTTTATACAGCATGAGTTCTCATTACCTAATCATATGATTTGTAGACCTGAATTGGAAACCAGGAAATAAACAAAGAAAAATATTCAAGCTATAAAAGATGGGAGTTTAAAATTTTCTTTGTATTTCTGATTAAAGCTATTAGGTAGCTAAATGGTCACCCATGATTTTAAAAAGCATCTGGACATTAAAAATAGGTAAATTTCTGCGGGACTTGGATGTCAGCTATTCCTGAAAAGCTTTATTTCACCGCTTTCCAACCCTGAATCAATCCACTTAAACGCAGCTGTATTTCAGATGCTCAGTGGAACTGTCCATGTAATGCATATAGTTGACAAATAGTCTGCAGAAAAAGCTAGATCCATTTGAAGATCTTTTTCTGTAAATGGTATTCACGTTATTTGTACAAACACACAGATGGGATTTCTGCTGTCTTCTTCAGGCCACTTCCTCCAGAGAGCTCTCCATCAAATCTCTCTAGTTCTACTCTTCTGGTGATCCAAAGTCAGCACTGGGATGGTCCAAGTGCATGAATTACTGTCTGCTAGAGGTGCACCCCGAGGGCTTCTGTGTGCAGCATCACGTGAGCCCTACTAATGTCACCCTGTTGGTATCAACTGAGCTAGCTGGACCTTAAGGGACAAGATTGTGCACTGATATTGTAATAGAAATTAGGTACTAAGAAGGAGGCTGGAAGATTTAAATATTTCTGCCTCCAGCTTAAGCAACACTAAATCTTGGTCTTTATCTGAAAAACTAGGTGAATTAGCCTATTTGGCATTCCTATGCCAAAAATGTCAGTAATACAACAAGAACCGTCAAAAGAGTAACAATTCCAATCATTACTTTGTAAAAATAATTCATTGGAAGAAGTCGGGAAGAAGGATGAAACATGCCAATATCCTACCCTGAGAATCATTCTGTTGATTTGCACAGGTTTCTTATTATATACCCATCTAATGCATTGGACATGCATGCTTGTGATGACACAAATACTTGCAAAGCTTACCAGATAAACCATGTTCTCTTCAGACAGCAAAACATTGCTTGATGGTTGTGTTTGCTAATTACATTTAGACTCAATGTTCTTAAAGGTCTTTTCCAACCAAAGTGATTCCATCATTCTCTAAATCGCAGATCCTGCTTGTCTTGGTTTAGGGCAAATTTGGCAGCAATCCTCAAGAAGGGGTGATTTATTAAAAATATTGATCTAGTACTGATATCCAACTGTGACGGACCAAGGCTCTCTAACAGTTCAAAATTAGAAAGTGTATGTTTATTGCAACGCTGGGCAGCGTGCGGGATAGCTCCCAAATACACACTGTGATTTAGAGGTGATAACAGAGTCTTTTTATCTATACAAGTATTGAATACCCAAAAGACAAATACATATTCATAATTTAGGTACATCCCATCATTCCTCACTTCGTATGGTAATTAGTTCAAAAGCTATTAAGCACACGTAGTTTGTTCCTCAAAATGAATCGGTGGTCCCTTTCATGGGGAGGGGTTCCAAAATGAGGAAATAAATGAAGTCTTCCTGGTTCTGAACTTTCTACATTTTCAATGCAAATATGACAAATGAACCCATTGGTAGAACTCCCATTCCCCATCTTCAATTGGTTTCAGAACAGAGGTGGCCTACAATTGTCTTATGTTCCTAAAAGCTATTTATGAGTTTCTATATTCTTCATGATAAACCCAGCTAAGCAAACATGATGTTGACAAGCAATCAATTATTAGTTAACTACTAACTCTTAACTTCAACAAGGCCTACCTATTTATTTTGATAAACTCTAATAAGGCTTATCTCTAACTAAAACCTCAGCTCCTCTAAAATCCCTAAATTTCTTTAAAGTTTATGTCTCAGGGGGCCCCCCCCAGAAAGCCCACCTACACGGCCCCTCCCCTCAACTGGTCTGGGAAACATTTCCTCTGAGAGAAGTGGAAAAAATCTGTTTATTTACCAGGGAAAGCACCCCCCAGCACAAAAAATGAACAATACCAGATGACAAAACTCAATCGCCGCTCTGAAGAGACAACAAATTCAGAAAGTCTCTCCTGTGGATGCTTGCTCTGTTATCAATCCCTCCGGCACTAGGAAAGGCTGCTGCCCAGAGTAGGCCCCCATAGGCCACAAAGTGCAAGCTCTCAGTGCTCTCCAGGTCCCAGTCTGGAGCAGGTTTGAACAGTTCCAAGAAAAGGGAAAGAAAAAAGACAGTCCAGGGAAAACTCTGCCTCAGCCAGCTAAACCAACTGAAAAGCAAAGAACACTCTGTTCTGCTCCATCAGTGCCCAGACAACACAGTGCAGCACAGAATGTGGAGCAGTGTTGCTTTTAGAAGAGTGAGTGCAGCCTGTGATAACAAACTCCGTACTTCTTCTTCTCCCCACCTTTGCTCTCAGAAGCAGTCTTGAAGGCAGAGAATATAATATCCAGCATTAACAGAACAGATGGCTGGGGATACAACATCATAAAGTCACCCTAGGACACTGCTCTACTGAGATATGTCACCAGACTATGCTAAGACAAAGTTTTGGAACTGCTAATTAAAATTCTACTATCACAGTGAAGCTGAGGAGGAAACACAGCTCACTCCAGTTACCTTGTGGCATGCCAATACTTCCTTTCAATCACAATGGTTTTCGTCTTTAAGTCCGTGACATCACAGGCATAATTCAACATCTTTTGGGCAGGAAGGAAGATATTCTTCTTCTCATTATACTGATGGGTAAGCTGAAATGCAAAGCAGTTAATTCAAAGTGAAACAGCGATAAAGTCAATAGTAAAACTCACCACAGTTTTGTTTACCAACCCAAGTCCTTACGATCCCAAAATACAAGAACAGCTGTAAAAGCCTTGTGGTTTCTTAAATTTTTCCTATACCTACATGGGAGGGTAAGGGATAAATGATCCCAAACAATGGTAATCCACAACAAAGCATTCTTGACATCATATTCAGCTTTTGCATAGCGAGCTCTTCACCTGATCAAGTTATTCCATTGCAATAGTTTGGGGAGTATCTTAGAGGGCTGCCTGTTGTTGGTTTAAACCATCTTGATCATTCAGGAACCCAGTAGCAATGAGAAAGTTCAAAATAAGATAGTGCTACACATTGATTTTCCTATATGACAGACATATTTCTACAAGACAGAAGGCTGACCTAATGCTTCCCTACAACATGGCTGAAGTGGCATCCTGTTCCCCATAGGTTTTTCAGTTTAATTTTAGCAGCTTTCTTACTAGATTAATGAGCTGAACTAACTCAAAAAGGAATCAGATAAGTGCCAGAGCTTTAAAACAAACAACAACAACAACAACAAAAAAGATGCAAAATGGTGATTTGTGGGTGCGTTTGAAAACAGAAATTTTTTTGTATTTTTCATAGAGACATGGCATTCTCTAGAATGATATTGCTCCAACGGTTTGAGTTTGGTTTTCTTTTTCCCCCTCAATTGTAAATGTTATGCATTCTTTTTGGCCATTTCAGTAAATAGATTTTCTGATACGTGTGAAAGACAGTCTAAAGTTCCCCTCATTTGCCTCACGACCATTCCCAGGACAGACACTGGGACCCTAAAGACACCGATGGGAATTCTGGCCTGCCAGTAATGGATGAACACCAAAAATCCTGAGGCCCCTGAGCAGAATTCTGGCCTGCCAAGTGATTGTTCACAGCTGTGTCTTCAGTGACTGCTTCTAGCAGGGCCTGCCAAAGGGCGACCCGGCCTATATGCTTGCACCTGCTTCACGACAATAGACCAGGAATTTTCCCACCTCTTGGCCAGATGAACTTGCTGGGGCAACTTGGTAGCCCCCCCATGGAAAATCCTTCATCTCCACTACCAGCATGAGGCACCGAGGTTGAAGCCCCCCTACCAAGGACTGAGACTGAGACACCTGTAATTCTGATGCAGGGGTGCTGGCCTGACTGAAGCAGGATGCCTGCTGAGTGTTGCCTACAGATGTGTTCACCGGACCTAGACTGGTTTCCCCCAGAAAGCAGTCCTGAAACAGTGGGTCCCACTCACTGCTGATACTGACTTATCCTGCTGAGAACATGGACTGTCTGTACCCGTCTTCAATATCTTTTTCCCCCTCAGCAATTTCAATAGACTTCTTCTTCTTCTTGATTGTATCTCAGCCATTTCAAGATTCTGTTTCCCCCCTCAGCAATGGACTATAATAGAACCTTGAGTTAACCAGGACTTGAGATCTTCCCAACGTGACTAGGCAAACTCTATCGGCTGGACTAAGAGGACTTAGTCTCTCCATGTTTGGTAGCTATACTCCTCTCTCTTTCTCCCCCTCTTTTTTATTCTTTTCCTCTCCCTGATTCCTTTCAGGCATTTGCTGTGGTCATTCTATAAAGGTGCATTTGTTTGGATTGATACTGCAATCCCCTTTCCAGGTTGTCTGTTGCACTCCGAGATCAGTTAACCAACCAACCAGTTAACCAACCCCTTGGTATCAGCGGATCGTGACAATACCTTCTTTCAAGCTGACATTGGTTCTAGTCCATATAAGCACACTGGTAGGTAAAAGTAGACTCTAAAAGATAACATTCAAAATGTATTTCCCTTGTCTTCCCATTAAAGCAAGTGAAGAAAGCAGACAGGAGATCTTCAGATAACATGCTATGCAAATTGAAAAGATTCTGTCCTTATTTGAAGCAACTGAGAAACTCACACAATGAAATACAGTTCAGACAGATCGAAGGGTCACAGATGATGTCAAATCTGTACTTTCAATGTTTGAATGAAGCAAGATTTCTTGAAGTACAATCCTATAAAATGAAGGTGAGTTTGCAGAAGCAATTGAACTGGGTCTGTTTTATAAACACAATGTTTTCTAAGTAACTGAGGATTCAGGAAGGCAACCTTGGAATTTAAAGGATTTAGAAAGATACAAATACCAAGACTGGCAGTTCATTAGCTTTAACAGTCTCTTCAAATAAGATCTATTTTTAACTTCTTCTTGTAGTAGGTCTGAAGACATTAGGAATGATGCAATAAAACAAAACAAACAACAAACCAAAACAAAACCAAAGCAGCTTTCTCAAAAAGCTTGGAGAAACCAGAGAAATTATGATTTTTAGGGGTTAAGTAGTCCTTTAAAAGTTGTCTCTGGGAAAAGAGATAAAAAACCACTAATTGACTGTGGAGTATATTCCAAACCTGTCCTGAAGCATGTAAGGGACAAGAGCCTGTAATAAAACTACTGTGCTGGGTTCATCTGTTAAAAGCATTCCAGAATGGTTGAAATTATCAATCACATAATGTGGGATTAAAAAAAAAAAAAAAAAAAAAGAAAAAAAGAAAAAGAAAAAAGAAGAAAGCATAGAGAAAAAAATATTTTGAACATGTTTTCCCATTCCCAGATGGCATAACAGCTTTATTTCATTTTGTTCCTAAGACTGATTAATAGCTTATGAAGTGTTTTACAATTGAGAGTGAGAGTGTTCACACTAACCATACAATTTGGATGGATCTCTTTTACTTTGCACAGCAGCAGATACGGTTTAGCACTCCACAGTTCAGTCCCCGAAAGTGAATGGGTGTGGCAGATTTAACCTAACTGGCCAGTCCACCAGAATGCTTAATTATCTTGGAAAATGCTTTGCTCTGTCTCATTATCTGGACATGTCTCTCTAGCTCCGCTTTGAGCTCCTTGATCTTTCATCTACAGGATGAGATCCAATTTAGCTTAGCAAGGACATAGCCTTTCAAAACCACATCTTTTATCTTCTGCATTCATACAAGTACATTTCTACTGCAGGGAACCCTGTGGAAGATCCTAGTTGTTTTGTTTCTCAGATAGTTGTTGCATAAAAGAGCTCTTCTTTTAATTTTTTCCCTGCTAAAGTATAGGCTCTGTACTTAACTGATTGTGATGCTAACTCATTATCATCTATTCTTCAGTCGTACAGAGTAGGCAGCAAAGTTTTCTTCTGAAGACATTCATTTAATGAGAAATGCTGAAGGTCTGACTTTAGTTGCAAAGGTCACTGATTGACCGGTTGCAAAATTGTTAAGTCTAGTAAGAGCAGGAAAAGTGTGCTGTTGCTGTGCCTGTAAATGTCGTGTCAGCTGCTGTTGGGATAAAAAGCATGAGCATAAGAAAAGATATCTGCATGGATAGAAAAGAAATTTGTTGTGATTTCTGCACAAGAGGAAGTATGAAGCACTTATTTCAGTGGCTAAGACAGTATCATCATTGGGCCAGTTCTCTTCAACATCTTTTGAACAACCTGGACACAGCACTTGAAGGAATATTAAGACAGTTTGCCAAAGACACTACATTGGGAGGAGCTGTGAACTAACTCCCTTGAGGGCACAGAGACCTTGCAGAGAGATCTTGCCAAATAGGAGAGATGGGCAATTCTTGCTGGCCGGGAGTCTATGCACAAATCACAAAAGGGGCGGGACTGCTGGGGACGGCGTCTCAAGCTGGTTTTTTTCCAGCATCAGTCTCATGACATGGTGATGACAATGGGAAGCTGCCAGCAGCTCACGTCCCCAGCAGCAGACAAAGAACTTAATGTTACAACTTACTTGAAAAGTTTTTTGACCAATCACACAAAGCAAAAGCATATTGACAGTACTTCTGTCCAATCACTATAAAGACATGTACCTGGGCTTAGAACGATGCTCGCTTCTTTCGAATAAAAGACCTGCTTGTAAGCCTTAAGATACAACGCACAGAGCTCCATTATTAAGCTTAGAACTACCTAACATCGCGCTAGATATACTTTGCTGTAGCTTAGGGAGTTATTCTAGACAAGCATTAATACACAGACCATTGTTCCATTTGTCCTTACTTTTCTACTTCTCATCTAATTTTTCTGCTGACAAACCTTATGACTACTGCTTAGCTCCAATGACAGTTCTGCTGTCTCTGAGGCCTTCCTTTTGCAGCTTTCCCAAACCCCTCTGTTTTTGAGGATTCCCACAGGCAATCACCAACCAGATGGAGTGGAACAAGGGCAAGTGCTGGATTCAGCACCTGCAACAGGGCAATCCTGGTGGGTGTATAGACTGGGGAGGGAGCAAGAGGCTGGGAGAAGCACTGCAGAAAGGGACCCAGGCTCCTGGCCAATGGCAAGCTGAATGTGCATCAGCAGTGCCCTGGCAGCCAGGAGGGCCAAGCCTGTCCTGGGGTGCATCAGGCACAGTATCACCAGCTGGGCAAGGAAGGGGATTGTCTTGCTCTGCTCTGCTCTGCTCTGCTCTGCTCTGCTCTTCTCTGCTCTGCTCTGCTCTGCTCTGGGGCGGAATCACCTTGGTATTAGAAAGTCCTCAAATGAGGTCTACAAAGACAGGACTCAAAGAAATGGCATGCAGCTGAGTCAGGGGAGGTTTAGGTTGGGTATCCGGAAAAAGTTTTTAACCAGAGAATGGCTGGGCACTGGAAGAGTCTTTCCAGGGAGTGGTCACACCATCACACCTGTCTGAGTTTGGGACATTGCTCTCAGGCATATGGTGTGATTCTCAAGGATGGCCCCAGGCAGGGCCAGGAGTTGGACTGATGATGATCCTGATGGGGTCCTTCCAATTCAACAGATTCAATGACTCAATGGTTCTGTCCTGGCCACTCAAGGTATATTGCTTGGTCTCATCAGATTTTGATCTGCTCTTGTTGGTCAGACTTTGTCCCTACTGGCTAATGATATTTATCACAAAAGACAAAGTGCCTTTTCTCAATTTTCTCAAGCAATTGGAACATGCGCCTTAGAATCCTAAAAAAGTCTTTTCTTTGAAACAACACTGTAGTGTTTTTCAGTGCCCAGTAGTCTTTCCAGATCTTAAGGAGAAAGAAGGCAAAATGAGGGGACGTATTACAATGAATGATTGTCAATTTTCCGGTTCTTTAGCAGTATATTTGTACTTCCACTATTCTTTGCTGTAAAATCATGGTTTTCTATAGTATCCAATTTTCTAGCAAGACACATTTCTGCAACTGAGCCCATCAGTCATTGTGAAAATATATTGTCAAAAGTACAAAACATATGAATAGGCAGTGACAAGTGAGGGAAAAAAGAAGTATGAGAAGCAGCTGCATGATACTAAAGTGAGACAAGAAGGAGGAGAAGGTGCTCCAGTTGACACAGCAAAGAATCCCCCACAGTCCCTGGAGGACATCATCATCAAGCAGGTTGTCTCCCAGCAGTCCCTGGAGAACCGTGGAGGAACACAATGGAGCTCGTGGGGAGCTCCATTGCACAGCAGGTGAATGTGCTTTGAAGGAAGCTGCAGCTTGTGGAGGGAGGGAGGGCCAGAAAAGCATCCTTGACCTCTTGGAAGAGTGGAAGAGTACGTGCAAATCTTAAACAGCTGCTAACTCTAATCTATTCTCTTTCCACTTCTTGTCTTAGGTAAGTAAGAAGACAACCCAAGAATTAGAAGCCTAAATTCTTTTGCTTGAGGCTCCCATTCTTTCTGCCATTCTCTTAAAATTTAGTTTGAAGTAAAACTCATGATAAAGTTCTTAAGGCTTGATGTTCAGGCTTGTTTCAGAAAATAGGGAGTGCAAATAACTCTTGTCACTGTCATTTTTTTCATAGAAGGAAAAAAGGGAAATTACTGGTTTTCAAGGACTTACAGAAATCCATTGGTAACGGTGGTGAGACTGAAGAGTTTAATTAATCTGAAAAGAGAATGTCGTGGAGCTACCTCAGCGCTGTACAAGTTTTTTTACCAGGAAGTCTAGACTTTTAAACAGACTAAGGACACAATAGTTATCTCTGGGAATATTTTAGTATGTATAGTACATTCATCTTTAAGTAGTTCTATCTGTTTGACAGTTATGACTTAGGCTTTAAATTTGATGTGAAAAGAAATATTTGTGATTCAGATCATTTCCATTTCTGAAGCATTTCAGTTGTTGACTGTTTTTGCTGTCTCCTGAGGGCGGGAAAATAGTCTTTGTACCAATACTGAAACAAACTAGATGGAAAAATTTGTTTTCCTCATTCTTTTCTGTCTATTTGAACAGGCACAGCAGCAAGACCACTGCTATGCGTCTGAGTGGCCCTTCCACTCCTGGAGGACAAACTTGTAGTGGCTAGTATGTTATTTGCACACATTTCTGATGCCGTCTGTTAACTGTTGTGCAGAAAGATCTGTCAACCTTTTTCACAGGAGGACACTTCTGAATTGCTTCACTTGTCTCTGAAGCAGAGAACTAAGCTGGCACTCCATTTCTGAGATCTTGCTGCGTTAGCCCCCAAACCCATTTCTTTCAAATGCCTTTTACTTTCAACCAAAGCACTTCATTACTTCATGATGTAATCTCTTGTTCTTAATGTTCGGGGGATTGTTTTAGACTGATAAGACCATATTGCAGTAAGCAGGTAGAACATCTATCTTAAGCAGTATCCATCACTTGGCTTTGGTTCATGTATCATAACATCTGCAAGGAATGTCATTTACAATCAATGGATGGGCTGGGGTAACGGGCCACAGGTTTAGGAATCTTTCTCCAATTAATTTTGCGTTAAAATTTAGCTCTTATCATTTCAATTGTGTCTTTATTAAAACAATCATCTATTTATTACCTGTACCACAATGAACTGTGTACCTGTACCACAGTCAACAGGGGTTGAGCATCCTACAACAATTCCAAGAAGAAGAATGGTCTGAGCCCCCAGTGCAGCACATGAAGTCTGTCATCAAGTCAGAGTCCCGCAGGCGTTTTCTCAGCCTGGAGAAGAGCAGACTCTGGGCAAATTGTTAGAGCAGCTCTCCAGTAGCTGAAGACAGCCTACCAGAAGGAGGCAAGTGAGCTACACAAGGGCACGGAGCAATAGGAAAAGTGTGGATGGCTTTAAAACCTGAAGAGTATAGGTTTCCTTTGGCTATTGGGAAGAAATTCCTTGCCAAGATGGTTGGGAGACACTAGAACATGTTGTGGGTGACCAATTCCTGGAAGTGATCAAGGCCAGCTTGAATGGGTCTTTGAGCTTAAGGCGGTCTAGTGGAAGGTGTCCCTGACAATGACATGGTGGGGAGGAGGTAGGTGAATTTAAGGTCCCTTCCAAAGCCAACCATTCCATTATTCTATGGTAATCATTCTGTACAGTAGCAGTAAGAAGTTGAAGCTAGAAATAACATATTCATGCTGAGAAACTGCTATCCAATGAGTTGAACTGTTTGGGTCTCACATTTATGTGCCATTTAGCAATACTATATCTAATATCTAGTCCTCGCTCTTTATCATACACGCAAGTATTTTATCATCTTTAACGTTTCTGACATTTGGGAATTTTCTTCCCTTCTCTTTCTTTCTTTCTTTCTTTCTTTCTTTCTTTCTTTCTTTCTTTCTTTCTTTCTTTCTTTCTTTCTTTCTTTCTTTCTCTCTTTCTCTCTTTCTCTCTTTCTCTCTTTCTCTCTTTCTCTCTTTCTCTCTTTCTCTCTTTCTCTCTTTCTTTCTTTCTTTCTTTCTTTCTTTCTTTCTTTCTTTCTTTCTTTCTTTCTTTCTTTCTTTCTTTCTTTCTTTCTTTCTTTCTTTCTTTCTTTCTTTCTTTTTCTTTCTCTCTTTCCTTCTTTCTTTTCTTTCCTTCCCCCACTTCCTTCCTTCACTGCCTTCCTTCCACTATGTCCTTCTTTCTGCCACGTCCTTCTGCCACTTCCTTCCCTCCCTCCCTCCACTTTGATGTTAATTTGCAAACTGTCCAGTAGTTACAGGAAATTACTCTTCTTAAATATCATTTTGAAGCTTAGAAATGAATAACAAAATTGTGTCAAACCATGGCATTTAAAAGCCACCTGAAAGTGAGAACTAGCTATTGAAAAGACAAAAATACAAAAATGAAATGATGGAGTGGATGGTTTTAAGGGATATTCTTTGTATTGCTTTGCTACAAATGAGGATCTCAATTTTTACACCTTCTAAAAACACATCTTGAAACTTACTACTTTCCGTGACAAAAATATTTCCAAAACAAGGAAATTGATTTATGCAGATGGAAATATCATCTCCCAAATAGTCATCATCAAGTCCAAAAGATTACCCTGCTTTTACGTAGTAAGCTTTATGGAGATTTCTATTCTCACACAAACCAAGAAGAATCTTTCAAATGACTAGAAAATCTTTAAAAGCAAAATAACCTTGAAGAAAAAAGATCCAAAAAAGAGCCGGGAATTAGATACGTCCACACTTGTTACATGTTGGTTACTAATATTGGCTCTAGTTTGTTGGCGAGTACACTTCCCATTCACGCACGCACGCACCCCTCTTCCTCCTGCACACAGATGTGTGATATTGGGTCTCAAAGAATGGACTATTTTCTCTTAGATAGGTTTTGGTTCTCAAAGTCAAAGCGTAGTCTTCCTGGCTCTATTACCAGGATTTTGTTCCGGGAAGGGAATGTGCTTGTGCCTGTTAGAAATGGGGAGGAGGGGACAGAAAGCAAAGCCATTTGAAGACAACCTGCAGCATAACTAAGAAAGTGGGGTGCTTCTTGACTGCACAGCAAAAGAAAGATCGGGAGTAAAATGGAGGAAAACTTGAGGTGCTGATAGAGTTTCTCCTTGTGACAGCTTTCAAACGGACAGAAAACAGCACTTCCTCATTCTCCTGCCTTTTCAATTCACATTAACATTGGAAGAAAAGGGGTTTTGGACAACTTTCTTTTGCTTCTTGCCTAACACTCTGCTGACACTCCGTGCAACTTCCAGAAAAAGATCCGGGATGCTTTTTGTACTGGGAGAGTTTCTCCTTGCGAGACCTAGTAGAAAAGCTTTTTGCTAAGATGTAGGCGACAAGAGACGCAGATTCAGAGATACGGAGCTCTCCGAAGGTAAGGACCGCTCCCGGGCGTCTTTCCGCAGAAGCCGTGCTCCGGAGCGCAGCGCGACCGGCACAATGCTCTGTGTGCAAAGAAGCGGCTTCTTCGCCTCCGGGAGACGGAGACCGCGGCCGCGTCTTTAAAAGCGAAGAAAAAAGTCGCACAACATGGGGATTGTGTGTGCAGCTCTCAAACCTAAAGAAAACAGTACCTTACCACTCTCCGGCCTTTTCCATTCACATTACCATTCCAAAAGAAGGAGTTTTGGACAACTTTCTTTTGCTTCTTGCTAAACACTCTGCAGACCTCCGTGCAACTTCTAGAACAAGAGCGGAGATGCTTTCCATACTGGCACAGTTGGTCCTTGCAAGACATAGTAAAAAAGCTTTTTGCTAAGTTTTATGCGACCAGAGAGGCAGAAGGCAGAGTAAAGAGCTCTCCGAAACTAAGCCCCCTGCCAGGGCGTCTTTCGTCAGAAGCCGCTCTCCGGAGAACACCGCCACCGGCACAATGCTCTGTGCGCGAAGAAGCCACTTCTTCGACTCCGGGAGATGGAGAGAACGGCCGCTTCCCAAAGGCGAAGATGCAAGCCGCAGCACACGGATATAGCGTGTGAAGCTTTCAAATTGATAGAAACGAGTACATTAGCATTCTCCTGCCGTTTCATTCACGTTATATTCGAATAAAAGGAGTTTCGGGACACTATCTTTTTCATCTTCTTAAACACCCTGCAGTCCTCTGTGCAACTTTTAGAAGAAGATCGGGGATGTTTTCTTTCCTGGCAGAGTTTCTCTTTGCAAGATATGGTGGAAAAGCTTTTTGCTGAGTGTTGAGCGGCAAGACACGCAGAAGACGCAGATACGCAGCTCTCCGAAGCTAAGTGCCGGTCCCGGGCTTCTTTCGGCAGAAGCCGCTCTTAGGTGCTCACCGCGACCGGCCCAATGCTCTGTGTGCAAAGAAGCCGCTTCTTCGCCTCGGGAGACACTGCGAGCGGCAGCTTGCCAAAGGCGAAGATGCAAGCCGCACCATGCAGGCACAGTGTGGGCTGCATTCAGACTTAGAGAAACCAGTACTTTACCACTCTCCTGCCTTTTCCGTTGTTATATTCTATTGGAAAAGAACGAGTTTTGGACAACTACCTTTCATTCTTGCCAAACTCTTTGCAGACCCCCGTGCAAGCTTTAGAACAAGATTTTGGATGTTTTCTTTCCTGGCAGAGTTTCTCTTTGCAAGATATGGTGGAAAAGCTTTTTGCTGAGTGTAGAGCGGCAAGACACGCAGAAGACGCAGATACGCAGCTCTCCGAAGCTAAGTGCCGGTCCCAGGCTTCTTTCGGCACAAACCGCTCTCAGGAGCTCCCTGCGCTCGCCACAATGCTCTGTGTGCGAAGAAGCCGCTTCTTCGCCTGCGGGAGAATCGGCGAGCGGCAGCTTCCCAAAGGCGAAGATGCAAGCTGCAGCACACAGGCACAGTGTGGGCAGCCTTCAGACTTAGAGAAAACAGTACTTTACCACTCTCCTGCCTTTTCCATGGTTATTCTATTGGAAAAGAACGAGTTTTGGACAACTACCTTTCATTCTTGCCAAACTCTTTGCAGACCCCCGTGCAAGCTTTAGAACAAGATTTTGGATGTTTTCTTTCCTGGCAGAGTTTCTCCTTGCAAGATATGGTGGAAAAGCTTTTGGCTGAGTGTAGAGCGGCAAGACACGCAGAAGACGCAGATACGCAGCTCTCCGAAGCTAAGTGCCGGTCCCGGGCTTCTTTCGGCACAAACCGCTCTCAGGAGCTCCCTGCACTCGCCACAATGCTCTGTGTGCGAAGAAGCCGCTTCTTCGCCTCCGGGAGAATCGGCGAGCGGCAGCTTCCCAAAGGCGAAGATGCAAGCTGCAGCACACAGGCACAGTGTGGGCAGCCTTCAGACTTAGAGAAAACAGTACTTTACCACTCTCCTGCCTTTTCCATGGTTATTCTATTGGAAAAGAACGAGTTTTGGACAACTACCTTTCATTCTTGCCAAACTCTTTGCAGACCCCCGTGCAAGCTTTAGAACAAGATTTTGGATGTTTTCTTTCCTGGCAGAGTTTCTCCTTGCAAGATATGGTGGAAAAGCTTTTTGCTGAGTGTAGAGCGGCAAGACACGCAGAAGACGCAGATACGCAGCTCTCCGAAGCTAAGTGCCGGTCCCGGGCTTCTTTCGGCACAAACCGCTCTCAGGAGCTCCCTGCGCTCGCCACAATGCTCTGTGTGCGAAGAAGCCGCTTCTTCGCCTGCGGGAGAATCGGCGAGCGGCAGCTTCCCAAAGGCGAAGATGCAAGCTGCAGCACACAGGCACAGTGTGGGCAGCCTTCAGACTTAGAGAAAACAGTACTTTACCACTCTCCTGCCTTTTCCATGGTTATTCTATTGGAAAAGAACGAGTTTTGGACAACTACCTTTCATTCTTGCCAAACTCTTTGCAGACCCCCGTGCAAGCTTTAGAACAAGATTTTGGATGTTTTCTTTCCTGGCAGAGTTTCTCCTTGCAAGATATGGTGGAAAAGCTTTTTGCTGAGTGTAGAGCGGCAAGACACGCAGAAGACGCAGATACGCAGCTCTCCGAAGCTAAGTGCCGGTCCCGGGCTTCTTTCGGCACAAACCGCTCTCAGGAGCTCCCTGCGCTCGCCACAATGCTCTGTGTGCGAAGAAGCCGCTTCTTCGCCTCCGGGAGAATCGGCGAGCGGCAGCTTCCCAAAGGCGAAGATGCAAGCTGCAGCACACAGGCACAGTGTGGGCAGCCTTCAGACTTAGAGAAACCAGTACTTTACCACTCTCCTGCGTTTTCCATGGTTATTATATTGGAAAAGAACGAGTTTTGGACAACTACCTTTCATTCTTGCCCAACTCTTTGCAGACCCCCGTGCAAGCTTTAGAACAAGATTTTGGATGTTTTCTTTCCTGGCAGAGTTTCTCCTTGCAAGATATGGTGGAAAAGCTTTTTGCTGAGTGTAGAGCGGCAAGACACGCAGAAGACGCAGATACGCAGCTCTCCGAAGCTAAGTGCCGGTCCCGGGCTTCTTTCGGCACAAACCGCTCTCAGGAGCTCCCTGCGCTCGCCACAATGCTCTGTGTGCGAAGAAGCCGCTTCTTCGCCTGCGGGAGAATCGGCGAGCGGCAGCTTCCCAAAGGCGAAGATGCAAGCTGCAGCACACAGGCACAGTGTGGGCAGCCTTCAGACTTAGAGAAAACAGTACTTTACCACTCTCCTGCCTTTTCCATGGTTATTCTATTGGAAAAGAACGAGTTTTGGACAACTACCTTTCATTCTTGCCAAACTCTTTGCAGACCCCCGTGCAAGCTTTAGAACAAGATTTTGGATGTTTTCTTTCCTGGCAGAGTTTCTCCTTGCAAGATATGGTGGAAAAGCTTTTTGCTGAGTGTAGAGCGGCAAGACACGCAGAAGACGCAGATACGCAGCTCTCCGAAGCTAAGTGCCGGTCCCGGGCTTCTTTCGGCACAAACCGCTCTCAGGAGCTCCCTGCGCTCGCCACAATGCTCTGTGTGCGAAGAAGCCGCTTCTTCGCCTCCGGGAGAATCGGCGAGCGGCAGCTTCCCAAAGGCGAAGATGCAAGCTGCAGCACACAGGCACAGTGTGGGCAGCCTTCAGACTTAGAGAAAACAGTACTTTACCACTCTCCTGCCTTTTCCATGGTTATTCTATTGGAAAAGAACGAGTTTTGGACAACTACCTTTCATTCTTGCCCAACTCTTTGCAGACCCCGTGCAAGCTTTAGAACAAGATTTTGGATGTTTTCTTTCCTGGCAGAGTTTCTCCTTGCAAGATATGGTGGAAAAGCTTTTTGCTGAGTGTAGAGCGGCAAGACACGCAGAAGACGCAGATACGCAGCTCTCCGAAGCTAAGTGCCGGTCCCGGGCTTCTTTCGGCACAAACCGCTCTCAGGAGCTCCCTGCGCTCGCCACAATGCTCTGTGTGCGAAGAAGCCGCTTCTTCGCCTGCGGGAGAATCGGCGAGCGGCAGCTTCCCAAAGGCGAAGATGCAAGCTGCAGCACACAGGCACAGTGTGGGCAGCCTTCAGACTTAGAGAAAACAGTACTTTACCACTCTCCTGCCTTTTCCATGGTTATTCTATTGGAAAAGAACGAGTTTTGGACAACTACCTTTCATTCTTGCCAAACTCTTTGCAGACCCCCGTGCAAGCTTTAGAACAAGATTTTGGATGTTTTCTTTCCTGGCAGAGTTTCTCCTTGCAAGATATGGTGGAAAAGCTTTTTGCTGAGTGTAGAGCGGCAAGACACGCAGAAGACGCAGATACGCAGCTCTCCGAAGCTAAGTGCCGGTCCCGGGCTTCTTTCGGCACAAACCGCTCTCAGGAGCTCCCTGCGCTCGCCACAATGCTCTGTGTGCGAAGAAGCCGCTTCTTCGCCTCCGGGAGAATCGGCGAGCGGCAGCTTCCCAAAGGCGAAGATGCAAGCTGCAGCACACAGGCACAGTGTGGGCAGCCTTCAGACTTAGAGAAAACAGTACTTTACCACTCTCCTGCCTTTTCCATGGTTATTCTATTGGAAAAGAACGAGTTTTGGACAACTACCTTTCATTCTTGCCCAACTCTTTGCAGACCCCCGTGCAAGCTTTAGAACAAGATTTTGGATGTTTTCTTTCCTGGCAGAGTTTCTCCTTGCAAGATATGGTGGAAAAGCTTTTTGCTGAGTGTAGAGCGGCAAGACACGCAGAAGACGCAGATACGCAGCTCTCCGAAGCTAAGTGCCGGTCCCGGGCTTCTTTCGGCACAAACCGCTCTCAGGAGCTCCCTGCGCTCGCCACAATGCTCTGTGTGCGAAGAAGCCGCTTCTTCGCCTGCGGGAGAATCGGCGAGCGGCAGCTTCCCAAAGGCGAAGATGCAAGCTGCAGCACACAGGCACAGTATGGGCAGCCTTCAGACTTAGAGAAAACAGTACTTTACCACTCTCCTGCCTTTTCCATGGTTATTCTATTGGAAAAGAACGAGTTTTGGACAACTACCTTTCATTCTTGCCAAACTCTTTGCAGACCCCCGTGCAAGCTTTAGAACAAGATTTTGGATGTTTTCTTTCCTGGCAGAGTTTCTCCTTGCAAGATATGGTGGAAAAGCTTTTGGCTGAGTGTAGAGCGGCAAGACACGCAGAAGACGCAGATACGCAGCTCTCCGAAGCTAAGTGCCGGTCCCGGGCTTCTTTCGGCACAAACCGCTCTCAGGAGCTCCCTGCGCTCGCCACAATGCTCTGTGTGCGAAGAAGCCGCTTCTTCGCCTCCGGGAGAATCGGCGAGCGGCAGCTTCCCAAAGGCGAAGATGCAAGCTGCAGCACACAGGCACAGTGTGGGCAGCCTTCAGACTTAGAGAAAACAGTACTTTACCACTCTCCTGCCTTTTCCATGGTTATTCTATTGGAAAAGAACGAGTTTTGGACAACTACCTTTCATTCTTGCCAGAGTCTTTGCAGACCTGCGTGCAAGCTTTAGAACAAGATTTTGGATGTTTTCTTTCCTGGCAGAGTTTCTCCTTGCAAGATATGGTGGAAAAGCTTTTGGCTGAGTGTAGAGCGGCAAGACACGCAGAAGACGCAGATACGCAGCTCTCCGAAGCTAAGTGCTGGTCCCGGGCTTCTTTCGGCACAAACCGCTCTCAGGAGCTCCCTGCGCTCGCCACAATGCTCTGTGTGCGAAGAAGCCGCTTCTTCGCCTGCGGGAGAATCGGCGAGCGGCAGCTTCCCAAAGGCGAAGATGCAAGCTGCAGCACACAGGCACAGTGTGGGCAGCCTTCAGACTTAGAGAAAACAGTACTTTACCACTCTCCTGCCTTTTCCATGGTTATTCTATTGGAAAAGAACGAGTTTTGGACAACTACCTTTCATTCTTGCCAAACTCTTTGCAGACCTCCGTGCAAGCTTTAGAACAAGATTTTGGATGTTTTCTTTCCTGGCAGAGTTTCTCCTTGCAAGATATGGTGGAAAAGCTTTTTGCTGAGTGTAGAGCGGCAAGACACGCAGAAGACGCAGATACGCAGCTCTCCGAAGCTAAGTGCCGGTCCCGGGCTTCTTTCGGCACAAACCGCTCTCAGGAGCTCCCTGCGCTCGCCACAATGCTCTGTGTGCGAAGAAGCCGCTTCTTGGCCTCCGGGAGAATCGGCGAGCGGCAGCTTCCCAAAGGCGAAGATGCAAGCTGCAGCACACAGGCACAGTGTGGGCAGCCTTCAGACTTAGAGAAAACAGTACTTTACCACTCTCCTGCCTTTTCCATGGTTATTCTATTGGAAAAGAACGAGTTTTGGACAACTACCTTTCATTCTTGCCAAACTCTTTGCAGACCCCCGTGCAAGCTTTAGAACAAGATTTTGGATGTTTTCTTTCCTGGCAGAGTTTCTCCTTGCAAGATATGGTGGAAAAGCTTTTGGCTGAGTGTAGAGCGGCAAGACACGCAGAAGACGCAGATACGCAGCTCTCCGAAGCTAAGTGCCGGTCCCGGGCTTCTTTCGGCACAAACCGCTCTCAGGAGCTCCCTGCGCTCGCCACAATGCTCTGTGTGCGAAGAAGCCGCTTCTTCGCCTGCGGGAGAATCGGCGAGCGGCAGCTTCCCAAAGGCGAAGATGCAAGCTGCAGCACACAGGCACAGTGTGGGCAGCCTTCAGACTTAGAGAAAACAGTACTTTACCACTCTCCTGCCTTTTCCATGGTTATTCTATTGGAAAAGAACGAGTTTTGGACAACTACCTTTCATTCTTGCCAAACTCTTTGCAGACCCCCGTGCAAGCTTTAGAACAAGATTTTGGATGTTTTCTTTCCTGGCAGAGTTTCTCCTTGCAAGATATGGTGGAAAAGCTTTTGGCTGAGTGTAGAGCGGCAAGACACGCAGAAGACGCAGATACGCAGCTCTCCGAAGCTAAGTGCCGGTCCCGGGCTTCTTTCGGCACAAACCGCTCTCAGGAGCTCCCTGCGCTCGCCACAATGCTCTGTGTGCGAAGAAGCCGCTTCTTCGCCTCCGGGAGAATCGGCGAGCGGCAGCTTCCCAAAGGCGAAGATGCAAGCTGCAGCACACAGGCACAGTGTGGGCAGCATTCAGACTTAGAGAAAATAGTACTTTACCACTCTCCTGCCTTTTCCATGGTTATTCTTTTGGAAAAGAACGAGTTTTGGACAACTACCTTTCATTCTTGCCAAACTCTTTGCAGACCCCCGTGCAAGCTTTAGAACAAGATTTTGGATGTTTTCTTTCCTGGCAGAGTTTCTCCTTGCAAGATATGGTGGAAAAGCTTTTTGCTGAGTGTAGAGCGGCAAGACACGCAGTAGACGCAGATACGCAGCTCTCCGAAGCTAAGTGCCGGTCCCGGGCTTCTTTCGGCACAAACCGCTCTCAGGAGCTCCCTGCGCTCGCCACAATGCTCTGTGTGCGAAGAAGCCGCTTCTTCGCCTCCGGGAGAATCGGCGAGCGGCAGCTTCCCAAAGGCGAAGATGCAAGCTGCAGCACACAGGCACAGTGTGGGCAGCCTTCAGACTTAGAGAAAACAGTACTTTACCACTCTCCTGCCTTTTCCATGGTTATTCTATTGGAAAAGAACGAGTTTTGGACAACTACCTTTCATTCTTGCCAAACTCTTTGCAGACCCCCGTGCAAGCTTTAGAACAAGATTTTGGATGTTTTCTTTCCTGGCAGAGTTTCTCCTTGCAAGATATGGTGGAAAAGCTTTTGGCTGAGTGTAGAGCGGCAAGACACGCAGAAGACGCAGATACGCAGCTCTCCGAAGCTAAGTGCCGGTCCCGGGCTTCTTTCGGCACAAACCGCTCTCAGGAGCTCCCTGCGCTCGCCACAATGCTCTGTGTGCGAAGAAGCCGCTTCTTCGCCTCCGGGAGAATCGGCGAGCGGCAGCTTCCCAAAGGCGAAGATGCAAGCTGCAGCACACAGGCACAGTGTGGGCAGCCTTCAGACTTAGAGAAAACAGTACTTTACCACTCTCCTGCCTTATCCATGGTTATTCTATTGGAAAAGAACGAGTTTTGGACAACTACCTTTCATTCTTGCCAGAGTCTTTGCAGACCTGCGTGCAAGCTTTAGAACAAGATTTTGGATGTTTTCTTTCCTGGCAGAGTTTCTCCTTGCAAGATATGGTGGAAAAGCTTTTGGCTGAGTGTAGAGCGGCAAGACACGCAGAAGACGCAGATACGCAGCTCTCCGAAGCTAAGTGCCGGTCCCGGGCTTCTTTCGGCACAAACCGCTCTCAGGAGCTCCCTGCGCTCGCCACAATGCTCTGTGTGCGAAGAAGCCGCTTCTTCGCCTGCGGGAGAATCGGCGAGCGGCAGCTTCCCAAAGGCGAAGATGCAAGCTGCAGCACACAGGCACAGTGTGGGCAGCCTTCAGACTTAGAGAAAACAGTACTTTACCACTCTCCTGCCTTTTCCATGGTTATTCTATTGGAAAAGAACGAGTTTTGGACAACTACCTTTCATTCTTGCCAAACTCTTTGCAGACCTCCGTGCAAGCTTTAGAACAAGATTTTGGATGTTTTCTTTCCTGGCAGAGTTTCTCCTTGCAAGATATGGTGGAAAAGCTTTTTGCTGAGTGTAGAGCGGCAAGACACGCAGAAGACGCAGATACGCAGCTCTCCGAAGCTAAGTGCCGGTCCCGGGCTTCTTTCGGCACAAACCGCTCTCAGGAGCTCCCTGCGCTCGCCACAATGCTCTGTGTGCGAAGAAGCCGCTTCTTCGCCTCCGGGAGAATCGGCGAGCGGCAGCTTCCCAAAGGCGAAGATGCAAGCTGCAGCACACAGGCACAGTGTGGGCAGCCTTCAGACTTAGAGAAAACAGTACTTTACCACTCTCCTGCCTTTTCCATGGTTATTCTATTGGAAAAGAACGAGTTTTGGACAACTACCTTTCATTCTTGCCAAACTCTTTGCAGACCCCCGTGCAAGCTTTAGAACAAGATTTTGGATGTTTTCTTTCCTGGCAGAGTTTCTCCTTGCAAGATATGGTGGAAAAGCTTTTTGCTGAGTGTAGAGCGGCAAGACACGCAGAAGACGCAGATACGCAGCTCTCCGAAGCTAAGTGCCGGTCCCGGGCTTCTTTCGGCACAAACCGCTCTCAGGAGCTCCCTGCGCTCGCCACAATGCTCTGTGTGCGAAGAAGCCGCTTCTTCGCCTCCGGGAGAATCGGCGAGCGGCAGCTTCCCAAAGGCGAAGATGCAAGCTGCAGCACACAGGCACAGTGTGGGCAGCCTTCAGACTTAGAGAAAACAGTACTTTACCACTCTCCTGCCTTTTCCATGGTTATTCTATTGGAAAAGAACGAGTTTTGGACAACTACCTTTCATTCTTGCCAAACTCTTTGCAGACCCCCGTGCAAGCTTTAGAACAAGATTTTGGATGTTTTCTTTCCTGGCAGAGTTTCTCCTTGCAAGATATGGTGGAAAAGCTTTTGGCTGAGTGTAGAGCGGCAAGACACGCAGAAGACGCAGATACGCAGCTCTCCGAAGCTAAGTGCCGGTCCCGGGCTTCTTTCGGCACAAACCGCTCTCAGGAGCTCCCTGCGCTCGCCACAATGCTCTGTGTGCGAAGAAGCCGCTTCTTCGCCTCCGGGAGAATCGGCGAGCGGCAGCTTCCCAAAGGCGAAGATGCAAGCTGCAGCACACAGGCACAGTGTGGGCAGCATTCAGACTTAGAGAAAATAGTACTTTACCACTCTCCTGCCTTTTCCATGGTTATTCTTTTGGAAAAGAACGAGTTTTGGACAACTACCTTTCATTCTTGCCAAACTCTTTGCAGACCCCCGTGCAAGCTTTAGAACAAGATTTTGGATGTTTTCTTTCCTGGCAGAGTTTCTCCTTGCAAGATATGGTGGAAAAGCTTTTTGCTGAGTGTAGAGCGGCAAGACACGCAGTAGACGCAGATACGCAGCTCTCCGAAGCTAAGTGCCGGTCCCGGGCTTCTTTCGGCACAAACCGCTCTCAGGAGCTCCCTGCGCTCGCCACAATGCTCTGTGTGCGAAGAAGCCGCTTCTTCGCCTGCGGGAGAATCGGCGAGCGGCAGCTTGCCAAAGGCGAAGATGCAAGCTGCAGCACACAGGCACAGTGTGGGCAGCCTTCAGACTTAGAGAAAACAGTACTTTACCACTCTCCTGCCTTTTCCATGGTTATTCTATTGGAAAAGAACGAGTTTTGGACAACTACCTTTCATTCTTGCCAAACTCTTTGCAGACCCCCGTGCAAGCTTTAGAACAAGATTTTGGATGTTTTCTTTCCTGGCAGAGTTTCTCCTTGCAAGATATGGTGGAAAAGCTTTTGGCTGAGTGTAGAGCGGCAAGACACGCAGAAGACGCAGATACGCAGCTCTCCGAAGCTAAGTGCCGGTCCCGGGCTTCTTTCGGCACAAACCGCTCTCAGGAGCTCCCTGCGCTCGCCACAATGCTCTGTGTGCGAAGAAGCCGCTTCTTCGCCTGCGGGAGAATCGGCGAGCGGCAGCTTCCCAAAGGCGAAGATGCAAGCTGCAGCACACAGGCACAGTGTGGGCAGCCTTCAGACTTAGAGAAAACAGTACTTTACCACTCTCCTGCCTTTTCCATGGTTATTCTATTGGAAAAGAACGAGTTTTGGACAACTACCTTTCATTCTTGCCAAACTCTTTGCAGACCCCCGTGCAAGCTTTAGAACAAGATTTTGGATGTTTTCTTTCCTGGCAGAGTTTCTCCTTGCAAGATATGGTGGAAAAGCTTTTGGCTGAGTGTAGAGCGGCAAGACACGCAGAAGACGCAGATACGCAGCTCTCCGAAGCTAAGTGCCGGTCCCGGGCTTCTTTCGGCACAAACCGCTCTCAGGAGCTCCCTGCGCTCGCCACAATGCTCTGTGTGCGAAGAAGCCGCTTCTTCGCCTGCGGGAGAATCGGCGAGCGGCAGCTTCCCAAAGGCGAAGATGCAAGCTGCAGCACACAGGCACAGTGTGGGCAGCCTTCAGACTTAGAGAAAACAGTACTTTACCACTCTCCTGCCTTTTCCATGGTTATTCTATTGGAAAAGAACGAGTTTTGGACAACTACCTTTCATTCTTGCCAAACTCTTTGCAGACCTCCGTGCAAGCTTTAGAACAAGATTTTGGATGTTTTCTTTCCTGGCAGAGTTTCTCCTTGCAAGATATGGTGGAAAAGCTTTTTGCTGAGTGTAGAGCGGCAAGACACGCAGAAGACGCAGATACGCAGCTCTCCGAAGCTAAGTGCCGGTCCCGGGCTTCTTTCGGCACAAACCGCTCTCAGGAGCTCCCTGCGCTCGCCACAATGCTCTGTGTGCGAAGAAGCCGCTTCTTCGCCTCCGGGAGAATCGGCGAGCGGCAGCTTCCCAAAGGCGAAGATGCAAGCTGCAGCACACAGGCACAGTGTGGGCAGCATTCAGACTTAGAGAAAATAGTACTTTACCACTCTCCTGCCTTTTCCATGGTTATTCTTTTGGAAAAGAACGAGTTTTGGACAACTACCTTTCATTCTTGCCAAACTCTTTGCAGACCCCCGTGCAAGCTTTAGAACAAGATTTTGGATGTTTTCTTTCCTGGCAGAGTTTCTCCTTGCAAGATATGGTGGAAAAGCTTTTGGCTGAGTGTAGAGCGGCAAGACACGCAGAAGACGCAGATACGCAGCTCTCCGAAGCTAAGTGCCGGTCCCGGGCTTCTTTCGGCACAAACCGCTCTCAGGAGCTCCCTGCGCTCGCCACAATGCTCTGTGTGCGAAGAAGCCACTTCTTCGCCTGCGGGAGAATCGGCGAGCGGCAGCTTCCCAAAGGCGAAGATGCAAGCTGCAGCACACAGGCACAGTGTGGGCAGCATTCAGACTTAGAGAAAATAGTACTTTACCACTCTCCTGCCTTTTCCATGGTTATTCTTTTGGAAAAGAACGAGTTTTGGACAACTACCTTTCATTCTTGCCAAACTCTTTGCAGACCCCCGTGCAAGCTTTAGAACAAGATTTTGGATGTTTTCTTTCCTGGCAGAGTTTCTCCTTGCAAGATATGGTGGAAAAGCTTTTGGCTGAGTGTAGAGCGGCAAGACACGCAGAAGACGCAGATACGCAGCTCTCCGAAGCTAAGTGCCGGTCCCGGGCTTCTTTCGGCACAAACCGCTCTCAGGAGCTCCCTGCGCTCGCCACAATGCTCTGTGTGCGAAGAAGCCGCTTCTTCGCCTCCGGGAGAATCGGCGAGCGGCAGCTTCCCAAAGGCGAAGATGCAAGCTGCAGCACACAGGCACAGTGTGGGCAGCCTTCAGACTTAGAGAAAACAGTACTTTACCACTCTCCTGCCTTTTCCATGGTTATTCTATTGGAAAAGAACGAGTTTTGGACAACTACCTTTCATTCTTGCCAAACTCTTTGCAGACCTCCGTGCAAGCTTTAGAACAAGATTTTGGATGTTTTCTTTCCTGGCAGAGTTTCTCCTTGCAAGATATGGTGGAAAAGCTTTTTGCTGAGTGTAGAGCGGCAAGACACGCAGAAGACGCAGATACGCAGCTCTCCGAAGCTAAGTGCCGGTCCCGGGCTTCTTTCGGCACAAACCGCTCTCAGGAGCTCCCTGCGCTCGCCACAATGCTCTGTGTGCGAAGAAGCCGCTTCTTCGCCTCCGGGAGAATCGGCGAGCGGCAGCTTCCCAAAGGCGAAGATGCAAGCTGCAGCACACAGGCACAGTGTGGGCAGCATTCAGACTTAGAGAAAATAGTACTTTACCACTCTCCTGCCTTTTCCATGGTTATTCTTTTGGAAAAGAACGAGTTTTGGACAACTACCTTTCATTCTTGCCAAACTCTTTGCAGACCCCCGTGCAAGCTTTAGAACAAGATTTTGGATGTTTTCTTTCCTGGCAGAGTTTCTCCTTGCAAGATATGGTGGAAAAGCTTTTGGCTGAGTGTAGAGCGGCAAGACACGCAGAAGACGCAGATACGCAGCTCTCCGAAGCTAAGTGCCGGTCCCGGGCTTCTTTCGGCACAAACCGCTCTCAGGAGCTCCCTGCGCTCGCCACAATGCTCTGTGTGCGAAGAAGCCGCTTCTTCGCCTCCGGGAGAATCGGCGAGCGGCAGCTTCCCAAAGGCGAAGATGCAAGCTGCAGCACACAGGCACAGTGTGGGCAGCATTCAGACTTAGAGAAAATAGTACTTTACCACTCTCCTGCCTTTTCCATGGTTATTCTTTTGGAAAAGAACGAGTTTTGGACAACTACCTTTCATTCTTGCCAAACTCTTTGCAGACCTCCGTGCAAGCTTTAGAACAAGATTTTGGATGTTTTCTTTCCTGGCAGAGTTTCTCCTTGCAAGATATGGTGGAAAAGCTTTTTGCTGAGTGTAGAGCGGCAAGACACGCAGAAGACGCAGATACGCAGCTCTCCGAAGCTAAGTGCCGGTCCCGGGCTTCTTTCGGCACAAACCGCTCTCAGGAGCTCCCTGCGCTCGCCACAATGCTCTGTGTGCGAAGAAGCCGCTTCTTCGCCTCCGGGAGAATCGGCGAGCGGCAGCTTCCCAAAGGCAAAGATGCAAGCTGCAGCACACAGGCACAGTGTGGGCAGCCTTCAGACTTAGAGAAAACAGTACTTTACCACTCTCCTGCCTTTTCCATGGTTATTCTATTGGAAAAGAACGAGTTTTGGACAACTACCTTTCATTCTTGCCAAACTCTTTGCAGACCCCCGTGCAAGCTTTAGAACAAGATTTTGGATGTTTTCTTTCCTGGCAGAGTTTCTCCTTGCAAGATATGGTGGAAAAGCTTTTTGCTGAGTGTAGAGCGGCAAGACACGCAGAGACGCAGATACGCAGCTCTCCGAAGCTAAGTGCCGGTCCCGGGCTTCTTTCGGCACAAACCGCTCTCAGGAGCTCCTGCGCTCGCCACAATGCTCTGTGTGCGAAGAAGCCGCTTCTTCGCCTGCGGGAGAATCGGCGAGCGGCAGCTTCCCAAAGGCGAAGATGCAAGCTGCAGCAAACAGGCACAGTGTGGGCAGCATTCAGACTTAGAGAAAACAGTACTTTACCACTCTCCTGCCTTTTCCATGGTTATTCTATTGGAAAAGAACGAGTTTTGGACAACTACCTTTCATTCTTGCCAAACTCTTTGCAGACCCCCGTGCAAGCTTTAGAACAAGATTTTGGATGTTTTCTTTCCTGGCAGAGTTTCTCCTTGCAAGATATGGTGGAAAGCTTTTTGCTGAGTGTAGAGCGGCAAGACACGCAGAAGACGCAGATACGCAGCTCTCCGAAGCTAAGTGCCGGTCCCGGGCTTCTTTCGGCACAAACCGCTCTCAGGAGCTCCCTGCGCTCGCCACAATGCTCTGTGTGCGAAGAAGCCGCTTCTTCGCCTGCGGGAGAATCGGCGAGCGGCAGCTTCCCAAAGGCGAAGATGCAAGCTGCAGCACACAGGCACAGTATGGGCAGCCTTCAGACTTAGAGAAAACAGTACTTTACCACTCTCCTGCCTTTTCCATGGTTATTCTATTGGAAAAGAACGAGTTTTGGACAACTACCTTTCATTCTTGCCAAACTCTTTGCAGACCCCCGTGCAAGCTTTAGAACAAGATTTTGGATGTTTTCTTTCCTGGCAGAGTTTCTCCTTGCAAGATATGGTGGAAAAGCTTTTTGCTGAGTGTAGAGCGGCAAGACACGCAGAAGACGCAGATACGCAGCTCTCCGAAGCTAAGTGCCGGTCCCGGGCTTCTTTCGGCACAAACCGCTCTCAGGAGCTCCCTGCGCTCGCCACAATGCTCTGTGTGCGAAGAAGCCGCTTCTTCGCCTGCGGGAGAATCGGCGAGCGGCAGCTTCCCAAAGGCGAAGATGCAAGCTGCAGCACACAGGCACAGTGTGGGCAGCATTCAGACTTAGAGAAAATAGTACTTTACCACTCTCCTGCCTTTTCCATGGTTATTCTTTTGGAAAAGAACGAGTTTTGGACAACTACCTTTCATTCTTGCCAAACTCTTTGCAGACCTCCGTGCAAGCTTTAGAACAAGATTTTGGATGTTTTCTTTCCTGGCAGAGTTTCTCCTTGCAAGATATGGTGGAAAAGCTTTTTGCTGAGTGTAGAGCGGCAAGACACGCAGAAGACGCAGATACGCAGCTCTCCGAAGCTAAGTGCCGGTCCCGGGCTTCTTTCGGCACAAACCGCTCTCAGGAGCTCCCTGCGCTCGCCACAATGCTCTGTGTGCGAAGAAGCCGCTTCTTCGCCTCCGGGAGAATCGGCGAGCGGCAGCTTCCCAAAGGCAAAGATGCAAGCTGCAGCACACAGGCACAGTGTGGGCAGCCTTCAGACTTAGAGAAAACAGTACTTTACCACTCTCCTGCCTTTTCCATGGTTATTCTATTGGAAAAGAACGAGTTTTGGACAACTACCTTTCATTCTTGCCAAACTCTTTGCAGACCCCCGTGCAAGCTTTAGAACAAGATTTTGGATGTTTTCTTTCCTGGCAGAGTTTCTCCTTGCAAGATATGGTGGAAAAGCTTTTTGCTGAGTGTAGAGCGGCAAGACACGCAGAAGACGCAGATACGCAGCTCTCCGAAGCTAAGTGCCGGTCCCGGGCTTCTTTCGGCACAAACCGCTCTCAGGAGCTCCCTGCGCTCGCCACAATGCTCTGTGTGCGAAGAAGCCGCTTCTTCGCCTCCGGGAGAATCGGCGAGCGGCAGCTTCCCAAAGGCGAAGATGCAAGCTGCAGCACACAGGCACAGTATGGGCAGCCTTCAGACTTAGAGAAAACAGTACTTTACCACTCTCCTGCCTTATCCATGGTTATTCTATTGGAAAAGAACGAGTTTTGGACAACTACCTTTCATTCTTGCCAAACTCTTTGCAGACCCCCGTGCAAGCTTTAGAACAAGATTTTGGATGTTTTCTTTCCTGGCAGAGTTTCTCCTTGCAAGATATGGTGGAAAAGCTTTTTGCTGAGTGTAGAGCGGCAAGACACGCAGAAGACGCAGATACGCAGCTCTCCGAAGCTAAGTGCCGGTCCCGGGCTTCTTTCGGCACAAACCGCTCTCAGGAGCTCCCTGCGCTCGCCACAATGCTCTGTGTGCGAAGAAGCCGCTTCTTCGCCTGCGGGAGAATCGGCGAGCGGCAGCTTCCCAAAGGCGAAGATGCAAGCTGCAGCACACAGGCACAGTGTGGGCAGCCTTCAGACTTAGAGAAAACAGTACTTTACCACTCTCCTGCCTTTTCCATGGTTATTCTATTGGAAAAGAACGAGTTTTGGACAACTACCTTTCATTCTTGCCAAACTCTTTGCAGACCTCCGTGCAAGCTTTAGAACAAGATTTTGGATGTTTTCTTTCCTGGCAGAGTTTCTCCTTGCAAGATATGGTGGAAAAGCTTTTTGCTGAGTGTAGAGCGGCAAGACACGCAGAAGACGCAGATACGCAGCTCTCCGAAGCTAAGTGCCGGTCCCGGGCTTCTTTCGGCACAAACCGCTCTCAGGAGCTCCCTGCGCTCGCCACAATGCTCTGTGTGCGAAGAAGCCGCTTCTTCGCCTCCGGGAGAATCGGCGAGCGGCAGCTTCCCAAAGGCGAAGATGCAAGCTGCAGCACACAGGCACAGTGTGGGCAGCCTTCAGACTTAGAGAAAACAGTACTTTACCACTCTCCTGCCTTTTCCATGGTTATTCTTTTGGAAAAGAACGAGTTTTGGACAACTACCTTTCATTCTTGCCAAACTCTTTGCAGACCCTCCGTGCAAGCTTTAGAACAAGATTTTGGATGTTTTCTTTCCTGGCAGAGTTTCTCCTTGCAAGATATGGTGGAAAAGCTTTTTGCTGAGTGTAGAGCGGCAAGACACGCAGTAGACGCAGATACGCAGCTCTCCGAAGCTAAGTGCCGGTCCCGGGCTTCTTTCGGCACAAACCGCTCTCAGGAGCTCCCTGCGCTCGCCACAATGCTCTGTGTGCGAAGAAGCCGCTTCTTCGCCTGCGGGAGAATCGGCGAGCGGCAGCTTCCCAAAGGCGAAGATGCAAGCTGCAGCACACAGGCACAATGTGGGCAGCCTTCAGACTTAGAGAAAACAGTACTTTACCACTCTCCTGCCTTATCCATGGTTATTATATTGGAAAAGAACGAGTTTTGGACAACTACCTTTCATTCTTGCCAAACTCTTTGCAGACCTGCGTGCAAGCTTTAGAACAAGATTTTGGATGTTTTCTTCCCTGGCAGAGTTTCTCCTTGCAAGATATGGTGAAAAAGCTTTTGGCTGAGTGTTGAGCGGCAAGACACGCAGAAGACGCAGATACGCAGCTCTCCGAAGCTAAGTGCCGGTCCCGGGCTTCTTTCGGCACAAACCGCTCTCAGGAGCTCCCTGCGCTCGCCACAATGCTCTGTGTGTGAAGAAGCCGCTTCTTCGCCTCCGGGAGAATCGGCGAGCGGCAGCTTCCCAAAGGCGAAGATGCAAGCTGCAGCACACAGGCACAGTGTGGGCAGCATTCAGACTTAGAGAAAACAGTACTTGACCACTCTCCTGCCTTATCCATGGTTATTCTATTGGAAAAGAACGAGTTTTGGACAACTACCTTTCATTCTTGCCAAACTCTTTGCAGACCCCCGTGCAAGCTTTAGAACAAGATTTTGGATGTTTTCTTTCCTGGCAGAGTTTCTTCTTGCAAGATATGGTGGAAAACCTTTTTGCTGAGTGTAGAGCGGCAAGACACGCAGAAGACGCAGATACGCAGCTCTCCGAAGCTAAGTGCCGGTCCCGGGCTTCTTTCGGCACAAACCGCTCTCAGGAGCTCCCCGCGCTCGCCACAATGCTCTGTGTGCGAAGAAGCCGCTTCTTCGCCTGCGGGAGAATCGGCGAGCGGCAGCTTCCCAAAGGCGAAGATGCAAGCTGCAGCACACAGGCACAGTGTGGGCAGCCTTCAGACTTAGAGAAAACAGTACTTTACCACTCTCCTGCCTTTTCCATGGTTATTCTATTGGAAAAGAACGAGTTTTGGACAACTACCTTTCATTCTTGCCAAACTCTTTGCAGACCCCCGTGCAAGCTTTAGAACAAGATTTTGGATGTTTTCTTTCCTGGCAGAGTTTCTCCTTGCAAGATATGGTGGAAAAGCTTTTGGCTGAGTGTAGAGCGGCAAGACACGCAGAAGACGCAGATACGCAGCTCTCCGAAGCTAAGTGCCGGTCCCGGGCTTCTTTCGGCACAAACCGCTCTCAGGAGCTCCCTGCGCTCGCCACAATGCTCTGTGTGCGAAGAAGCCGCTTCTTCGCCTGCGGGAGAATCGGCGAGCGGCAGCTTCCCAAAGGCGAAGATGCAAGCTGCAGCACACAGGCACAGTGTGGGCAGCCTTCAGACTTAGAGAAAACAGTACTTTACCACTCTCCTGCCTTTTCCATGGTTATTCTATTGGAAAAGAACGAGTTTTGGACAACTACCTTTCATTCTTGCCAAACTCTTTGCAGACCCCCGTGCAAGCTTTAGAACAAGATTTTGGATGTTTTCTTTCCTGGCAGAGTTTCTCCTTGCAAGATATGGTGGAAAAGCTTTTGGCTGAGTGTAGAGCGGCAAGACACGCAGAAGACGCAGATACGCAGCTCTCCGAAGCTAAGTGCCGGTCCCGGGCTTCTTTCGGCACAAACCGCTCTCAGGAGCTCCCTGCGCTCGCCACAATGCTCTGTGTGCGAAGAAGCCGCTTCTTCGCCTGCGGGAGAATCGGCGAGCGGCAGCTTCCCAAAGGCGAAGATGCAAGCTGCAGCACACAGGCACAGTGTGGGCAGCCTTCAGACTTAGAGAAAACAGTACTTTACCACTCTCCTGCCTTTTCCATGGTTATTCTATTGGAAAAGAACGAGTTTTGGACAACTACCTTTCATTCTTGCCAAACTCTTTGCAGACCTCCGTGCAAGCTTTAGAACAAGATTTTGGATGTTTTCTTTCCTGGCAGAGTTTCTCCTTGCAAGATATGGTGGAAAAGCTTTTTGCTGAGTGTAGAGCGGCAAGACACGCAGAAGACGCAGATACGCAGCTCTCCGAAGCTAAGTGCCGGTCCCGGGCTTCTTTCGGCACAAACCGCTCTCAGGAGCTCCCTGCGCTCGCCACAATGCTCTGTGTGCGAAGAAGCCGCTTCTTCGCCTCCGGGAGAATCGGCGTGCGGCAGCTTCCCAAAGGCGAAGATGCAAGCTGCAGCACACAGGCACAGTGTGGGCAGCCTTCAGACTTAGAGAAAACAGTACTTTACCACTCTCCTGCCTTTTCCATGGTTATTCTATTGGAAAAGAACGAGTTTTGGACAACTACCTTTCATTCTTGCCAAACTCTTTGCAGACCCCCGTGCAAGCTTTAGAACAAGATTTTGGATGTTTTCTTTCCTGGCAGAGTTTCTCCTTGCAAGATATGGTGGAAAAGCTTTTTGCTGAGTGTAGAGCGGCAAGACACGCAGAAGACGCAGATACGCAGCTCTCCGAAGCTAAGTGCCGGTCCCGGGCTTCTTTCGGCACAAACCGCTCTCAGGAGCTCCCTGCGCTCGCCACAATGCTCTGTGTGCGAAGAAGCCGCTTCTTCGCCTGCGGGAGAATCGGCGAGCGGCAGCTTCCCAAAGGCGAAGATGCAAGCTGCAGCACACAGGCACAGTGTGGGCAGCCTTCAGACTTAGAGAAAACAGTACTTTACCACTCTCCTGCCTTTTCCATGGTTATTCTATTGGAAAAGAACGAGTTTTGGACAACTACCTTTCATTCTTGCCAAACTCTTTGCAGACCCCCGTGCAAGCTTTAGAACAAGATTTTGGATGTTTTCTTTCCTGGCAGAGTTTCTCCTTGCAAGATATGGTGGAAAAGCTTTTTGCTGAGTGTAGAGCGGCAAGACACGCAGAAGACGCAGATACGCAGCTCTCCGAAGCTAAGTGCCGGTCCCGGGCTTCTTTCGGCACAAACCGCTCTCAGGAGCTCCCTGCGCTCGCCACAATGCTCTGTGTGCGAAGAAGCCGCTTCTTCGCCTGCGGGAGAATCGGCGAGCGGCGGCTTCCCAAAGGCGAAGATGCAAGCTGCAGCACACAGGCACAGTGTGGGCAGCCTTCAGACTTAGAGAAAACAGTACTTTACCACTCTCCTGCCTTTTCCATGGTTATTCTATTGGAAAAGAACGAGTTTTGGACAACTACCTTTCATTCTTGCCAAACTCTTTGCAGACCCCCGTGCAAGCTTTAGAACAAGATTTTGGATGTTTTCTTTCCTGGCAGAGTTTCTCCTTGCAAGATATGGTGGAAAAGCTTTTGGCTGAGTGTAGAGCGGCAAGACACGCAGAAGACGCAGATACGCAGCTCTCCGAAGCTAAGTGCCGGTCCCGGGCTTCTTTCGGCACAAACCGCTCTCAGGAGCTCCCTGCGCTCGCCACAATGCTCTGTGTGCGAAGAAGCCGCTTCTTCGCCTCCGGGAGAATCGGCGAGCGGCAGCTTCCCAAAGGCGAAGATGCAAGCTGCAGCACACAGGCACAATGTGGGCAGCCTTCAGACTTAGAGAAAACAGTACTTTACCACTCTCCTGCCTTTTCCATGGTTATTCTATTGGAAAAGAACGAGTTTTGGACAACTACCTTTCATTCTTGCCAAACTCTTTGCAGACCCCCGTGCAAGCTTTAGAACAAGATTTTGGATGTTTTCTTTCCTGGCAGAGTTTCTCCTTGCAAGATATGGTGAAAAAGCTTTTGGCTGAGTGTTGAGCGGCAAGACACGCAGAAGACACAGATACGCAGCTCTCCGAAGCTAAGTGCCGGTCCTGGGCTTCTTTCGGCACAAACCGCTCTCAGGAGCTCCCTGCGCTCGCCACAATGCTCTGTGTGTGAAGAAGCCGCTTCTTCGCCTCCGGGAGAATCGGCGAGCGGCAGCTTCCCAAAGGCGAAGATGCAAGCTGCAGCACACAGGCACAGTGTGGGCAGCCTTCAGACTTAGAGAAAACAGTACTTTACCACTCTCCTGCCTTATCCATGTTTATTCTATTGGAAAAGAACGAGTTTTGGACAACTACCTTTCATTCTTGCCAAACTCTTTGCAGACCCCCGTGCAAGCTTTAGAACAAGATTTTGGATGTTTTCTTTCCTGGCAGAGTTTCTCCTTGCAAGATATGGTGGAAAAGCTTTTGGCTGAGTGTAGAGCGGCAAGACACGCAGAAGACGCAGATACGCAGCTCTCCGAAGCTAAGTGCCGGTCCCGGGCTTCTTTCGGCACAAACCGCTCTCAGGAGCTCCCTGCGCTCGCCACAATGCTCTGTGTGCGAAGAAGCCGCTTCTTCGCCTCCGGGAGAATCGGCGAGCGGCAGCTTCCCAAAGGTGAAGATGCAAGCTGCAGCACACAGGCACAGTGTGGGCAGCATTCAGACTTAGAGAAAACAGTACTTTACCACTCTCCTGCCTTTTCCATGGTTATTCTATTGGAAAAGAACGAGTTTTGGACAACTACCTTTCATTCTTGCCAAACTCTTTGCAGACCCCCGTGCAAGCTTTAGAACAAGATTTTGGATGTTTTCTTTCCTGGCAGAGTTTCTCCTTGCAAGATATGGTGGAAAAGCTTTTTGCTGAGTGTAGAGCGGCAAGACACGCAGAAGACGCAGATACGCAGCTCTCCGAAGCTAAGTGCCGGTCCCGGGCTTCTTTCGGCACAAACCGCTCTCAGGAGCTCCCTGCGCTCGCCACAATGCTCTGTGTGCGAAGAAGCCGCTTCTTCGCCTGCGGGAGAATCGGCGAGCGGCAGCTTCCCAAAGGCGAAGATGCAAGCTGCAGCACACAGGCACAGTGTGGGCAGCCTTCAGACTTAGAGAAAACAGTACTTTACCACTCTCCTGCCTTTTCCATGGTTATTCTATTGGAAAAGAACGAGTTTTGGACAACTACCTTTCATTCTTGCCAAACTCTTTGCAGACCCCCGTGCAAGCTTTAGAACAAGATTTTGGATGTTTTCTTTCCTGGCAGAGTTTCTCCTTGCAAGATATGGTGGAAAAGCTTTTTGCTGAGTGTAGAGCGGCAAGACACGCAGAAGACGCAGATACGCAGCTCTCCGAAGCTAAGTGCCGGTCCCGGGCTTCTTTCGGCACAAACCGCTCTCAGGAGCTCCCTGCGCTCGCCACAATGCTCTGTGTGCGAAGAAGCCGCTTCTTCGCCTGCGGGAGAATCGGCGAGCGGCAGCTTCCCAAAGGCGAAGATGCAAGCTGCAGCACACAGGCACAGTGTGGGCAGCCTTCAGACTTAGAGAAACCAGTACTTTACCACTCTCCTGCGTTTTCCATGGTTATTATATTGGAAAAGAACGAGTTTTGGACAACTACCTTTCATTCTTGCCAAACTCTTTGCAGACCCCCGTGCAAGCTTTAGAACAAGATTTTGGATGTTTTCTTTCCTGGCAGAGTTTCTCCTTGCAAGATATGGTGGAAAAGCTTTTTGCTGAGTGTAGAGCGGCAAGACACGCAGAAGACGCAGATACGCAGCTCTCCGAAGCTAAGTGCCGGTCCCGGGCTTCTTTCGGCACAAACCGCTCTCAGGAGCTCCCTGCGCTCGCCACAATGCTCTGTGTGCGAAGAAGCCGCTTCTTCGCCTGCGGGAGAATCGGCGAGCGGCAGCTTCCCAAAGGCGAAGATGCAAGCTGCAGCACACAGGCACAGTGTGGGCAGCATTCAGACTTAGAGAAAACAGTACTTTACCACTCTCCTGCCTTTTCCATGGTTATTCTATTGGAAAAGAACGAGTTTTGGACAACTACCTTTCATTCTTGCCAAACTCTTTGCAGACCCCCGTGCAAGCTTTAGAACAAGATTTTGGATGTTTTCTTTCCTGGCAGAGTTTCTCCTTGCAAGATATGGTGGAAAAGCTTTTTGCTGAGTGTAGAGCGGCAAGACACGCAGAAGACGCAGATACGCAGCTCTCCGAAGCTAAGTGCCGGTCCCGGGCTTCTTTCGGCACAAACCGCTCTCAGGAGCTCCCTGCGCTCGCCACAATGCTCTGTGTGCGAAGAAGCCGCTTCTTCGCCTGCGGGAGAATCGGCGAGCGGCAGCTTCCCAAAGGCGAAGATGCAAGCTGCAGCACACAGGCACAGTGTGGGCAGCCTTCAGACTTAGAGAAACCAGTACTTTACCACTCTCCTGCGTTTTCCATGGTTATTATATTGGAAAAGAACGAGTTTTGGACAACTACCTTTCATTCTTGCCAAACTCTTTGCAGACCCCCGTGCAAGCTTTAGAACAAGATTTTGGATGTTTTCTTTCCTGGCAGAGTTTCTCCTTGCAAGATATGGTGGAAAAGCTTTTTGCTGAGTGTAGAGCGGCAAGACACGCAGAAGACGCAGATACGCAGCTCTCCGAAGCTAAGTGCCGGTCCCGGGCTTCTTTCGGCACAAACCGCTCTCAGGAGCTCCCTGCGCTCGCCACAATGCTCTGTGTGCGAAGAAGCCGCTTCTTCGCCTCCGGGAGAATCGGCGAGCGGCAGCTTCCCAAAGGCGAAGATGCAAGCTGCAGCACACAGGCACAGTGTGGGCAGCCTTCAGACTTAGAGAAAACAGTACTTTACCACTCTCCTGCCTTATCCATGGTTATTCTATTGGAAAAGAACGAGTTTTGGACAACTACCTTTCATTCTTGCCAAACTCTTTGCAGACCTGCGTGCAAGCTTTAGAACAAGATTTTGGATGTTTTCTTTCCTGGCAGAGTTTCTCCTTGCAAGATATGGTGAAAAAGCTTTTGGCTGAGTGTTGAGCGGCAAGACACGCAGAAGACGCAGATACGCAGCTCTCCGAAGCTAAGTGCCGGTCCCGGGCTTCTTTCGGCACAAACCGCTCTCAGGAGCTCCCTGCGCTCGCCACAATGCTCTGTGTGTGAAGAAGCCGCTTCTTCGCCTCCGGGAGAATCGGCGAGCGGCAGCTTCCCAAAGGCGAAGATGCAAGCTGCAGCACACAGGCACAGTGTGGGCAGCCTTCAGACTTAGAGAAAACAGTACTTTACCACTCTCCTGCCTTATCCATGTTTATTCTATTGGAAAAGAACGAGTTTTGGACAACTACCTTTCATTCTTGCCAAACTCTTTGCAGACCCCCGTGCAAGCTTTAGAACAAGATTTTGGATGTTTTCTTTCCTGGCAGAGTTTCTTCTTGCAAGATATGGTGGAAAACCTTTTTGCTGAGTGTAGAGCGGCAAGACACGCAGAAGACGCAGATACGCAGCTCTCCGAAGCTAAGTGCCGGTCCCGGGCTTCTTTCGGCACAAACCGCTCTCAGGAGCTCCCCGCGCTCGCCACAATGCTCTGTGTGCGAAGAAGCCGCTTCTTCGCCTGCGGGAGAATCGGCGAGCGGCAGCTTCCCAAAGGCGAAGATGCAAGCTGCAGCACACAGGCACAGTGTGGGCAGCATTCAGACTTAGAGAAAACAGTACTTTACCACTCTCCTGCCTTTTCCATGGTTATTCTATTGGAAAGGAACGAGTTTTGGACAACTACCTTTCATTCTTGCCAAACTCTTTGCAGACCCCCGTGCAAGCTTTAGAACAAGATTTTGGATGTTTTCTTTCCTGGCAGAGTTTCTCCTTGCAAGATATGGTGGAAAAGCTTTTTGCTGAGTGTAGAGCGGCAAGACACGCAGAAGACGCAGATACGCAGCTCTCCGAAGCTAAGTGCCGGTCCCGGGCTTCTTTCGGCACAAACCGCTCTCAGGAGCTCCCTGCGCTCGCCACAATGCTCTGTGTGCGAAGAAGCCGCTTCTTCGCCTCCGGGAGAATCGGCGAGCGGCAGCTTCCCAAAGGCGAAGATGCAAGCTGCAGCACACAGGCACAGTGTGGGCAGCCTTCAGACTTAGAGAAAACAGTACTTTACCACTCTCCTGCCTTTTCCATGGTTATTCTATTGGAAAAGAACGAGTTTTGGACAACTACCTTTCATTCTTGCCAAACTCTTTGCAGACCCCCGTGCAAGCTTTAGAACAAGATTTTGGATGTTTTCTTTCCTGGCAGAGTTTCTCCTTGCAAGATATGGTGGAAAAGCTTTTTGCTGAGTGTAGAGCGGCAAGACACGCAGAAGACGCAGATACGCAGCTCTCCGAAGCTAAGTGCCGGTCCCGGGCTTCTTTCGGCACAAACCGCTCTCAGGAGCTCCCTGCGCTCGCCACAATGCTCTGTGTGCGAAGAAGCCGCTTCTTCGCCTGCGGGAGAATCGGCGAGCGGCAGCTTGCCAAAGGCGAAGATGCAAGCTGCAGCACACAGGCACAGTGTGGGCAGCCTTCAGACTTAGAGAAAACAGTACTTTACCACTCTCCTGCCTTTTCCATGGTTATTCTATTGGAAAAGAACGAGTTTTGGACAACTACCTTTCATTCTTGCCAAACTCTTTGCAGACCCCCGTGCAAGCTTTAGAACAAGATTTTGGATGTTTTCTTTCCTGGCAGAGTTTCTCCTTGCAAGATATGGTGGAAAAGCTTTTGGCTGAGTGTAGAGCGGCAAGACACGCAGAAGACGCAGATACGCAGCTCTCCGAAGCTAAGTGCCGGTCCCGGGCTTCTTTCGGCACAAACCGCTCTCAGGAGCTCCCTGCGCTCGCCACAATGCTCTGTGTGCGAAGAAGCCGCTTCTTCGCCTGCGGGAGAATCGGCGAGCGGCAGCTTCCCAAAGGCGAAGATGCAAGCTGCAGCACACAGGCACAGTGTGGGCAGCCTTCAGACTTAGAGAAAACAGTACTTTACCACTCTCCTGCCTTTTCCATGGTTATTCTATTGGAAAAGAACGAGTTTTGGACAACTACCTTTCATTCTTGCCAAACTCTTTGCAGACCCCCGTGCAAGCTTTAGAACAAGATTTTGGATGTTTTCTTTCCTGGCAGAGTTTCTCCTTGCAAGATATGGTGGAAAAGCTTTTGGCTGAGTGTAGAGCGGCAAGACACGCAGAAGACGCAGATACGCAGCTCTCCGAAGCTAAGTGCCGGTCCCGGGCTTCTTTCGGCACAAACCGCTCTCAGGAGCTCCCTGCGCTCGCCACAATGCTCTGTGTGCGAAGAAGCCGCTTCTTCGCCTGCGGGAGAGTCGGCGAGCGGCAGCTTCCCAAAGGCGAAGATGCAAGCTGCAGCACACAGGCAAGTGTGGGCAGCCTTCAGACTTAGAAAAAACAGTACTTTACCACTCTCCTGCCTTTTCCATGGTTATTCTATTGGAAAAGAACGAGTTTTGGACAACTACCTTTCATTCTTACCAAACTCTTTGCAGACCCCCGTGCAAGCTTTAGAACAAGATTTTGGATGTTTTCTTTCCTGGCAGAGTTTCTCCTTGCAAGATATGGTGGAAAAGCTTTTTGCTGAGTGTAGAGCGGCAAGACACGCAGAAGACGCAGATACGCAGCTCTCCGAAGCTAAGTGCCGGTCCCGGGCTTCTTTCGGCACAAACCGCTCTCAGGAGCTCCCTGCGCTCGCCACAATGCTCTGTGTGCGAAGAAGCCGCTTCTTCGCCTGCGGGAGAATCGGCGAGCGGCAGCTTCCCAAAGGCGAAGATGCAAGCTGCAGCACACAGGCACAGTGTGGGCAGCCTTCAGACTTAGAGAAAACAGTACTTTACCACTCTCCTGCCTTTTCCATGGTTATTCTATTGGAAAAGAACGAGTTTTGGACAACTACCTTTCATTCTTGCCAAACTCTTTGCAGACCCCCGTGCAAGCTTTAGAACAAGATTTTGGATGTTTTCTTTCCTGGCAGAGTTTCTCCTTGCAAGATATGGTGGAAAAGCTTTTGGCTGAGTGTAGAGCGGCAAGACACGCAGAAGACGCAGATACGCAGCTCTCCGAAGCTAAGTGCCGGTCCCGGGCTTCTTTCGGCACAAACCGCTCTCAGGAGCTCCCTGCGCTCGCCACAATGCTCTGTGTGCGAAGAAGCCGCTTCTTCGCCTGCGGGAGAATCGGCGAGCGGCAGCTTCCCAAAGGCGAAGATGCAAGCTGCAGCACACAGGCACAGTGTGGGCAGCCTTCAGACTTAGAGAAAACAGTACTTTACCACTCTCCTGCCTTTTCCATGGTTATTCTATTGGAAAAGAACGAGTTTTGGACAACTACCTTTCATTCTTGCCAAACTCTTTGCAGACCCCCGTGCAAGCTTTAGAACAAGATTTTGGATGTTTTCTTCCCTGGCAGAGTTTCTCCTTGCAAGATATGGTGAAAAAGCTTTTGGCTGAGTGTAGAGCGGCAAGACACGCAGAAGACACAGATACGCAGCTCTCCGAAGCTAAGTGCCGGTCCTGGGCTTCTTTCGGCACAAACCGCTCTCAGGAGCTCCCTGCGCTCGCCACAATGCTCTGTGTGTGAAGAAGCCGCTTCTTCGCCTCCGGGAGAATCGGCGAGCGGCAGCTTCCCAAAGGCGAAGATGCAAGCTGCAGCACACAGGCACAGTGTGGGCAGCCTTCAGACTTAGAGAAAACAGTACTTTACCACTCTCCTGCCTTATCCATGTTTATTCTATTGGAAAAGAACGAGTTTTGGACAACTACCTTTCATTCTTGCCAAACTCTTTGCAGACCCCCGTGCAAGCTTTAGAACAAGATTTTGGATGTTTTCTTCCCTGGCAGAGTTTCTCCTTGCAAGATATGGTGGAAAAGCTTTTGGCTGAGTGTAGAGTGGCAAGACACGCAGAAGACGCAGATACGCAGCTCTCCGAAGCTAAGTGCCGGTCCCGGGCTTCTTTCGGCACAAACCGCTCTCAGGAGCTCCCTGCGCTCGCCACAATGCTCTGTGTGCGAAGAAGCCGCTTCTTCGCCTGCGGGAGAATCGGCGAGCGGCAGCTTCCCAAAGGCGAAGATGCAAGCTGCAGCACACAGGCACAGTGTGGGCAGCATTCAGACTTAGAGAAAACAGTACTTTACCACTCTCCTGCCTTTTCCATGGTTATTCTATTGGAAAAGAACGAGTTTTGGACAACTACCTTTCATTCTTGCCAAACTCTTTGCAGACCCCCGTGCAAGCTTTAGAACAAGATTTTGGATGTTTTCTTTCCTGGCAGAGTTTCTCCTTGCAAGATATGGTGGAAAAGCTTTTTGCTGAGTGTAGAGCGGCAAGACACGCAGAAGACGCAGATACGCAGCTCTCCGAAGCTAAGTGCCGGTCCCGGGCTTCTTTCGGCACAAACCGCTCTCAGGAGCTCCCTGCGCTCGCCACAATGCTCTGTGTGCGAAGAAGCCGCTTCTTCGCCTCCGGGAGAATCGGCGAGCGGCAGCTTCCCAAAGGCGAAGATGCAAGCTGCAGCACACAGGCACAGTGTGGGCAGCCTTCAGACTTAGAGAAAACAGTACTTTACCACTCTCCTGCCTTTTCCATGGTTATTCTATTGGAAAAGAACGAGTTTTGGACAACTACCTTTCATTCTTGCCAAACTCTTTGCAGACCTCCGTGCAAGCTTTAGAACAAGATTTTGGATGTTTTCTTTCCTGGCAGAGTTTCTCCTTGCAAGATATGGTGGAAAAGCTTTTTGCTGAGTGTAGAGCGGCAAGACACGCAGAAGACGCAGATACGCAGTTCTCCGAAGCTAAGTGCCGGTCCCGGGCTTCTTTCGGCACAAACCGCTCTCAGGAGCTCCCTGCGCTCGCCACAATGCTCTGTGTGCGAAGAAGCCGCTTCTTCGCCTCCAGGAGAATCGGCGAGCGGCAGCTTCCCAAAGGCGAAGATGCAAGCTGCAGCACGCAGGCACAGTGTGGGCAGCCTTCAGACTTAGAGAAAACAGTACTTTACCACTCTCCTGCCTTATCCATGGTTATTCTATTGGAAAAGAACGAGTTTTGGACAACTACCTTTCATTCTTGCCAAACTCTTTGCAGACCCCCGTGCAAGCTTTAGAACAAGATTTTGGATGTTTTCTTTCCTGGCAGAGTTTCTCCTTGCAAGATATGGTGGCAAAGCTTTTGGCTGAGTGTAGAGCGGCAAGACACGCAGAAGACGCAGATACGCAGCTCTCCGAAGCTAAGTGCCGGTCCCGGGCTTCTTTCGGCACAAACCGCTCTCAGGAGCTCCCTGCGCTCGCCACAATGCTCTGTGTGCGAAGAAGCCGCTTCTTCGCCTGCGGGAGAATCGGCGAGCGGCAGCTTCCCAAAGGCGAAGATGCAAGCTGCAGCACACAGGCAAGTGTGGGCAGCCTTCAGACTTAGAGAAAACAGTACTTTACCACTCTCCTGCCTTTTCCATGGTTATTCTATTGGAAAAGAACGAGTTTTGGACAACTACCTTTCATTCTTGCCAAACTCTTTGCAGACCCCCGTGCAAGCTTTAGAACAAGATTTTGGATGTTTTCTTTCCTGGCAGAGTTTCTCCTTGCAAGATATGGTGGAAAAGCTTTTTGCTGAGTGTAGAGCGGCAAGACACGCAGAAGACGCAGATACGCAGCTCTCCGAAGCTAAGTGCCGGTCCCGGGCTTCTTTCGGCACAAACCGCTCTCAGGAGCTCCCTGCGCTCGCCACAATGCTCTGTGTGCGAAGAAGCCGCTTCTTCGCCTGCGGGAGAATCGGCGAGCGGCAGCTTCCCAAAGGCGAAGATGCAAGCTGCAGCACACAGGCACAGTGTGGGCAGCCTTCAGACTTAGAGAAAACAGTACTTTACCACTCTCCTGCCTTTTCCATGGTTATTCTATTGGAAAAGAACGAGTTTTGGACAACTACCTTTCATTCTTGCCAAACTCTTTGCAGACCCCCGTGCAAGCTTTAGAACAAGATTTTGGATGTTTTCTTTCCTGGCAGAGTTTCTCCTTGCAAGATATGGTGGAAAAGCTTTTGGCTGAGTGTAGAGCGGCAAGACACGCAGAAGACGCAGATACGCAGCTCTCCGAAGCTAAGTGCCGGTCCCGGGCTTCTTTCGGCACAAACCGCTCTCAGGAGCTCCCTGCGCTCGCCACAATGCTCTGTGTGCGAAGAAGCCGCTTCTTCGCCTGCGGGAGAATCGGCGAGCGGCAGCTTCCCAAAGGCGAAGATGCAAGCTGCAGCACACAGGCACAGTGTGGGCAGCCTTCAGACTTAGAGAAAACAGTACTTTACCACTCTCCTGCCTTTTCCATGGTTATTCTATTGGAAAAGAACGAGTTTTGGACAACTACCTTTCATTCTTGCCAAACTCTTTGCAGACCCCCGTGCAAGCTTTAGAACAAGATTTTGGATGTTTTCTTTCCTGGCAGAGTTTCTCCTTGCAAGATATGGTGGAAAAGCTTTTTGCTGAGTGTAGAGCGGCAAGACACGCAGAAGACGCGGATACGCAGCTCTCCGAAGCTAAGTGCCGGTCCCGGGCTTCTTTCGGCACAAACCGCTCTCAGGAGCTCCCTGCGCTCGCCACAATGCTCTGTGTGCGAAGAAGCCGCTTCTTCGCCTGCGGGAGAATCGGCGAGCGGCAGCTTCCCAAAGGCGAAGATGCAAGCTGCAGCACACAGGCACAGTGTGGGCAGCATTCAGACTTAGAGAAAACAGTACTTTACCACTCTCCTGCCTTTTCCATGGTTATTCTATTGGAAAAGAACGAGTTTTGGACAACTACCTTTCATTCTTGCCAAACTCTTTGCAGACCCCCGTGCAAGCTTTAGAACAAGATTTTGGATGTTTTCTTTCCTGGCAGAGTTTCTCCTTGCAAGATATGGTGAAAAAGCTTTTTGCTGAGTGTAGAGCGGCAAGACACGCAGAAGACGCAGATACGCAGCTCTCCGAAGCTAAGTGCCGGTCCCGGGCTTCTTTCGGCACAAACCGCTCTCAGGAGCTCCCTGCGCTCGCCACAATGCTCTGTGTGCGAAGAAGCCGCTTCTTCGCCTCCGGGAGAATCGGCGAGCGGCAGCTTCCCAAAGGCGAAGATGCAAGCTGCAGCACGCAGGCACAGTGTGGGCAGCCTTCAGACTTAGAGAAAACAGTACTTTACCACTCTCCTGCCTTATCCATGGTTATTCTATTGGAAAAGAACGAGTTTTGGACAACTACCTTTCATTCTTGCCAAACTCTTTGCAGACCCCCGTGCAAGCTTTAGAACAAGATTTTGGATGTTTTCTTTCCTGGCAGAGTTTCTCCTTGCAAGATATGGTGGAAAAGCTTTTTGCTGAGTGTAGAGCGGCAAGACACGCAGAAGACGCAGATACGCAGCTCTCCGAAGCTAAGTGCCGGTCCCGGGCTTCTTTCGGCACAAACCGCTCTCAGGAGCTCCCTGCGCTCGCCACAATGCTCTGTGTGCGAAGAAGCCGCTTCTTCGCCTCCGGGAGAATCGGCGAGCGGCAGCTTCCCAAAGGCGAAGATGCAAGCTGCAGCACACAGGCACAGTGTGGGCAGCCTTCAGACTTAGAGAAAACAGTACTTTACCACTCTCCTGCCTTTTCCATGGTTATTCTATTGGAAAAGAACGAGTTTTGGACAACTACCTTTCATTCTTGCCAAACTCTTTGCAGACCCCCGTGCAAGCTTTAGAACAAGATTTTGGATGTTTTCTTTCCTGGCAGAGTTTCTCCTTGCAAGATATGGTGGAAAAGCTTTTGGCTGAGTGTAGAGCGGCAAGACACGCAGAAGACGCAGATACGCAGCTCTCCGAAGCTAAGTGCCGGTCCCGGGCTTCTTTCGGCACAAACCGCTCTCAGGAGCTCCCTGCGCTCGCCACAATGCTCTGTGTGCGAAGAAGCCGCTTCTTCGCCTGCGGGAGAATCGGCGAGCGGCAGCTTCCCAAAGGCGAAGATGCAAGCTGCAGCACACAGGCAAGTGTGGGCAGCCTTCAGACTTAGAGAAAACAGTACTTTACCACTCTCCTGCCTTTTCCATGGTTATTCTATTGGAAAAGAACGAGTTTTGGACAACTACCTTTCATTCTTGCCAAACTCTTTGCAGACCCCCGTGCAAGCTTTAGAACAAGATTTTGGATGTTTTCTTCCCTGGCAGAGTTTCTCCTTGCAAGATATGGTGGAAAAGCTTTTTGCTGAGTGTAGAGCGGCAAGACACGCAGAAGACGCAGATACGCAGCTCTCCGAAGCTAAGTGCCGGTCCCGGGCTTCTTTCGGCACAAACCGCTCTCAGGAGCTCCCTGCGCTCGCCACAATGCTCTGTGTGCGAAGAAGCCGCTTCTTCGCCTGCGGGAGAATCGGCGAGCGGCAGCTTCCCAAAGGCGAAGATGCAAGCTGCAGCACACAGGCACAGTGTGGGCAGCCTTCAGACTTAGAGAAAACAGTACTTTACCACTCTCCTGCCTTTTCCATGGTTATTCTATTGGAAAAGAACGAGTTTTGGACAACTACCTTTCATTCTTGCCAAACTCTTTGCAGACCCCCGTGCAAGCTTTAGAACAAGATTTTGGATGTTTTCTTTCCTGGCAGAGTTTCTCCTTGCAAGATATGGTGGAAAAGCTTTTGGCTGAGTGTAGAGCGGCAAGACACGCAGAAGACGCAGATACGCAGCTCTCCGAAGCTAAGTGCCGGTCCCGGGCTTCTTTCGGCACAAACCGCTCTCAGGAGCTCCCTGCGCTCGCCACAATGCTCTGTGTGCGAAGAAGCCGCTTCTTCGCCTGCGGGAGAATCGGCGAGCGGCAGCTTCCCAAAGGCGAAGATGCAAGCTGCAGCACACAGGCACAGTGTGGGCAGCCTTCAGACTTAGAGAAAACAGTACTTTACCACTCTCCTGCCTTTTCCATGGTTATTCTATTGGAAAAGAACGACTTTTGGACAACTACCTTTCATTCTTGCCAAACTCTTTGCAGACCCCCGTGCAAGCTTTAGAACAAGATTTTGGATGTTTTCTTTCCTGGCAGAGTTTCTCCTTGCAAGATATGCTGGAAAAGCTTTTGGCTGAGTGTAGAGCGGCAAGACACGCAGAAGACGCGGATACGCAGCTCTCCGAAGCTAAGTGCCGGTCCCGGGCTTCTTTCGGCACAAACCGCTCTCAGGAGCTCCCTGCGCTCGCCACAATGCTCTGTGTGCGAAGAAGCCGCTTCTTCGCCTGCGGGAGAATCGGCGAGCGGCAGCTTCCCAAAGGCGAAGATGCAAGCTGCAGCACACAGGCACAGTGTGGGCAGCATTCAGACTTAGAGAAAACAGTACTTTACCACTCTCCTGCCTTTTCCATGGTTATTCTATTGGAAAAGAACGAGTTTTGGACAACTACCTTTCATTCTTGCCAAACTCTTTGCAGACCCCCGTGCAAGCTTTAGAACAAGATTTTGGATGTTTTCTTTCCTGGCAGAGTTTCTCCTTGCAAGATATGGTGAAAAAGCTTTTTGCTGAGTGTAGAGCGGCAAGACACGCAGAAGACGCAGATACGCAGCTCTCCGAAGCTAAGTGCCGGTCCCGGGCTTCTTTCGGCACAAACCGCTCTCAGGAGCTCCCTGCGCTCGCCACAATGCTCTGTGTGCGAAGAAGCCGCTTCTTCGCCTCCGGGAGAATCGGCGAGCGGCAGCTTCCCAAAGGCGAAGATGCAAGCTGCAGCACGCAGGCACAGTGTGGGCAGCCTTCAGACTTAGAGAAAACAGTACTTTACCACTCTCCTGCCTTATCCATGGTTATTCTATTGGAAAAGAACGAGTTTTGGACAACTACCTTTCATTCTTGCCAAACTCTTTGCAGACCCCCGTGCAAGCTTTAGAACAAGATTTTGGATGTTTTCTTTCCTGGCAGAGTTTCTCCTTGCAAGATATGGTGGAAAAGCTTTTTGCTGAGTGTAGAGCGGCAAGACACGCAGAAGACGCAGATACGCAGCTCTCCGAAGCTAAGTGCCGGTCCCGGGCTTCTTTCGGCACAAACCGCTCTCAGGAGCTCCCTGCGCTCGCCACAATGCTCTGTGTGCGAAGAAGCCGCTTCTTCGCCTCCGGGAGAATCGGCGAGCGGCAGCTTCCCAAAGGCGAAGATGCAAGCTGCAGCACACAGGCACAGTGTGGGCAGCCTTCAGACTTAGAGAAAACAGTACTTTACCACTCTCCTGCCTTTTCCATGGTTATTCTATTGGAAAAGAACGAGCTTTGGACAACTACCTTTCATTCTTGCCAAACTCTTTGCAGACCCCCGTGCAAGCTTTAGAACAAGATTTTGGATGTTTTCTTTCCTGGCAGAGTTTCTCCTTGCAAGATATGGTGGAAAAGCTTTTGGCTGAGTGTAGAGCGGCAAGACACGCAGAAGACGCAGATACGCAGCTCTCCGAAGCTAAGTGCCGGTCCCGGGCTTCTTTCGGCACAAACCGCTCTCAGGAGCTCCCTGCGCTCGCCACAATGCTCTGTGTGCGAAGAAGCCGCTTCTTCGCCTCCGGGAGAATCGGCGAGCGGCAGCTTCCCAAAGGCGAAGATGCAAGCTGCAGCACACAGGCAAGTGTGGGCAGCCTTCAGACTTAGAGAAAACAGTACTTTACCACTCTCCTGCCTTTTCCATGGTTATTCTATTGGAAAAGAACGAGTTTTGGACAACTACCTTTCATTCTTGCCAAACTCTTTGCAGACCCCCGTGCAAGCTTTAGAACAAGATTTTGGATGTTTTCTTTCCTGGCAGAGTTTCTCCTTGCAAGATATGGTGGAAAAGCTTTTTGCTGAGTGTAGAGCGGCAAGACACGCAGAAGACGCAGATACGCAGCTCTCCGAAGCTAAGTGCCGGTCCCGGGCTTCTTTCGGCACAAACCGCTCTCAGGAGCTCCCTGCGCTCGCCACAATGCTCTGTGTGCGAAGAAGCCACTTCTTCGCCTGCGGGAGAATCGGCGAGCGGCAGCTTCCCAAAGGCGAAGATGCAAGCTGCAGCACACAGGCACAGTGTGGGCAGCCTTCAGACTTAGAGAAAACAGTACTTTACCACTCTCCTGCCTTTTCCATGGTTATTCTATTGGAAAAGAACGAGTTTTGGACAACTACCTTTCATTCTTGCCAAACTCTTTGCAGACCCCCGTGCAAGCTTTAGAACAAGATTTTGGATGTTTTCTTTCCTGGCAGAGTTTCTCCTTGCAAGATATGGTGGAAAAGCTTTTGGCTGAGTGTAGAGCGGCAAGACACGCAGAAGACGCAGATACGCAGCTCTCCGAAGCTAAGTGCCGGTCCCGGGCTTCTTTCGGCACAAACCGCTCTCAGGAGCTCCCTGCGCTCGCCACAATGCTCTGTGTGCGAAGAAGCCGCTTCTTCGCCTGCGGGAGAATCGGCGAGCGGCAGCTTCCCAAAGGCGAAGATGCAAGCTGCAGCACACAGGCACAGTGTGGGCAGCCTTCAGACTTAGAGAAAACAGTACTTTACCACTCTCCTGCCTTTTCCATGGTTATTCTATTGGAAAAGAACGACTTTTGGACAACTACATTTCATTCTTGCCAAACTCTTTGCAGACCCCCGTGCAAGCTTTAGAACAAGATTTTGGATGTTTTCTTTCCTGGCAGAGTTTCTCCTTGCAAGATATGCTGGAAAAGCTTTTGGCTGAGTGTAGAGCGGCAAGACACGCAGAAGACGCGGATACGCAGCTCTCCGAAGCTAAGTGCCGGTCCCGGGCTTCTTTCGGCACAAACCGCTCTCAGGAGCTCCCTGCGCTCGCCACAATGCTCTGTGTGCGAAGAAGCCGCTTCTTCGCCTGCGGGAGAATCGGCGAGCGGCAGCTTCCCAAAGGCGAAGATGCAAGCTGCAGCACACAGGCACAGTGTGGGCAGCATTCAGACTTAGAGAAAACAGTACTTTACCACTCTCCTGCCTTTTCCATGGTTATTCTATTGGAAAAGAACGAGTTTTGGACAACTACCTTTCATTCTTGCCAAACTCTTTGCAGACCCCCGTGCAAGCTTTAGAACAAGATTTTGGATGTTTTCTTTCCTGGCAGAGTTTCTCCTTGCAAGATATGGTGGAAAAGCTTTTTGCTGAGTGTAGAGCGGCAAGACACGCAGAAGACGCAGATACGCAGCTCTCCGAAGCTAAGTGCCGGTCCCGGGCTTCTTTCGGCACAAACCGCTCTCAGGAGCTCCCTGCGCTCGCCACAATGCTCTGTGTGCGAAGAAGCCGCTTCTTCGCCTCCGGGAGAATCGGCGAGCGGCAGCTTCCCAAAGGCGAAGATGCAAGCTGCAGCACACAGGCACAGTGTGGGCAGCATTCAGACTTAGAGAAAACAGTACTTTACCACTCTCCTGCCTTTTCCATGGTTATTCTATTGGAAAAGAACGAGTTTTGGACAACTACCTTTCATTCTTGCCAAACTCTTTGCAGACCCCCGTGCAAGCTTTAGAACAAGATTTTGGATGTTTTCTTTCCTGGCAGAGTTTCTCCTTGCAAGATATGGTGGAAAAGCTTTTGGCTGAGTGTAGAGCGGCAAGACACGCAGAAGACGCAGATACGCAGCTCTCCGAAGCTAAGTGCCGGTCCCGGGCTTCTTTCGGCACAAACCGCTCTCAGGAGCTCCCTGCGCTCGCCACAATGCTCTGTGTGCGAAGAAGCCGCTTCTTCGCCTCCGGGAGAATCGGCGAGCGGCAGCTTCCCAAAGGCGAAGATGCAAGCTGCAGCACACAGGCACAGTGTGGGCAGCCTTCAGACTTAGAGAAAACGGTACTTTACCACTCTCCTGCCTTTTCCATGGTTATTCTATTGGAAAAGAACGAGTTTTGGACAACTACCTTTCATTCTTGCCAAACTCTTTGCAGACCCCCGTGCAAGCTTTAGAACAAGATTTTGGATGTTTTCTTTCCTGGCAGAGTTTCTCCTTGCAAGATATGGTGGAAAAGCTTTTGGCTGAGTGTAGAGCGGCAAGACACGCAGAAGACGCAGATACGCAGCTCTCCGAAGCTAAGTGCCGGTCCCGGGCTTCTTTCGGCACAAACCGCTCTCAGGAGCTCCCTGCGCTCGCCACAATGCTCTGTGTGCGAAGAAGCCGCTTCTTCGCCTCCGGGAGAATCGGCGAGCGGCAGCTTCCCAAAGGCGAAGATGCAAGCTGCAGCACACAGGCAAGTGTGGGCAGCCTTCAGACTTAGAGAAAACAGTACTTTACCACTCTCCTGCCTTTTCCATGGTTATTCTATTGGAAAAGAACGAGTTTTGGACAACTACCTTTCATTCTTGCCAAACTCTTTGCAGACCCCCGTGCAAGCTTTAGAACAAGATTTTGGATGTTTTCTTTCCTGGCAGAGTTTCTCCTTGCAAGATATGGTGGAAAAGCTTTTGGCTGAGTGTAGAGCGGCAAGACACGCAGAAGACGCAGATACGCAGCTCTCCGAAGCTAAGTGCCGGTCCCGGGCTTCTTTCGGCACAAACCGCTCTCAGGAGCTCCCTGCGCTCGCCACAATGCTCTGTGTGCGAAGAAGCCGCTTCTTCGCCTGCGGGAGAATCGGCGAGCGGCAGCTTCCCAAAGGCGAAGATGCAAGCTGCAGCACACAGGCACAGTGTGGGCAGCCTTCAGACTTAGAGAAAACAGTACTTTACCACTCTCCTGCCTTTTCCATGGTTATTCTATTGGAAAAGAACGAGTTTTGGACAACTACTTTTCATTCTTGCCAAACTCTTTGCAGACCCCCGTGCAATCTTTAGAACAAGATTTTGGATGTTTTCTTTCCTGGCAGAGTTTCTCCTTGCAAGATATGGTGGAAAAGCTTTTGGCTGAGTGTAGAGCGGCAAGACACGCAGAAGACGCAGATACGCAGCTCTCCGAAGCTAAGTGCCGGTCCCGGGCTTCTTTCGGCACAAACCGCTCTCAGGAGCTCCCTGCGCTCGCCACAATGCTCTGTGTGCGAAGAAGCCACTTCTTCGCCTGCGGGAGAATCGGCGAGCGGCAGCTTCCCAAAGGCGAAGATGCAAGCTGCAGCACACAGGCACAGTGTGGGCAGCCTTCAGACTTAGAGAAAACAGTACTTTACCACTCTCCTGCCTTTTCCATGGTTATTCTATTGGAAAAGAACGAGTTTTGGACAACTACCTTTCATTCTTGCCAAACTCTTTGCAGACCCCCGTGCAAGCTTTAGAACAAGATTTTGGATGTTTTCTTTCCTGGCAGAGTTTCTCCTTGCAAGATATGGTGGAAAAGCTTTTGGCTGAGTGTAGAGCGGCAAGACACGCAGAAGACGCAGATACGCAGCTCTCCGAAGCTAAGTGCCGGTCCCGGGCTTCTTTCGGCACAAACCGCTCTCAGGAGCTCCCTGCGCTCGCCACAATGCTCTGTGTGCGAAGAAGCCGCTTCTTCGCCTGCGGGAGAATCGGCGAGCGGCAGCTTCCCAAAGGCGAAGATGCAAGCTGCAGCACACAGGGCACAGTGTGGGCAGCCTTCAGACTTAGAGAAAACAGTACTTTACCACTCTCCTGCCTTTTCCATGGTTATTCTATTGGAAAAGAACGAGTTTTGGACAACTACCTTTCATTCTTGCCAAACTCTTTGCAGACCCCCGTGCAAGCTTTAGAACAAGATTTTGGATGTTTTCTTTCCTGGCAGAGTTTCTCCTTGCAAGATATGGTGGAAAAGCTTTTGGCTGAGTGTAGAGCGGCAAGACACGCAGAAGACGCAGATACGCAGCTCTCCGAAGCTAAGTGCCGGTCCCGGGCTTCTTTCGGCACAAACCGCTCTCAGGAGCTCCCTGCGCTCGCCACAATGCTCTGTGTGCGAAGAAGCCGCTTCTTCGCCTCCGGGAGAATCGGCGAGCGGCAGCTTCCCAAAGGCGAAGATGCAAGCTGCAGCACACAGGCACAGTGTGGGCAGCCTTCAGACTTAGAGAAAACAGTACTTTACCACTCTCCTGCCTTTTCCATGGTTATTCTATTGGAAAAGAACGAGTTTTGGACAACTACCTTTCATTCTTGCCAAACTCTTTGCAGACCCCCGTGCAAGCTTTAGAACAAGATTTTGGATGTTTTCTTTCCTGGCAGAGTTTCTCCTTGCAAGATATGGTGGAAAAGCTTTTTGCTGAGTGTAGAGCGGCAAGACACGCAGAAGACGCAGATACGCAGCTCTCCGAAGCTAAGTGCCGGTCCCGGGCTTCTTTCGGCACAAACCGCTCTCAGGAGCTCCCTGCGCTCGCCACAATGCTCTGTGTGCGAAGAAGCCGCTTCTTCGCCTGCGGGAGAATCGGCGAGCGGCAGCTTCCCAAAGGCGAAGATGCAAGCTGCAGCACACAGGCACAGTGTGGGCAGCCTTCAGACTTAGAGAAAACAGTACTTTACCACTCTCCTGCCTTTTCCATGGTTATTCTATTGGAAAAGAACGAGTTTTGGACAACTACCTTTCATTCTTGCCAAACTCTTTGCAGACCTCCGTGCAAGCTTTAGAACAAGATTTTGGATGTTTTCTTTCCTGGCAGAGTTTCTCCTTGCAAGATATGGTGGAAAAGCTTTTTGCTGAGTGTAGAGCGGCAAGACACGCAGAAGACGCAGATACGCAGCTCTCCGAAGCTAAGTGCCGGTCCCGGGCTTCTTTCGGCACAAACCGCTCTCAGGAGCTCCCTGCGCTCGCCACAATGCTCTGTGTGCGAAGAAGCCGCTTCTTCGCCTGCGGGAGAATCGGCGTGCGGCAGCTTCCCAAAGGCGAAGATGCAAGCTGCAGCACACAGGCACAATGTGGGCAGCCTTCAGACTTAGAGAAAACAGTACTTTACCACTCTCCTGCCTTTTCCATGGTTATTCTATTGGAAAAGAACGAGTTTTGGACAACTACCTTTCATTCTTGCCAAACTCTTTGCAGACCCCCGTGCAAGCTTTAGAACAAGATTTTGGATGTTTTCTTTCCTGGCAGAGTTTCTCCTTGCAAGATATGGTGGAAAAGCTTTTGGCTGAGTGTAGAGCGGCAAGACACGCAGAAGACGCAGATACGCAGCTCTCCGAAGCTAAGTGCCGGTCCCGGGCTTCTTTCGGCACAAACCGCTCTCAGGAGCTCCCTGCGCTCGCCACAATGCTCTGTGTGCGAAGAAGCCGCTTCTTCGCCTCCGGGAGAATCGGCGAGCGGCAGCTTCCCAAAGGCGAAGATGCAAGCTGCAGCACACAGGCACAGTGTGGGCAGCATTCAGACTTAGAGAAAACAGTACTTTACCACTCTCCTGCCTTTTCCATGGTTATTCTATTGGAAAAGAACGAGTTTTGGACAACTACCTTTCATTCTTGCCAAACTCTTTGCAGACCCCCGTGCAAGCTTTAGAACAAGATTTTGGATGTTTTCTTTCCTGGCAGAGTTTCTCCTTGCAAGATATGGTGGAAAAGCTTTTTGCTGAGTGTAGAGCGGCAAGACACGCAGAAGACGCAGATACGCAGCTCTCCGAAGCTAAGTGCCGGTCCCGGGCTTCTTTCGGCACAAACCGCTCTCAGGAGCTCCCTGCGCTCGCCACAATGCTCTGTGTGCGAAGAAGCCGCTTCTTCGCCTGCGGGAGAATCGGCGAGCGGCAGCTTCCCAAAGGCGAAGATGCAAGCTGCAGCACACAGGCACAGTGTGGGCAGCCTTCAGACTTAGAGAAAACAGTACTTTACCACTCTCCTGCCTTTTCCATGGTTATTCTATTGGAAAAGAACGAGTTTTGGACAACTACCTTTCATTCTTGCCAAACTCTTTGCAGACCTCCGTGCAAGCTTTAGAACAAGATTTTGGATGTTTTCTTTCCTGGCAGAGTTTCTCCTTGCAAGATATGGTGGAAAAGCTTTTGGCTGAGTGTAGAGCGGCAAGACACGCAGAAGACGCAGATACGCAGCTCTCCGAAGCTAAGTGCCGGTCCCGGGCTTCTTTCGGCACAAACCGCTCTCAGGAGCTCCCTGCGCTCGCCACAATGCTCTGTGTGCGAAGAAGCCGCTTCTTCGCCTCCGGGAGAATCGGCGAGCGGCAGCTTCGCAAAGGCGAAGATGCAAGCTGCAGCACACAGGCACAGTGTGGGCAGCCTTCAGACTTAGAGAAAACAGTACTTTACCACTCTCCTGCCTTTTCCATGGTTATTCTATTGGAAAAGAACGAGTTTTGGACAACTACCTTTCATTCTTGCCAAACTCTTTGCAGACCCCCGTGCAAGCTTTAGAACAAGATTTTGGATGTTTTCTTTCCTGGCAGAGTTTCTCCTTGCAAGATATGGTGGAAAAGCTTTTGGCTGAGTGTAGAGCGGCAAGACACGCAGAAGACGCAGATACGCAGCTCTCCGAAGCTAAGTGCCGGTCCCGGGCTTCTTTCGGCACAAACCGCTCTCAGGAGCTCCCTGCGCTCGCCACAATGCTCTGTGTGCGAAGAAGCCGCTTCTTCGCCTGCGGGAGAATCGGCGAGCGGCAGCTTCGCAAAGGCGAAGATGCAAGCTGCAGCACACAGGCACAGTGTGGGCAGCCTTCAGACTTAGAGAAAACAGTACTTTACCACTCTCCTGCCTTTTCCATGGTTATTCTATTGGAAAAGAACGAGTTTTGGACAACTACCTTTCATTCTTGCCAAACTCTTTGCACACCCCCGTGCAAGCTTTAGAACAAGATTTTGGATGTTTTCTTTCCTGGCAGAGTTTCTCCTTGCAAGATATGGTGGAAAAGCTTTTGGCTGAGTGTAGAGCGGCAAGACACGCAGAAGACGCAGATACGCAGCTCTCCGAAGCTAAGTGCCGGTCCCGGGCTTCTTTCGGCACAAACCGCTCTCAGGAGCTCCCTGCGCTCGCCACAATGCTCTGTGTGCGAAGAAGCCGCTTCTTTGCCTCCGGGAGAATCGGCGAGCGGCAGCTTCCCAAAGGCGAAGATGCAAGCTGCAGCACACAGGCACAGTGTGGGCAGCCTTCAGACTTAGAGAAAACAGTACTTTACCACTCTCCTGCATTTTCCATGGTTATTCTATTGGAAAAGAACGAGTTTTGGACAACTACCTTTCATTCTTGCCAAACTCTTTGCAGACCTCCGTGCAAGCTTTAGAACAAGATTTTGGATGTTTTCTTTCCTGGCAGAGTTTCTCCTTGCAAGATATGGTGGAAAAGCTTTTTGCTGAGTGTAGAGCGGCAAGACACGCAGAAGACGCAGATACGCAGCTCTCCGAAGCTAAGTGCCGGTCCCGGGCTTCTTTCGGCACAAACCGCTCTCAGGAGCTCCCTGCGCTCGCCACAATGCTCTGTGTGCGAAGAAGCCGCTTCTTCGCCTCCGGGAGAATCGGCGAGCGGCAGCTTCCCAAAGGCGAAGATGCAAGCTGCAGCACACAGGCACAGTGTGGGCAGCCTTCAGACTTAGAGAAAACAGTACTTTACCACTCTCCTGCCTTTTCCATGGTTATTCTATTGGAAAAGAACGAGTTTTGGACAACTACCTTTCATTCTTGCCAAACTCTTTGCAGACCCCCGTGCAAGCTTTAGAACAAGATTTTGGATGTTTTCTTTCCTGGCAGAGTTTCTCCTTGCAAGATATGGTGGAAAAGCTTTTGGCTGAGTGTAGAGCGGCAAGACACGCAGAAGACGCAGATACGCAGCTCTCCGAAGCTAAGTGCCGGTCCCGGGCTTCTTTCGGCACAAACCGCTCTCAGGAGCTCCCTGCGCTCGCCACAATGCTCTGTGTGCGAAGAAGCCGCTTCTTCGCCTGCGGGAGAATCGGCGAGCGGCAGCTTCCCAAAGGCGAAGATGCAAGCTGCAGCACACAGGCACAGTGTGGGCAGCCTTCAGACTTAGAGAAAACAGTACTTTACCACTCTCCTGCCTTTTCCATGGTTATTCTATTGGAAAAGAACGAGTTTTGGACAACTACCTTTCATTCTTGCCAAACTCTTTGCAGACCCCCGTGCAAGCTTTAGAACAAGATTTTGGATGTTTTCTTTCCTGGCAGAGTTTCTCCTTGCAAGATATGGTGGAAAAGCTTTTTGCTGAGTGTAGAGCGGCAAGACACGCAGAAGACGCAGATACGCAGCTCTCCGAAGCTAAGTGCCGGTCCCGGGCTTCTTTCGGCACAAACCGCTCTCAGGAGCTCCCTGCGCTCGCCACAATGCTCTGTGTGCGAAGAAGCCGCTTCTTCGCCTGCGGGAGAATCGGCGAGCGGCAGCTTCCCAAAGGCGAAGATGCAAGCTGCAGCACACAGGCACAGTGTGGGCAGCCTTCAGACTTAGAGAAAACAGTACTTTACCACTCTCCTGCCTTTTCCATGGTTATTCTATTGGAAAAGAACGAGTTTTGGACAACTACCTTTCATTCTTGCCAAACTCTTTGCAGACCTCCGTGCAAGCTTTAGAACAAGATTTTGGATGTTTTCTTTCCTGGCAGAGTTTCTCCTTGCAAGATATGGTGGAAAAGCTTTTGGCTGAGTGTAGAGCGGCAAGACACGCAGAAGACGCAGATACGCAGCTCTCCGAAGCTAAGTGCCGGTCCCGGGCTTCTTTCGGCACAAACCGCTCTCAGGAGCTCCCTGCGCTCGCCACAATGCTCTGTGTGCGAAGAAGCCGCTTCTTCGCCTCCGGGAGAATCGGCGAGCGGCAGCTTCCCAAAGGCGAAGATGCAAGCTGCAGCACGCAGGCACAGTGTGGGCAGCCTTCAGACTTAGAGAAAACAGTACTTTACCACTCTCCTGCCTTATCCATGGTTATTCTATTGGAAAAGAACGAGTTTTGGACAACTACCTTTCATTCTTGCCAAACTCTTTGCAGACCCCCGTGCAAGCTTTAGAACAAGATTTTGGATGTTTTCTTTCCTGGCAGAGTTTCTCCTTGCAAGATATGGTGGAAAAGCTTTTGGCTGAGTGTAGAGCGGCAAGACACGCAGAAGACGCAGATACGCAGCTCTCCGAAGCTAAGTGCCGGTCCCGGGGTTCTTTCGGCACAAACCGCTCTCAGGAGCTCCCTGCGCTCGCCACAATGCTCTGTGTGCGAAGAAGCCGCTTCTTCGCCTCCGGGAGAATCGGCGAGCGGCAGCTTCCCAAAGGCGAAGATGCAAGCTGCAGCACGCAGGCACAGTGTGGGCAGCCTTCAGACTTAGAGAAAACAGTACTTTACCACTCTCCTGCCTTTTCCATGGTTATTCTATTGGAAAAGAACGAGTTTTGGACAACTACCTTTCATTCTTGCCAAACTCTTTGCAGACCCCCGTGCAAGCTTTAGAACAAGATTTTGGATGTTTTCTTTCCTGGCAGAGTTTCTCCTTGCAAGATATGGTGGAAAAGCTTTTTGCTGAGTGTAGAGCGGCAAGACACGCAGAAGACGCAGATACGCAGCTCTCCGAAGCTAAGTGCCGGTCCCGGGCTTCTTTCGGCACAAACCGCTCTCAGGAGCTCCCTGCGCTCGCCACAATGCTCTGTGTGCGAAGAAGCCGCTTCTTCGCCTGCGGGAGAATCGGCGTGCGGCAGCTTCCCAAAGGCGAAGATGCAAGCTGCAGCACACAGGCACAGTGTGGGCAGCATTCAGACTTAGAGAAAACAGTACTTTACCACTCTCCTGCCTTTTCCATGGTTATTCTATTGGAAAAGAACGAGTTTTGGACAACTACCTTTCATTCTTGCCAAACTCTTTGCAGACCCCCGTGCAAGCTTTAGAACAAGATTTTGGATGTTTTCTTTCCTGGCAGAGTTTCTCCTTGCAAGATATGGTGGAAAAGCTTTTTGCTGAGTGTAGAGCGGCAAGACACGCAGAAGACGCAGATACGCAGCTCTCCGAAGCTAAGTGCCGGTCCCGGGCTTCTTTCGGCACAAACCGCTCTCAGGAGCTCCCTGCGCTCGCCACAATGCTCTGTGTGCGAAGAAGCCGCTTCTTCGCCTCCGGGAGAATCGGCGAGCGGCAGCTTCCCAAAGGCGAAGATGCAAGCTGCAGCACGCAGGCACAGTGTGGGCAGCCTTCAGACTTAGAGAAAACAGTACTTTACCACTCTCCTGCCTTATCCATGGTTATTCTATTGGAAAAGAACGAGTTTTGGACAACTACCTTTCATTCTTGCCAAACTCTTTGCAGACCCCCGTGCAAGCTTTAGAACAAGATTTTGGATGTTTTCTTTCCTGGCAGAGTTTCTCCTTGCAAGATATGGTGGAAAAGCTTTTGGCTGAGTGTAGAGCGGCAAGACACGCAGAAGACGCAGATACGCAGCTCTCCGAAGCTAAGTGCCGGTCCCGGGGTTCTTTCGGCACAAACCGCTCTCAGGAGCTCCCTGCGCTCGCCACAATGCTCTGTGTGCGAAGAAGCCGCTTCTTCGCCTCCGGGAGAATCGGCGAGCGGCAGCTTCCCAAAGGCGAAGATGCAAGCTGCAGCACGCAGGCACAGTGTGGGCAGCCTTCAGACTTAGAGAAAACAGTACTTTACCACTCTCCTGCCTTTTCCATGGTTATTCTATTGGAAAAGAACGAGTTTTGGACAACTACCTTTCATTCTTGCCAAACTCTTTGCAGACCCCCGTGCAAGCTTTAGAACAAGATTTTGGATGTTTTCTTTCCTGGCAGAGTTTCTCCTTGCAAGATATGGTGGAAAAGCTTTTTGCTGAGTGTAGAGCGGCAAGACACGCAGAAGACGCAGATACGCAGCTCTCCGAAGCTAAGTGCCGGTCCCGGGCTTCTTTCGGCACAAACCGCTCTCAGGAGCTCCCTGCGCTCGCCACAATGCTCTGTGTGCGAAGAAGCCGCTTCTTCGCCTGCGGGAGAATCGGCGTGCGGCAGCTTCCCAAAGGCGAAGATGCAAGCTGCAGCACACAGGCACAATGTGGGCAGCCTTCAGACTTAGAGAAAACAGTACTTTACCACTCTCCTGCCTTTTCCATGGTTATTCTATTGGAAAAGAACGAGTTTTGGACAACTACCTTTCATTCTTGCCAAACTCTTTGCAGACCTGCGTGCAAGCTTTAGAACAAGATTTTGGATGTTTTCTTCCCTGGCAGAGTTTCTCCTTGCAAGATATGGTGGAAAAGCTTTTGGCTGAGTGTAGAGCGGCAAGACACGCAGAAGACGCAGATACGCAGCTCTCCGAAGCTAAGTGCCGGTCCCGGGCTTCTTTCGGCACAAACCGCTCTCAGGAGCTCCCTGCGCTCGCCACAATGCTCTGTGTGTGAAGAAGCCGCTTCTTCGCCTCCGGGAGAATCGGCGCGCGGCAGCTTCCCAAAGGCGAAGATGCAAGCTGCAGCACACAGGCACAGTGTGGGCAGCCTTCAGACTTAGAGAAAACAGTACTTTACCACTCTCCTGCCTTATCCATGGTTATTCTATTGGAAAAGAACGAGTTTTGGACAACTACCTTTCATTCTTGCCAAACTCTTTGCAGACCCCCGTGCAAGCTTTAGAACAAGATTTTGGATGTTTTCTTTCCTGGCAGAGTTTCTCCTTGCAAGATATGGTGGAAAAGCTTTTGGCTGAGTGTAGAGCGGCAAGACACGCAGAAGACGCAGATACGCAGCTCTCCGAAGCTAAGTGCCGGTCCCGGGCTTCTTTCGGCACAAACCGCTCTCAGGAGCTCCCTGCGCTCGCCACAATGCTCTGTGTGCGAAGAAGCCGCTTCTTCGCCTCCGGGAGAATCGGCGAGCGGCAGCTTCCCAAAGGCGAAGATGCAAGCTGCAGCACACAGGCACAGTGTGGGCAGCATTCAGACTTAGAGAAAACAGTACTTTACCACTCTCCTGCCTTTTCCATGGTTATTCTATTGGAAAAGAACGAGTTTTGGACAACTACCTTTCATTCTTGCCAAACTCTTTGCAGACCCCCGTGCAAGCTTTAGAACAAGATTTTGGATGTTTTCTTTCCTGGCAGAGTTTCTCCTTGCAAGATATGGTGGAAAAGCTTTTTGCTGAGTGTAGAGCGGCAAGACACGCAGAAGACGCAGATACGCAGCTCTCCGAAGCTAAGTGCCGGTCCCGGGCTTCTTTCGGCACAAACCGCTCTCAGGAGCTCCCTGCGCTCGCCACAATGCTCTGTGTGCGAAGAAGCCGCTTCTTCGCCTCCGGGAGAATCGGCGAGCGGCAGCTTCCCAAAGGCGAAGATGCAAGCTGCAGCACACAGGCACAGTGTGGGCAGCCTTCAGACTTAGAGAAAACAGTACTTTACCACTCTCCTGCCTTTTCCATGGTTATTCTATTGGAAAAGAACGAGTTTTGGACAACTACCTTTCATTCTTGCCAAACTCTTTGCAGACCCCCGTGCAAGCTTTAGAACAAGATTTTGGATGTTTTCTTTCCTGGCAGAGTTTCTCCTTGCAAGATATGGTGGAAAAGCTTTTGGCTGAGTGTAGAGCGGCAAGACACGCAGAAGACGCAGATACGCAGCTCTCCGAAGCTAAGTGCCGGTCCCGGGCTTCTTTCGGCACAAACCGCTCTCAGGAGCTCCCTGCGCTCGCCACAATGCTCTGTGTGCGAAGAAGCCGCTTCTTCGCCTCCGGGAGAATCGGCGAGCGGCAGCTTCCCAAAGGCGAAGATGCAAGCTGCAGCACACAGGCACAGTGTGGGCAGCATTCAGACTTAGAGAAAACAGTACTTTACCACTCTCCTGCCTTTTCCATGGTTATTCTATTGGAAAAGAACGAGTTTTGGACAACTACCTTTCATTCTTGCCAAACTCTTTGCAGACCCCCGTGCAAGCTTTAGAACAAGATTTTGGATGTTTTCTTTCCTGGCAGAGTTTCTCCTTGCAAGATATGGTGGAAAGCTTTTTGCTGAGTGTAGAGCGGCAAGACACGCAGAAGACGCAGATACGCAGCTCTCCGAAGCTAAGTGCCGGTCCCGGGCTTCTTTCGGCACAAACCGCTCTCAGGAGCTCCCTGCGCTCGCCACAATGCTCTGTGTGCGAAGAAGCCGCTTCTTCGCCTGCGGGAGAATCGGCGAGCGGCAGCTTCCCAAAGGCGAAGATGCAAGCTGCAGCACACAGGCACAGTGTGGGCAGCCTTCAGACTTAGAGAAAACAGTACTTTACCACTCTCCTGCCTTTTCCATGGTTATTCTATTGGAAAAGAACGAGTTTTGGACAACTACCTTTCATTCTTGCCAAACTCTTTGCAGACCTCCGTGCAAGCTTTAGAACAAGATTTTGGATGTTTTCTTTCCTGGCAGAGTTTCTCCTTGCAAGATATGGTGGAAAAGCTTTTGGCTGAGTGTAGAGCGGCAAGACACGCAGAAGACGCAGATACGCAGCTCTCCGAAGCTAAGTGCCGGTCCCGGGCTTCTTTCCGGCACAAACCGCTCTCAGGAGCTCCCTGCGCTCGCCACAATGCTCTGTGTGCGAAGAAGCCGCTTCTTCGCCTCCGGGAGAATCGGCGAGCGGCAGCTTCCCAAAGGCGAAGATGCAAGCTGCAGCACACAGGCACAGTGTGGGCAGCCTTCAGACTTAGAGAAAACAGTACTTTACCACTCTCCTGCCTTTTCCATGGTTATTCTATTGGAAAAGAACGAGTTTTGGACAACTACCTTTCATTCTTGCCAAACTCTTTGCAGACCCCCGTGCAAGCTTTAGAACAAGATTTTGGATGTTTTCTTTCCTGGCAGAGTTTCTCCTTGCAAGATATGGTGGAAAAGCTTTTGGCTGAGTGTAGAGCGGCAAGACACGCAGAAGACGCAGATACGCAGCTCTCCGAAGCTAAGTGCCGGTCCCGGGCTTCTTTCGGCACAAACCGCTCTCAGGAGCTCCCTGCGCTCGCCACAATGCTCTGTGTGCGAAGAAGCCGCTTCTTCGCCTGCGGGAGAATCGGCGAGCGGCAGCTTCGCAAAGGCGAAGATGCAAGCTGCAGCACACAGGCACAGTGTGGGCAGCCTTCAGACTTAGAGAAAACAGTACTTTACCACTCTCCTGCCTTTTCCATGGTTATTCTATTGGAAAAGAACGAGTTTTGGACAACTACCTTTCATTCTTGCCAAACTCTTTGCACACCCCCGTGCAAGCTTTAGAACAAGATTTTGGATGTTTTCTTTCCTGGCAGAGTTTCTCCTTGCAAGATATGGTGGAAAAGCTTTTGGCTGAGTGTAGAGCGGCAAGACACGCAGAAGACGCAGATACGCAGCTCTCCGAAGCTAAGTGCCGGTCCCGGGCTTCTTTCGGCACAAACCGCTCTCAGGAGCTCCCTGCGCTCGCCACAATGCTCTGTGTGCGAAGAAGCCGCTTCTTTGCCTCCGGGAGAATCGGCGAGCGGCAGCTTCCCAAAGGCGAAGATGCAAGCTGCAGCACACAGGCACAGTGTGGGCAGCCTTCAGACTTAGAGAAAACAGTACTTTACCACTCTCCTGCATTTTCCATGGTTATTCTATTGGAAAAGAACGAGTTTTGGACAACTACCTTTCATTCTTGCCAAACTCTTTGCAGACCTCCGTGCAAGCTTTAGAACAAGATTTTGGATGTTTTCTTTCCTGGCAGAGTTTCTCCTTGCAAGATATGGTGGAAAAGCTTTTTGCTGAGTGTAGAGCGGCAAGACACGCAGAAGACGCAGATACGCAGCTCTCCGAAGCTAAGTGCCGGTCCCGGGCTTCTTTCGGCACAAACCGCTCTCAGGAGCTCCCTGCGCTCGCCACAATGCTCTGTGTGCGAAGAAGCCGCTTCTTCGCCTCCGGGAGAATCGGCGAGCGGCAGCTTCCCAAAGGCGAAGATGCAAGCTGCAGCACACAGGCACAGTGTGGGCAGCCTTCAGACTTAGAGAAAACAGTACTTTACCACTCTCCTGCCTTTTCCATGGTTATTCTATTGGAAAAGAACGAGTTTTGGACAACTACCTTTCATTCTTGCCAAACTCTTTGCAGACCCCCGTGCAAGCTTTAGAACAAGATTTTGGATGTTTTCTTTCCTGGCAGAGTTTCTCCTTGCAAGATATGGTGGAAAAGCTTTTGGCTGAGTGTAGAGCGGCAAGACACGCAGAAGACGCAGATACGCAGCTCTCCGAAGCTAAGTGCCGGTCCCGGGCTTCTTTCGGCACAAACCGCTCTCAGGAGCTCCCTGCGCTCGCCACAATGCTCTGTGTGCGAAGAAGCCGCTTCTTCGCCTGCGGGAGAATCGGCGAGCGGCAGCTTCCCAAAGGCGAAGATGCAAGCTGCAGCACACAGGCACAGTGTGGGCAGACTTCAGACTTAGAGAAAACAGTACTTTACCACTCTCCTGCCTTTTCCATGGTTATTCTATTGGAAAAGAACGAGTTTTGGACAACTACCTTTCATTCTTGCCAAACTCTTTGCAGACCCCCGTGCAAGCTTTAGAACAAGATTTTGGATGTTTTCTTTCCTGGCAGAGTTTCTCCTTGCAAGATATGGTGGAAAAGCTTTTTGCTGAGTGTAGAGCGGCAAGACACGCAGAAGACGCAGATACGCAGCTCTCCGAAGCTAAGTGCCGGTCCCGGGCTTCTTTCGGCACAAACCGCTCTCAGGAGCTCCCTGCGCTCGCCACAATGCTCTGTGTGCGAAGAAGCCGCTTCTTCGCCTGCGGGAGAATCGGCGAGCGGCAGCTTCCCAAAGGCGAAGATGCAAGCTGCAGCACACAGGCACAGTGTGGGCAGCCTTCAGACTTAGAGAAAACAGTACTTTACCACTCTCCTGCCTTTTCCATGGTTATTCTATTGGAAAAGAACGAGTTTTGGACAACTACCTTTCATTCTTGCCAAACTCTTTGCAGACCTCCGTGCAAGCTTTAGAACAAGATTTTGGATGTTTTCTTTCCTGGCAGAGTTTCTCCTTGCAAGATATGGTGGAAAAGCTTTTGGCTGAGTGTAGAGCGGCAAGACACGCAGAAGACGCAGATACGCAGCTCTCCGAAGCTAAGTGCCGGTCCCGGGCTTCTTTCGGCACAAACCGCTCTCAGGAGCTCCCTGCGCTCGCCACAATGCTCTGTGTGCGAAGAAGCCGCTTCTTCGCCTCCGGGAGAATCGGCGAGCGGCAGCTTCCCAAAGGCGAAGATGCAAGCTGCAGCACGCAGGCACAGTGTGGGCAGCCTTCAGACTTAGAGAAAACAGTACTTTACCACTCTCCTGCCTTATCCATGGTTATTCTATTGGAAAAGAACGAGTTTTGGACAACTACCTTTCATTCTTGCCAAACTCTTTGCAGACCCCCGTGCAAGCTTTAGAACAAGATTTTGGATGTTTTCTTTCCTGGCAGAGTTTCTCCTTGCAAGATATGGTGGAAAAGCTTTTGGCTGAGTGTAGAGCGGCAAGACACGCAGAAGACGCAGATACGCAGCTCTCCGAAGCTAAGTGCCGGTCCCGGGGTTCTTTCGGCACAAACCGCTCTCAGGAGCTCCCTGCGCTCGCCACAATGCTCTGTGTGCGAAGAAGCCGCTTCTTCGCCTCCGGGAGAATCGGCGAGCGGCAGCTTCCCAAAGGCGAAGATGCAAGCTGCAGCACGCAGGCACAGTGTGGGCAGCCTTCAGACTTAGAGAAAACAGTACTTTACCACTCTCCTGCCTTTTCCATGGTTATTCTATTGGAAAAGAACGAGTTTTGGACAACTACCTTTCATTCTTGCCAAACTCTTTGCAGACCCCCGTGCAAGCTTTAGAACAAGATTTTGGATGTTTTCTTTCCTGGCAGAGTTTCTCCTTGCAAGATATGGTGGAAAAGCTTTTTGCTGAGTGTAGAGCGGCAAGACACGCAGAAGACGCAGATACGCAGCTCTCCGAAGCTAAGTGCCGGTCCCGGGCTTCTTTCGGCACAAACCGCTCTCAGGAGCTCCCTGCGCTCGCCACAATGCTCTGTGTGCGAAGAAGCCGCTTCTTCGCCTGCGGGAGAATCGGCGTGCGGCAGCTTCCCAAAGGCGAAGATGCAAGCTGCAGCACACAGGCACAATGTGGGCAGCCTTCAGACTTAGAGAAAACAGTACTTTACCACTCTCCTGCCTTTTCCATGGTTATTCTATTGGAAAAGAACGAGTTTTGGACAACTACCTTTCATTCTTGCCAAACTCTTTGCAGACCTGCGTGCAAGCTTTAGAACAAGATTTTGGATGTTTTCTTCCCTGGCAGAGTTTCTCCTTGCAAGATATGGTGGAAAAGCTTTTGGCTGAGTGTAGAGCGGCAAGACACGCAGAAGACGCAGATACGCAGCTCTCCGAAGCTAAGTGCCGGTCCCGGGCTTCTTTCGGCACAAACCGCTCTCAGGAGCTCCCTGCGCTCGCCACAATGCTCTGTGTGTGAAGAAGCCGCTTCTTCGCCTCCGGGAGAATCGGCGCGCGGCAGCTTCCCAAAGGCGAAGATGCAAGCTGCAGCACACAGGCACAGTGTGGGCAGCCTTCAGACTTAGAGAAAACAGTACTTTACCACTCTCCTGCCTTATCCATGGTTATTCTATTGGAAAAGAACGAGTTTTGGACAACTACCTTTCATTCTTGCCAAACTCTTTGCAGACCCCCGTGCAAGCTTTAGAACAAGATTTTGGATGTTTTCTTTCCTGGCAGAGTTTCTCCTTGCAAGATATGGTGGAAAAGCTTTTGGCTGAGTGTAGAGCGGCAAGACACGCAGAAGACGCAGATACGCAGCTCTCCGAAGCTAAGTGCCGGTCCCGGGCTTCTTTCGGCACAAACCGCTCTCAGGAGCTCCCTGCGCTCGCCACAATGCTCTGTGTGCGAAGAAGCCGCTTCTTCGCCTCCGGGAGAATCGGCGAGCGGCAGCTTCCCAAAGGCGAAGATGCAAGCTGCAGCACACAGGCACAGTGTGGGCAGCATTCAGACTTAGAGAAAACAGTACTTTACCACTCTCCTGCCTTTTCCATGGTTATTCTATTGGAAAAGAACGAGTTTTGGACAACTACCTTTCATTCTTGCCAAACTCTTTGCAGACCCCCGTGCAAGCTTTAGAACAAGATTTTGGATGTTTTCTTTCCTGGCAGAGTTTCTCCTTGCAAGATATGGTGGAAAAGCTTTTTGCTGAGTGTAGAGCGGCAAGACACGCAGAAGACGCAGATACGCAGCTCTCCGAAGCTAAGTGCCGGTCCCGGGCTTCTTTCGGCACAAACCGCTCTCAGGAGCTCCCTGCGCTCGCCACAATGCTCTGTGTGCGAAGAAGCCGCTTCTTCGCCTCCGGGAGAATCGGCGAGCGGCAGCTTCCCAAAGGCGAAGATGCAAGCTGCAGCACGCAGGCACAGTGTGGGCAGCCTTCAGACTTAGAGAAAACAGTACTTTACCACTCTCCTGCCTTATCCATGGTTATTCTATTGGAAAAGAACGAGTTTTGGACAACTACCTTTCATTCTTGCCAAACTCTTTGCAGACCCCCGTGCAAGCTTTAGAACAAGATTTTGGATGTTTTCTTTCCTGGCAGAGTTTCTCCTTGCAAGATATGGTGGAAAAGCTTTTGGCTGAGTGTAGAGCGGCAAGACACGCAGAAGACGCAGATACGCAGCTCTCCGAAGCTAAGTGCCGGTCCCGGGGTTCTTTCGGCACAAACCGCTCTCAGGAGCTCCCTGCGCTCGCCACAATGCTCTGTGTGCGAAGAAGCCGCTTCTTCGCCTCCGGGAGAATCGGCGAGCGGCAGCTTCCCAAAGGCGAAGATGCAAGCTGCAGCACGCAGGCACAGTGTGGGCAGCCTTCAGACTTAGAGAAAACAGTACTTTACCACTCTCCTGCCTTTTCCATGGTTATTCTATTGGAAAAGAACGAGTTTTGGACAACTACCTTTCATTCTTGCCAAACTCTTTGCAGACCCCCGTGCAAGCTTTAGAACAAGATTTTGGATGTTTTCTTTCCTGGCAGAGTTTCTCCTTGCAAGATATGGTGGAAAAGCTTTTTGCTGAGTGTAGAGCGGCAAGACACGCAGAAGACGCAGATACGCAGCTCTCCGAAGCTAAGTGCCGGTCCCGGGCTTCTTTCGGCACAAACCGCTCTCAGGAGCTCCCTGCGCTCGCCACAATGCTCTGTGTGCGAAGAAGCCGCTTCTTCGCCTGCGGGAGAATCGGCGTGCGGCAGCTTCCCAAAGGCGAAGATGCAAGCTGCAGCACACAGGCACAATGTGGGCAGCCTTCAGACTTAGAGAAAACAGTACTTTACCACTCTCCTGCCTTTTCCATGGTTATTCTATTGGAAAAGAACGAGTTTTGGACAACTACCTTTCATTCTTGCCAAACTCTTTGCAGACCTGCGTGCAAGCTTTAGAACAAGATTTTGGATGTTTTCTTCCCTGGCAGAGTTTCTCCTTGCAAGATATGGTGGAAAAGCTTTTGGCTGAGTGTAGAGCGGCAAGACACGCAGAAGACGCAGATACGCAGCTCTCCGAAGCTAAGTGCCGGTCCCGGGCTTCTTTCGGCACAAACCGCTCTCAGGAGCTCCCTGCGCTCGCCACAATGCTCTGTGTGTGAAGAAGCCGCTTCTTCGCCTCCGGGAGAATCGGCGCGCGGCAGCTTCCCAAAGGCGAAGATGCAAGCTGCAGCACACAGGCACAGTGTGGGCAGCCTTCAGACTTAGAGAAAACAGTACTTTACCACTCTCCTGCCTTATCCATGGTTATTCTATTGGAAAAGAACGAGTTTTGGACAACTACCTTTCATTCTTGCCAAACTCTTTGCAGACCCCCGTGCAAGCTTTAGAACAAGATTTTGGATGTTTTCTTTCCTGGCAGAGTTTCTCCTTGCAAGATATGGTGGAAAAGCTTTTGGCTGAGTGTAGAGCGGCAAGACACGCAGAAGACGCAGATACGCAGCTCTCCGAAGCTAAGTGCCGGTCCCGGGCTTCTTTCGGCACAAACCGCTCTCAGGAGCTCCCTGCGCTCGCCACAATGCTCTGTGTGCGAAGAAGCCGCTTCTTCGCCTCCGGGAGAATCGGCGAGCGGCAGCTTCCCAAAGGCGAAGATGCAAGCTGCAGCACACAGGCACAGTGTGGGCAGCATTCAGACTTAGAGAAAACAGTACTTTACCACTCTCCTGCCTTTTCCATGGTTATTCTATTGGAAAAGAACGAGTTTTGGACAACTACCTTTCATTCTTGCCAAACTCTTTGCAGACCCCCGTGCAAGCTTTAGAACAAGATTTTGGATGTTTTCTTTCCTGGCAGAGTTTCTCCTTGCAAGATATGGTGGAAAAGCTTTTTGCTGAGTGTAGAGCGGCAAGACACGCAGAAGACGCAGATACGCAGCTCTCCGAAGCTAAGTGCCGGTCCCGGGCTTCTTTCGGCACAAACCGCTCTCAGGAGCTCCCTGCGCTCGCCACAATGCTCTGTGTGCGAAGAAGCCGCTTCTTCGCCTCCGGGAGAATCGGCGAGCGGCAGCTTCCCAAAGGCGAAGATGCAAGCTGCAGCACACAGGCACAGTGTGGGCAGCCTTCAGACTTAGAGAAAACAGTACTTTACCACTCTCCTGCCTTTTCCATGGTTATTCTATTGGAAAAGAACGAGTTTTGGACAACTACCTTTCATTCTTGCCAAACTCTTTGCAGACCCCCGTGCAAGCTTTAGAACAAGATTTTGGATGTTTTCTTTCCTGGCAGAGTTTCTCCTTGCAAGATATGGTGGAAAAGCTTTTTGCTGAGTGTAGAGCGGCAAGACACGCAGAAGACGCGGATACGCAGCTCTCCGAAGCTAAGTGCCGGTCCCGGGCTTCTTTCGGCACAAACCGCTCTCAGGAGCTCCCTGCGCTCGCCACAATGCTCTGTGTGCGAAGAAGCCGCTTCTTCGCCTGCGGGAGAATCGGCGAGCGGCAGCTTCCCAAAGGCGAAGATGCAAGCTGCAGCACACAGGCACAGTGTGGGCAGCCTTCAGACTTAGAGAAAACAGTACTTTACCACTCTCCTGCCTTTTCCATGGTTATTCTATTGGAAAAGAACGAGTTTTGGACAACTACCTTTCATTCTTGCCAGAGTCTTTGCAGACCTCCGTGCAAGCTTTAGAACAAGATTTTGGATGTTTTCTTTCCTGGCAGAGTTTCTCCTTGCAAGATATGGTGGAAAAGCTTTTGGCTGAGTGTAGAGCGGCAAGACACGCAGAAGACGCAGATACGCAGCTCTCCGAAGCTAAGTGCCGGTCCCGGGCTTCTTTCGGCACAAACCGCTCTCAGGAGCTCCCTGCGCTCGCCACAATGCTCTGTGTGCGAAGAAGCCGCTTCTTCGCCTCCGGGAGAATCGGCGAGCGGCAGCTTCCCAAAGGCGAAGATGCAAGCTGCAGCACGCAGGCACAGTGTGGGCAGCCTTCAGACTTAGAGAAAACAGTACTTTACCACTCTCCTGCCTTATCCATGGTTATTCTATTGGAAAAGAACGAGTTTTGGACAACTACCTTTCATTCTTGCCAAACTCTTTGCAGACCCCCGTGCAAGCTTTAGAACAAGATTTTGGATGTTTTCTTTCCTGGCAGAGTTTCTCCTTGCAAGATATGGTGGAAAAGCTTTTGGCTGAGTGTAGAGCGGCAAGACACGCAGAAGACGCAGATACGCAGCTCTCCGAAGCTAAGTGCCGGTCCCGGGGTTCTTTCGGCACAAACCGCTCTCAGGAGCTCCCTGCGCTCGCCACAATGCTCTGTGTGCGAAGAAGCCGCTTCTTCGCCTCCGGGAGAATCGGCGAGCGGCAGCTTCCCAAAGGCGAAGATGCAAGCTGCAGCACACAGGCACAGTGTGGGCAGCCTTCAGACTTAGAGAAAACAGTACTTTACCACTCTCCTGCCTTTTCCATGGTTATTCTATTGGAAAAGAACGAGTTTTGGACAACTACCTTTCATTCTTGCCAAACTCTTTGCAGACCCCCGTGCAAGCTTTAGAACAAGATTTTGGATGTTTTCTTTCCTGGCAGAGTTTCTCCTTGCAAGATATGGTGGAAAAGCTTTTGGCTGAGTGTAGAGCGGCAAGACACGCAGAAGACGCAGATACGCAGCTCTCCGAAGCTAAGTGCCGGTCCCGGGCTTCTTTCGGCACAAACCGCTCTCAGGAGCTCCCTGCGCTCGCCACAATGCTCTGTGTGCGAAGAAGCCGCTTCTTCGCCTCCGGGAGAATCGGCGAGCGGCAGCTTCCCAAAGGCGAAGATGCAAGCTGCAGCACACAGGCACAGTGTGGGCAGCCTTCAGACTTAGAGAAAACAGTACTTTACCACTCTCCTGCCTTATCCATGGTTATTCTATTGGAAAAGAACGAGTTTTGGACAACTACCTTTCATTCTTGCCAAACTCTTTGCAGACCCCCGTGCAAGCTTTAGAACAAGATTTTGGATGTTTTCTTTCCTGGCAGAGTTTCTCCTTGCAAGATATGGTGGAAAAGCTTTTTGCTGAGTGTAGAGCGGCAAGACACGCAGAAGACGCAGATACGCAGCTCTCCGAAGCTAAGTGCCGGTCCCGGGCTTCTTTCGGCACAAACCGCTCTCAGGAGCTCCCTGCGCTCGCCACAATGCTCTGTGTGCGAAGAAGCCGCTTCTTCGCCTCCGGGAGAATCGGCGAGCGGCAGCTTCCCAAAGGCGAAGATGCAAGCTGCAGCACACAGGCACAGTGTGGGCAGCCTTCAGACTTAGAGAAAACAGTACTTTACCACTCTCCTGCCTTTTCCATGGTTATTCTATTGGAAAAGAACGAGTTTTGGACAACTACCTTTCATTCTTGCCAAACTCTTTGCAGACCCCCGTGCAAGCTTTAGAACAAGATTTTGGATGTTTTCTTTCCTGGCAGAGTTTCTCCTTGCAAGATATGGTGGAAAAGCTTTTGGCTGAGTGTAGAGCGGCAAGACACGCAGAAGACGCAGATACGCAGCTCTCCGAAGCTAAGTGCCGGTCCCGGGCTTCTTTCGGCACAAACCGCTCTCAGGAGCTCCCTGCGCTCGCCACAATGCTCTGTGTGCGAAGAAGCCGCTTCTTCGCCTGCGGGAGAATCGGCGAGCGGCAGCTTCCCAAAGGCGAAGATGCAAGCTGCAGCACACAGGCACAGTGTGGGCAGCCTTCAGACTTAGAGAAAACAGTACTTTACCACTCTCCTGCCTTTTCCATGGTTATTCTATTGGAAAAGAACGAGTTTTGGACAACTACCTTTCATTCTTGCCAAACTCTTTGCAGACCCCCGTGCAAGCTTTAGAACAAGATTTTGGATGTTTTCTTTCCTGGCAGAGTTTCTCCTTGCAAGATATGGTGGAAAAGCTTTTGGCTGAGTGTAGAGCGGCAAGACACGCAGAAGACGCAGATACGCAGCTCTCCGAAGCTAAGTGCCGGTCCCGGGCTTCTTTCGGCACAAACCGCTCTCAGGAGCTCCCTGCGCTCGCCACAATGCTCTGTGTGCGAAGAAGCCGCTTCTTCGCCTGCGGGAGAATCGGCGAGCGGCAGCTTCCCAAAGGCGAAGATGCAAGCTGCAGCACACAGGCACAGTGTGGGCAGCCTTCAGACTTAGAGAAAACAGTACTTTACCACTCTCCTGCCTTTTCCATGGTTATTCTATTGGAAAAGAACGACTTTTGGACAACTACATTTCATTCTTGCCAAACTCTTTGCAGACCCCCGTGCAAGCTTTAGAACAAGATTTTGGATGTTTTCTTTCCTGGCAGAGTTTCTCCTTGCAAGATATGCTGGAAAAGCTTTTGGCTGAGTGTAGAGCGGCAAGACACGCAGAAGACGCGGATACGCAGCTCTCCGAAGCTAAGTGCCGGTCCCGGGCTTCTTTCGGCACAAACCGCTCTCAGGAGCTCCCTGCGCTCGCCACAATGCTCTGTGTGCGAAGAAGCCGCTTCTTCGCCTGCGGGAGAATCGGCGAGCGGCAGCTTCCCAAAGGCGAAGATGCAAGCTGCAGCACACAGGCACAGTGTGGGCAGCATTCAGACTTAGAGAAAACAGTACTTTACCACTCTCCTGCCTTTTCCATGGTTATTCTATTGGAAAAGAACGAGTTTTGGACAACTACCTTTCATTCTTGCCAAACTCTTTGCAGACCCCCGTGCAAGCTTTAGAACAAGATTTTGGATGTTTTCTTTCCTGGCAGAGTTTCTCCTTGCAAGATATGCTGGAAAAGCTTTTTGCTGAGTGTAGAGCGGCAAGACACGCAGAAGACGCAGATACGCAGCTCTCCGAAGCTAAGTGCCGGTCCCGGGCTTCTTTCGGCACAAACCGCTCTCAGGAGCTCCCTGCGCTCGCCACAATGCTCTGTGTGCGAAGAAGCCGCTTCTTCGCCTCCGGGAGAATCGGCGAGCGGCAGCTTCCCAAAGGCGAAGATGCAAGCTGCAGCACACAGGCACAGTGTGGGCAGCATTCAGACTTAGAGAAAACAGTACTTTACCACTCTCCTGCCTTTTCCATGGTTATTCTATTGGAAAAGAACGAGTTTTGGACAACTACCTTTCATTCTTGCCAAACTCTTTGCAGACCCCCGTGCAAGCTTTAGAACAAGATTTTGGATGTTTTCTTTCCTGGCAGAGTTTCTCCTTGCAAGATATGGTGGAAAAGCTTTTGGCTGAGTGTAGAGCGGCAAGACACGCAGAAGACGCAGATACGCAGCTCTCCGAAGCTAAGTGCCGGTCCCGGGCTTCTTTCGGCACAAACCGCTCTCAGGAGCTCCCTGCGCTCGCCACAATGCTCTGTGTGCGAAGAAGCCGCTTCTTCGCCTCCGGGAGAATCGGCGAGCGGCAGCTTCCCAAAGGCGAAGATGCAAGCTGCAGCACACAGGCACAGTGTGGGCAGCCTTCAGACTTAGAGAAAACAGTACTTTACCACTCTCCTGCCTTTTCCATGGTTATTCTATTGGAAAAGAACGAGTTTTGGACAACTACCTTTCATTCTTGCCAAACTCTTTGCAGACCCCCGTGCAAGCTTTAGAACAAGATTTTGGATGTTTTCTTTCCTGGCAGAGTTTCTCCTTGCAAGATATGGTGGAAAAGCTTTTGGCTGAGTGTAGAGCGGCAAGACACGCAGAAGACGCAGATACGCAGCTCTCCGAAGCTAAGTGCCGGTCCCGGGGTTCTTTCGGCACAAACCGCTCTCAGGAGCTCCCTGCGCTCGCCACAATGCTCTGTGTGCGAAGAAGCCGCTTCTTCGCCTGCGGGAGAATCGGCGAGCGGCAGCTTCCCAAAGGCGAAGATGCAAGCTGCAGCACACAGGCAAGTGTGGGCAGCCTTCAGACTTAGAGAAAACAGTACTTTACCACTCTCCTGCCTTTTCCATGGTTATTCTATTGGAAAAGAACGAGTTTTGGACAACTACCTTTCATTCTTGCCAAACTCTTTGCAGACCCCCGTGCAAGCTTTAGAACAAGATTTTGGATGTTTTCTTTCCTGGCAGAGTTTCTCCTTGCAAGATATGGTGGAAAAGCTTTTTGCTGAGTGTAGAGCGGCAAGACACGCAGAAGACGCAGATACGCAGCTCTCCGAAGCTAAGTGCCGGTCCCTGGCTTCTTTCGGCACAAACCGCTCTCAGGAGCTCCCTGCGCTCGCCACAATGCTCTGTGTGCGAAGAAGCCGCTTCTTCGCCTCCGGGAGAATCGGCGAGCGGCAGCTTCCCCAAAGGCGAAGATGCAAGCTGCAGCACACAGGCACAGTGTGGGCAGCCTTCAGACTTAGAGAAAACAGTACTTTACCACTCTCCTGCCTTTTCCATGGTTATTCTATTGGAAAAGAACGAGTTTTGGACAACTACCTTTCATTCTTGCCAAACTCTTTGCAGACCCCCGTGCAAGCTTTAGAACAAGATTTTGGATGTTTTCTTTCCTGGCAGAGTTTCTCCTTGCAAGATATGGTGGAAAAGCTTTTGGCTGAGTGTAGAGCGGCAAGACACGCAGAAGACGCAGATACGCAGCTCTCCGAAGCTAAGTGCCGGTCCCGGGCTTCTTTCGGCACAAACCGCTCTCAGGAGCTCCCTGCGCTCGCCACAATGCTCTGTGTGCGAAGAAGCCGCTTCTTCGCCTGCGGGAGAATCGGCGAGCGGCAGCTTCCCAAAGGCGAAGATGCAAGCTGCAGCACGCAGGCACAGTGTGGGCAGCCTTCAGACTTAGAGAAAACAGTACTTTACCACTCTCCTGCCTTTTCCATGGTTATTCTATTGGAAAAGAACGAGTTTTGGACAACTACCTTTCATTCTTGCCAAACTCTTTGCAGACCCCCGTGCAAGCTTTAGAACAAGATTTTGGATGTTTTCTTTCCTGGCAGAGTTTCTCCTTGCAAGATATGGTGAAAAAGCTTTTTGCTGAGTGTAGAGCGGCAAGACACGCAGAAGACGCAGATACGCAGCTCTCCGAAGCTAAGTGCCGGTCCCGGGCTTCTTTCGGCACAAACCGCTCTCAGGAGCTCCCTGCGCTCGCCACAATGCTCTGTGTGCGAAGAAGCCGCTTCTTCGCCTCCGGGAGAATCGGCGAGCGGCAGCTTCCCAAAGGCGAAGATGCAAGCTGCAGCACACAGGCACAGTGTGGGCAGCCTTCAGACTTAGAGAAAACAGTACTTTACCACTCTCCTGCCTTTTCCATGGTTATTCTATTGGAAAAGAACGAGTTTTGGACAACTACCTTTCATTCTTGCCAAACTCTTTGCAGACCCCCGTGCAAGCTTTAGAACAAGATTTTGGATGTTTTCTTTCCTGGCAGAGTTTCTCCTTGCAAGATATGGTGGAAAAGCTTTTGGCTGAGTGTAGAGCGGCAAGACACGCAGAAGACGCAGATACGCAGCTCTCCGAAGCTAAGTGCCGGTCCCGGGCTTCTTTCGGCACAAACCGCTCTCAGGAGCTCCCTGCGCTCGCCACAATGCTCTGTGTGCGAAGAAGCCGCTTCTTCGCCTGCGGGAGAATCGGCGAGCGGCAGCTTCCCAAAGGCGAAGATGCAAGCTGCAGCACACAGGCAAGTGTGGGCAGCCTTCAGACTTAGAGAAAACAGTACTTTACCACTCTCCTGCCTTTTCCATGGTTATTCTATTGGAAAAGAACGAGTTTTGGACAACTACCTTTCATTCTTGCCAAACTCTTTGCAGACCCCCGTGCAAGCTTTAGAACAAGATTTTGGATGTTTTCTTTCCTGGCAGAGTTTCTCCTTGCAAGATATGGTGGAAAAGCTTTTTGCTGAGTGTAGAGCGGCAAGACACGCAGAAGACGCAGATACGCAGCTCTCCGAAGCTAAGTGCCGGTCCCGGGCTTCTTTCGGCACAAACCGCTCTCAGGAGCTCCCTGCGCTCGCCACAATGCTCTGTGTGCGAAGAAGCCGCTTCTTCGCCTCCGGGAGAATCGGCGAGCGGCAGCTTCCCAAAGGCGAAGATGCAAGCTGCAGCACACAGGCACAGTGTGGGCAGCCTTCAGACTTAGAGAAAACAGTACTTTACCACTCTCCTGCCTTTTCCATGGTTATTCTATTGGAAAAGAACGAGTTTTGGACAACTACCTTTCATTCTTGCCAAACTCTTTGCAGACCTCCGTGCAAGCTTTAGAACAAGATTTTGGATGTTTTCTTTCCTGGCAGAGTTTCTCCTTGCAAGATATGGTGGAAAAGCTTTTGGCTGAGTGTAGAGCGGCAAGACACGCAGAAGACGCAGATACGCAGCTCTCCGAAGCTAAGTGCCGGTCCCGGGCTTCTTTCGGCACAAACCGCTCTCAGGAGCTCCCTGCGCTCGCCACAATGCTCTGTGTGCGAAGAAGCCGCTTCTTCGCCTCCGGGAGAATCGGCGAGCGGCAGCTTCCCAAAGGCGAAGATGCAAGCTGCAGCACGCAGGCACAGTGTGGGCAGCCTTCAGACTTAGAGAAAACAGTACTTTACCACTCTCCTGCCTTATCCATGGTTATTCTATTGGAAAAGAACGAGTTTTGGACAACTACCTTTCATTCTTGCCAAACTCTTTGCAGACCCCCGTGCAAGCTTTAGAACAAGATTTTGGATGTTTTCTTTCCTGGCAGAGTTTCTCCTTGCAAGATATGGTGGAAAAGCTTTTGGCTGAGTGTAGAGCGGCAAGACACGCAGAAGACGCAGATACGCAGCTCTCCGAAGCTAAGTGCCGGTCCCGGGCTTCTTTCGGCACAAACCGCTCTCAGGAGCTCCCTGCGCTCGCCACAATGCTCTGTGTGCGAAGAAGCCGCTTCTTCGCCTCCGGGAGAATCGGCGAGCGGCAGCTTCCCAAAGGCGAAGATGCAAGCTGCAGCACACAGGCACAGTGTGGGCAGCCTTCAGACTTAGAGAAAACAGTACTTTACCACTCTCCTGCCTTTTCCATGGTTATTCTATTGGAAAAGAACGAGTTTTGGACAACTACCTTTCATTCTTGCCAAACTCTTTGCAGACCCCCGTGCAAGCTTTAGAACAAGATTTTGGATGTTTTCTTTCCTGGCAGAGTTTCTCCTTGCAAGATATGGTGGAAAAGCTTTTGGCTGAGTGTAGAGCGGCAAGACACGCAGAAGACGCAGATACGCAGCTCTCCGAAGCTAAGTGCCGGTCCCGGGCTTCTTTCGGCACAAACCGCTCTCAGGAGCTCCCTGCGCTCGCCACAATGCTCTGTGTGCGAAGAAGCCGCTTCTTCGCCTGCGGGAGAATCGGCGAGCGGCAGCTTCCCAAAGGCGAAGATGCAAGCTGCAGCACACAGGCACAGTGTGGGCAGCCTTCAGACTTAGAGAAAACAGTACTTTACCACTCTCCTGCCTTTTCCATGGTTATTCTATTGGAAAAGAACGAGTTTTGGACAACTACCTTTCATTCTTGCCAAACTCTTTGCAGACCCCCGTGCAAGCTTTAGAACAAGATTTTGGATGTTTTCTTTCCTGGCAGAGTTTCTCCTTGCAAGATATGGTGGAAAAGCTTTTGGCTGAGTGTAGAGCGGCAAGACACGCAGAAGACGCAGATACGCAGCTCTCCGAAGCTAAGTGCCGGTCCCGGGCTTCTTTCGGCACAAACCGCTCTCAGGAGCTCCCTGCGCTCGCCACAATGCTCTGTGTGCGAAGAAGCCGCTTCTTCGCCTCCGGGAGAATCGGCGAGCGGCAGCTTCCCAAAGGCGAAGATGCAAGCTGCAGCACACAGGCACAGTGTGGGCAGCCTTCAGACTTAGAGAAAACAGTACTTTACCACTCTCCTGCCTTTTCCATGGTTATTCTATTGGAAAAGAACGAGTTTTGGACAACTACCTTTCATTCTTGCCAAACTCTTTGCAGACCCCCGTGCAAGCTTTAGAACAAGATTTTGGATGTTTTCTTTCCTGGCAGAGTTTCTCCTTGCAAGATATGGTGGAAAAGCTTTTTGCTGAGTGTAGAGCGGCAAGACACGCAGAAGACGCAGATACGCAGCTCTCCGAAGCTAAGTGCCGGTCCCGGGCTTCTTTCGGCACAAACCGCTCTCAGGAGCTCCCTGCGCTCGCCACAATGCTCTGTGTGCGAAGAAGCCGCTTCTTCGCCTCCGGGAGAATCGGCGAGCGGCAGCTTCCCAAAGGCGAAGATGCAAGCTGCAGCACACAGGCACAGTGTGGGCAGCCTTCAGACTTAGAGAAAACAGTACTTTACCACTCTCCTGCCTTTTCCATGGTTATTCTATTGGAAAAGAACGAGTTTTGGACAACTACCTTTCATTCTTGCCAAACTCTTTGCAGACCCCCGTGCAAGCTTTAGAACAAGATTTTGGATGTTTTCTTTCCTGGCAGAGTTTCTCCTTGCAAGATATGGTGGAAAAGCTTTTGGCTGAGTGTAGAGCGGCAAGACACGCAGAAGACGCAGATACGCAGCTCTCCGAAGCTAAGTGCCGGTCCCGGGCTTCTTTCGGCACAAACCGCTCTCAGGAGCTCCCTGCGCTCGCCACAATGCTCTGTGTGCGAAGAAGCCGCTTCTTCGCCTCCGGGAGAATCGGCGAGCGGCAGCTTCCCAAAGGCGAAGATGCAAGCTGCAGCACACAGGCACAGTGTGGGCAGCCTTCAGACTTAGAGAAAACAGTACTTTACCACTCTCCTGCCTTTTCCATGGTTATTCTATTGGAAAAGAACGACTTTTGGACAACTACATTTCATTCTTGCCAAACTCTTTGCAGACCCCCGTGCAAGCTTTAGAACAAGATTTTGGATGTTTTCTTTCCTGGCAGAGTTTCTCCTTGCAAGATATGCTGGAAAAGCTTTTGGCTGAGTGAAGAGCGGCAAGACACGCAGAAGACGCGGATACGCAGCTCTCCGAAGCTAAGTGCCGGTCCCGGGCTTCTTTCGGCACAAACCGCTCTCAGGAGCTCCCTGCGCTCGCCACAATGCTCTGTGTGCGAAGAAGCCGCTTCTTCGCCTGCGGGAGAATCGGCGAGCGGCAGCTTCCCAAAGGCGAAGATGCAAGCTGCAGCACACAGGCACAGTGTGGGCAGCATTCAGACTTAGAGAAAACAGTACTTTACCACTCTCCTGCCTTTTCCATGGTTATTCTATTGGAAAAGAACGAGTTTTGGACAACTACCTTTCATTCTTGCCAAACTCTTTGCAGACCCCCGTGCAAGCTTTAGAAGAAGATTTTGGATGTTTTCTTTCCTGGCAGAGTTTCTCCTTGCAAGATATGGTGGAAAAGCTTTTTGCTGAGTGTAGAGCGGCAAGACACGCAGAAGACGCAGATACGCAGCTCTCCGAAGCTAAGTGCCGGTCCCGGGCTTCTTTCGGCACAAACCGCTCTCAGCAGCTCCCTGCGCTCGCCACAATGCTCTGTGTGCGAAGAAGCCGCTTCTTCGCCTCCGGGAGAATCGGCGAGCGGCAGCTTGCCAAAGGCGAAGATGCAAGCTGCAGCACACAGGCACAGTGTGGGCAGCCTTCAGACTTAGAGAAAACAGTACTTTACCACTCTCCTGCCTTTTCCATGGTTATTCTATTGGAAAAGAACGAGTTTTGGACAACTACCTTTCATTCTTGCCAAACTCTTTGCAGACCCCCGTGCAAGCTTTAGAACAAGATTTTGGATGTTTTCTTTCCTGGCAGAGTTTCTCCTTGCAAGATATGGTGGAAAAGCTTTTGGCTGAGTGTAGAGCGGCAAGACACGCAGAAGACGCAGATACGCAGCTCTCCGAAGCTAAGTGCCGGTCCCGGGGTTCTTTCGGCACAAACCGCTCTCAGGAGCTCCCTGCGCTCGCCACAATGCTCTGTGTGCGAAGAAGCCGCTTCTTCGCCTCCGGGAGAATCGGCGAGCGGCAGCTTCCCAAAGGCGAAGATGCAAGCTGCAGCACACAGGCACAGTGTGGGCAGCCTTCAGACTTAGAGAAAACAGTACTTTACCACTCTCCTGCCTTTTCCATGGTTATTCTATTGGAAAAGAACGAGTTTTGGACAACTACCTTTCATTCTTGCCAAACTCTTTGCAGACCCCCGTGCAAGCTTTAGAACAAGATTTTGGATGTTTTCTTTCCTGGCAGAGTTTCTCCTTGCAAGATATGGTGGAAAAGCTTTTGGCTGAGTGTAGAGCGGCAAGACACGCAGAAGACGCAGATACGCAGCTCTCCGAAGCTAAGTGCCGGTCCCGGGCTTCTTTCGGCACAAACCGCTCTCAGGAGCTCCCTGCGCTCGCCACAATGCTCTGTGTGCGAAGAAGCCGCTTCTTCGCCTGCGGGAGAATCGGCGAGCGGCAGCTTCCCAAAGGCGAAGATGCAAGCTGCAGCACACAGGCACAGTGTGGGCAGCCTTCAGACTTAGAGAAAACAGTACTTTACCACTCTCCTGCCTTTTCCATGGTTATTCTATTGGAAAAGAACGAGTTTTGGACAACTACCTTTCATTCTTGCCAAACTCTTTGCAGACCCCCGTGCAAGCTTTAGAACAAGATTTTGGATGTTTTCTTTCCTGGCAGAGTTTCTCCTTGCAAGATATGGTGGAAAAGCTTTTTGCTGAGTGTAGAGCGGCAAGACACGCAGAAGACGCAGATACGCAGCTCTCCGAAGCTAAGTGCCGGTCCAGGGCTTCTTTCGGCACAAACCGCTCTCAGGAGCTCCCTGCGCTCGCCACAATGCTCTGTGTGCGAAGAAGCCGCTTCTTCGCGCTCGGGAGAATCGGCGAGCGGCAGCTTCCCAAAGGCGAAGATGCAAGCTGCAGCACACAGGCACAGTGTGGGCAGCCTTCAGACTTAGAGAAAACAGTACTTTACCACTCTCCTGCCTTTTCCATGGTTATTCTATTGGAAAAGAACGAGTTTTGGACAACTACCTTTCATTCTTGCCAAACTCTTTGCAGACCCCCGTGCAAGCTTTAGAACAAGATTTTGGATGTTTTCTTTCCTGGCAGAGTTTCTCCTTGCAAGATATGGTGGAAAAGCTTTTGGCTGAGTGTAGAGCGGCAAGACACGCAGAAGACGCAGATACGCAGCTCTCCGAAGCTAAGTGCCGGTCCCGGGCTTCTTTCGGCACAAACCGCTCTCAGGAGCTCCCTGCGCTCGCCACAATGCTCTGTGTGCGAAGAAGCCGCTTCTTCGCCTGCGGGAGAATCGGCGAGCGGCAGCTTCCCAAAGGCGAAGATGCAAGCTGCAGCACACAGGCACAGTGTGGGCAGCCTTCAGACTTAGAGAAAACAGTACTTTACCACTCTCCTGCCTTTTCCATGGTTATTCTATTGGAAAAGAACGAGTTTTGGACAACTACCTTTCATTCTTGCCAAACTCTTTGCAGACCCCCGTGCAAGCTTTAGAACAAGATTTTGGATGTTTTCTTTCCTGGCAGAGTTTCTCCTTGCAAGATATGGTGGAAAAGCTTTTTGCTGAGTGTAGAGCGGCAAGACACGCAGAAGACGCGGATACGCAGCTCTCCGAAGCTAAGTGCCGGTCCCGGGCTTCTTTCGGCACAAACCGCTCTCAGGAGCTCCCTGCGCTCGCCACAATGCTCTGTGTGCGAAGAAGCCGCTTCTTCGCCTGCGGGAGAATCGGCGAGCGGCAGCTTCCCAAAGGCGAAGATGCAAGCTGCAGCACACAGGCACAGTGTGGGCAGCCTTCAGACTTAGAGAAAACAGTACTTTACCACTCTCCTGCCTTTTCCATGGTTATTCTATTGGAAAAGAACGAGTTTTGGACAACTACCTTTCATTCTTGCCAAACTCTTTGCAGACCCCCGTGCAAGCTTTAGAACAAGATTTTGGATGTTTTCTTTCCTGGCAGAGTTTCTCCTTGCAAGATATGGTGGAAAAGCTTTTTGCTGAGTGTAGAGCGGCAAGACACGCAGAAGACGCAGATACGCAGCTCTCCGAAGCTAAGTGCCGGTCCCGGGCTTCTTTCGGCACAAACCGCTCTCAGGAGCTCCCTGCGCTCGCCACAATGCTCTGTGTGCGAAGAAGCCGCTTCTTCGCCTCCGGGAGAATCGGCGAGCGGCAGCTTCCCAAAGGCGAAGATGCAAGCTGCAGCACACAGGCACAGTGTGGGCAGCCTTCAGACTTAGAGAAAACAGTACTTTACCACTCTCCTGCCTTTTCCATGGTTATTCTATTGGAAAAGAACGAGTTTTGGACAACTACCTTTCATTCTTGCCAAACTCTTTGCAGACCCCCGTGCAAGCTTTAGAACAAGATTTTGGATGTTTTCTTTCCTGGCAGAGTTTCTCCTTGCAAGATATGGTGGAAAAGCTTTTGGCTGAGTGTAGAGCGGCAAGACACGCAGAAGACGCAGATACGCAGCTCTCCGAAGCTAAGTGCCGGTCCCGGGCTTCTTTCGGCACAAACCGCTCTCAGGAGCTCCCTGCGCTCGCCACAATGCTCTGTGTGCGAAGAAGCCGCTTCTTCGCCTGCGGGAGAATCGGCGAGCGGCAGCTTCCCAAAGGCGAAGATGCAAGCTGCAGCACACAGGCAAGTGTGGGCAGCCTTCAGACTTAGAGAAAACAGTACTTTACCACTCTCCTGCCTTTTCCATGGTTATTCTATTGGAAAAGAACGAGTTTTGGACAACTACCTTTCATTCTTGCCAAACTCTTTGCAGACCCCCGTGCAAGCTTTAGAACAAGATTTTGGATGTTTTCTTTCCTGGCAGAGTTTCTCCTTGCAAGATATGGTGGAAAAGCTTTTTGCTGAGTGTAGAGCGGCAAGACACGCAGAAGACGCAGATACGCAGCTCTCCGAAGCTAAGTGCCGGTCCCGGGCTTCTTTCGGCACAAACCGCTCTCAGGAGCTCCCTGCGCTCGCCACAATGCTCTGTGTGCGAAGAAGCCGCTTCTTCGCCTCCGGGAGAATCGGCGAGCGGCAGCTTCCCAAAGGCGAAGATGCAAGCTGCAGCACACAGGCACAGTGTGGGCAGCCTTCAGACTTAGAGAAAACAGTACTTTACCACTCTCCTGCCTTATCCATGGTTATTCTATTGGAAAAGAACGAGTTTTGGACAACTACCTTTCATTCTTGCCAAACTCTTTGCAGACCCCCGTGCAAGCTTTAGAACAAGATTTTGGATGTTTTCTTTCCTGGCAGAGTTTCTCCTTGCAAGATATGGTGGAAAAGCTTTTGGCTGAGTGTAGAGCGGCAAGACACGCAGAAGACGCAGATACGCAGCTCTCCGAAGCTATGTGCCGGTCACGGGCTTCTTTCGGCACAAACCGCTCTCAGGAGCTCCCTGCGCTCGCCACAATGCTCTGTGTGCGAAGAAGCCGCTTCTTCGCCTGCGGGAGAATCGGCGAGCGGCAGCTTCCCAAAGGCGAAGATGCAAGCTGCAGCACACAGGCACAATGTGGGCAGCCTTCAGACTTAGAGAAAACAGTACTTTACCACTCTCCTGCCTTTTCCATGGTTATTCTATTGGAAAAGAACGAGTTTTGGACAACTACCTTTCATTCTTGCCAAACTCTTTGCAGACCCCCGTGCAAGCTTTAGAACAAGATTTTGGATGTTTTCTTTCCTGGCAGAGTTTCTCCTTGCAAGATATGGTGGAAAAGCTTTTTGCTGAGTGTAGAGCGGCAAGACACGCAGAAGACGCAGATACGCAGCTCTCCGAAGCTAAGTGCCGGTCCCGGGCTTCTTTCGGCACAAACCGCTCTCAGGAGCTCCCTGCGCTCGCCACAATGCTCTGTGTGTGAAGAAGCCGCTTCTTCGCCTCCGGGAGAATCGGCGAGCGGCAGCTTCCCAAAGGCGAAGATGCAAGCTGCAGCACACAGGCACAGTGTGGGCAGCCTTCAGACTTAGAGAAAACAGTACTTTACCACTCTCCTGCCTTTTCCATGGTTATTCTATTGGAAAAGAACGAGTTTTGGACAACTACCTTTCATTCTTGCCAAACTCTTTGCAGACCCCCGTGCAAGCTTTAGAACAAGATTTTGGATGTTTTCTTTCCTGGCAGAGTTTCTTCTTGCAAGATATGGTGGAAAAGCTTTTTGCTGAGTGTAGAGCGGCAAGACACGCAGAAGACGCAGATACGCAGCTCTCCGAAGCTAAGTGCCGGTCCCGGGCTTCTTTCGGCACAAACCGCTCTCAGGAGCTCCCCGCGCTCGCCACAATGCTCTGTGTGCGAAGAAGCCGCTTCTTCGCCTGCGGGAGAATCGGCGAGCGGCAGCTTCCCAAAGGCGAAGATGCAAGCTGCAGCACACAGGCACAGTGTGGGCAGCCTTCAGACTTAGAGAAAACAGTACTTTACCACTCTCCTGCCTTTTCCATGGTTATTCTATTGGAAAAGAACGAGTTTTGGACAACTACCTTTCATTCTTGCCAAACTCTTTGCAGACCCCCGTGCAAGCTTTAGAACAAGATTTTGGATGTTTTCTTTCCTGGCAGAGTTTCTCCTTGCAAGATATGGTGGAAAAGCTTTTGGCTGAGTGTAGAGCGGCAAGACACGCAGAAGACGCAGATACGCAGCTCTCCGAAGCTAAGTGCCGGTCCCGGGCTTCTTTCGGCACAAACCGCTCTCAGGAGCTCCCTGCGCTCGCCACAATGCTCTGTGTGCGAAGAAGCCGCTTCTTCGCCTGCGGGAGAATCGGCGAGCGGCAGCTTCCCAAAGGCGAAGATGCAAGCTGCGGCACACAGGCACAGTGTGGGCAGCCTTCAGACTTAGAGAAAACAGTACTTTACCACTCTCCTGCCTTTTCCATGGTTATTCTATTGGAAAAGAACGAGTTTTGGACAACTACCTTTCATTCTTGCCAAACTCTTTGCAGACCCCCGTGCAAGCTTTAGAACAAGATTTTGGATGTTTTCTTTCCTGGCAGAGTTTCTCCTTGCAAGATATGGTGGAAAAGCTTTTTGCTGAGTGTAGAGCGGCAAGACACGCAGAAGACGCAGATACGCAGCTCTCCGAAGCTAAGTGCCGGTCCCGGGCTTCTTTCGGCACAAACCGCTCTCAGGAGCTCCCTGCGCTCGCCACAATGCTCTGTGTGCGAAGAAGCCGCTTCTTCGCGCTCGGGAGAATCGGCGAGCGGCAGCTTCCCAAAGGCGAAGATGCAAGCTGCAGCACACAGGCACAGTGTGGGCAGCCTTCAGACTTAGAGAAAACAGTACTTTACCACTCTCCTGCCTTTTCCATGGTTATTCTATTGGAAAAGAACGAGTTTTGGACAACTACCTTTCATTCTTGCCAAACTCTTTGCAGACCCCCGTGCAAGCTTTAGAACAAGATTTTGGATGTTTTCTTTCCTGGCAGAGTTTCTCCTTGCAAGATATGGTGGAAAAGCTTTTGGCTGAGTGTAGAGCGGCAAGACACGCAGAAGACGCAGATACGCAGCTCTCCGAAGCTAAGTGCCGGTCCCGGGCTTCTTTCGGCACAAACCGCTCTCAGGAGCTCCCTGCGCTCGCCACAATGCTCTGTGTGCGAAGAAGCCGCTTCTTCGCCTGCGGGAGAATCGGCGAGCGGCAGCTTCCCAAAGGCGAAGATGCAAGCTGCAGCACACAGGCACAGTGTGGGCAGCCTTCAGACTTAGAGAAAACAGTACTTTACCACTCTCCTGCCTTTTCCATGGTTATTCTATTGGAAAAGAACGAGTTTTGGACAACTACCTTTCATTCTTGCCAAACTCTTTGCAGACCCCCGTGCAAGCTTTAGAACAAGATTTTGGATGTTTTCTTTCCTGGCAGAGTTTCTCCTTGCAAGATATGGTGGAAAAGCTTTTGGCTGAGTGTAGAGCGGCAAGACACGCAGAAGACGCAGATACGCAGCTCTCCGAAGCTAAGTGCCGGTCCCGGGCTTCTTTCGGCACAAACCGCTCTCAGGAGCTCCCTGCGCTCGCCACAATGCTCTGTGTGCGAAGAAGCCGCTTCTTCGCCTGCGGGAGAATCGGCGAGCGGCAGCTTCCCAAAGGCGAAGATGCAAGCTGCAGCACACAGGCACAGTGTGGGCAGCCTTCAGACTTAGAGAAAACAGTACTTTACCACTCTCCTGCCTTTTCCATGGTTATTCTATTGGAAAAGAACGAGTTTTGGACAACTACCTTTCATTCTTGCCAAACTCTTTGCAGACCCCCGTGCAAGCTTTAGAACAAGATTTTGGATGTTTTCTTTCCTGGCAGAGTTTCTCCTTGCAAGATATGGTGGAAAAGCTTTTTGCTGAGTGTAGAGCGGCAAGACACGCAGAAGACGCAGATACGCAGCTCTCCGAAGCTAAGTGCCGGTCCCGGGCTTCTTTCGGCACAAACCGCTCTCAGGAGCTCCCTGCGCTCGCCACAATGCTCTGTGTGCGAAGAAGCCGCTTCTTCGCCTCCGGGAGAATCGGCGAGCGGCAGCTTCCCAAAGGCGAAGATGCAAGCTGCAGCACACAGGCACAGTGTGGGCAGCCTTCAGACTTAGAGAAAACAGTACTTTACCACTCTCCTGCCTTTTCCATGGTTATTCTATTGGAAAAGAACGAGTTTTGGACAACTACCTTTCATTCTTGCCAAACTCTTTGCAGACCCCCGTGCAAGCTTTAGAAGAAGATTTTGGATGTTTTCTTTCCTGGCAGAGTTTCTCCTTGCAAGATATGGTGGAAAAGCTTTTTGCTGAGTGTAGAGCGGCAAGACACGCAGAAGACGCAGATACGCAGCTCTCCGAAGCTAAGTGCCGGTCCCGGGCTTCTTTCGGCACAAACCGCTCTCAGGAGCTCCCTGCGCTCGCCACAATGCTCTGTGTGCGAAGAAGCCGCTTCTTCGCCTGCGGGAGAATCGGCGAGCGGCAGCTTCCCAAAGGCGAAGATGCAAGCTGCAGCACACAGGCACAGTGTGGGCAGCCTTCAGACTTAGAGAAAACAGTACTTTACCACTCTCCTGCCTTTTCCATGGTTATTCTATTGGAAAAGAACGAGTTTTGGACAACTACCTTTCATTCTTGCCAAACTCTTTGCAGACCCCCGTGCAAGCTTTAGAACAAGATTTTGGATGTTTTCTTTCCTGGCAGAGTTTCTCCTTGCAAGATATGGTGGAAAAGCTTTTGGCTGAGTGTAGAGCGGCAAGACACGCAGAAGACGCAGATACGCAGCTCTCCGAAGCTAAGTGCCGGTCCCGGGCTTCTTTCGGCACAAACCGCTCTCAGGAGCTCCCTGCGCTCGCCACAATGCTCTGTGTGCGAAGAAGCCGCTTCTTCGCCTGCGGGAGAATCGGCGAGCGGCAGCTTCCCAAAGGCGAAGATGCAAGCTGCGGCACACAGGCACAGTGTGGGCAGCCTTCAGACTTAGAGAAAACAGTACTTTACCACTCTCCTGCCTTTTCCATGGTTATTCTATTGGAAAAGAACGAGTTTTGGACAACTACCTTTCATTCTTGCCAAACTCTTTGCAGACCCCCGTGCAAGCTTTAGAACAAGATTTTGGATGTTTTCTTTCCTGGCAGAGTTTCTCCTTGCAAGATATGGTGGAAAAGCTTTTGGCTGAGTGTAGAGCGGCAAGACACGCAGAAGACGCAGATACGCAGCTCTCCGAAGCTAAGTGCCGGTCCCGGGCTTCTTTCGGCACAAACCGCTCTCAGGAGCTCCCTGCGCTCGCCACAATGCTCTGTGTGCGAAGAAGCCGCTTCTTCGCCTGCGGGAGAATCGGCGAGCGGCAGCTTCCCAAAGGCGAAGATGCAAGCTGCGGCACACAGGCACAGTGTGGGCAGCCTTCAGACTTAGAGAAAACAGTACTTTACCACTCTCCTGCCTTTTCCATGGTTATTCTATTGGAAAAGAACGAGTTTTGGACAACTACCTTTCATTCTTGCCAAACTCTTTGCAGACCCCCGTGCAAGCTTTAGAACAAGATTTTGGATGTTTTCTTCCCTGGCAGAGTTTCTCCTTGCAAGATATGGTGAAAAAGCTTTTTGCTGAGTGTTGAGCGGCAAGACACGCAGAAGACACAGATACGCAGCTCTCCGAAGCTAAGTGCCGGTCCTGGGCTTCTTTCGGCACAAACCGCTCTCAGGAGCTCCCTGCGCTCGCCACAATGCTCTGTGTGTAAAGAAGCCGCTTCTTCGCCTCCGGGAGAATCGGCGAGCGGCAGCTTCCCAAAGGCGAAGATGCCAGCTGCAGCACACAGGCACAGTGTGGGCAGCCTTCAGACTTAGAGAAAACAGTACTTTACCACTCTCCTGCCTTATCCATGTTTATTCTATTGGAAAAGAACGAGTTTTGGACAACTACCTTTCATTCTTGCCAAACTCTTTGCAGACCCCCGTGCAAGCTTTAGAACAAGATTTTGGATGTTTTCTTTCCTGGCAGAGTTTCTCCTTGCAAGATATGGTGGAAAAGCTTTTGGCTGAGTGTAGAGCGGCAAGACACGCAGAAGACGCAGATACGCAGCTCTCCGAAGCTAAGTGCCGGTCCCGGGCTTCTTTCGGCACAAACCGCTCTCAGGAGCTCCCTGCGCTCGCCACAATGCTCTGTGTGCGAAGAAGCCGCTTCTTCGCCTGCGGGAGAATCGGCGAGCGGCAGCTTCCCAAAGGCGAAGATGCAAGCTGCAGCACACAGGCATAGTGTGGGCAGCCTTCAGACTTAGAGAAAACAGTACTTTACCACTCTCCTGCCTTTTCCATGGTTATTCTATTGGAAAAGAACGAGTTTTGGACAACTACCTTTCATTCTTGCCAAACTCTTTGCAGACCCCCGTGCAAGCTTTAGAACAAGATTTTGGATGTTTTCTTTCCTGGCAGAGTTTCTCCTTGCAAGATATGGTGGAAAAGCTTTTTGCTGAGTGTAGAGCGGCAAGACACGCAGAAGACGCAGATACGCAGCTCTCCGAAGCTAAGTGCCGGTCCCGGGCTTCTTTCGGCACAAACCGCTCTCAGGAGCTCCCTGCGCTCGCCACAATGCTCTGTGTGCGAAGAAGCCGCTTCTTCGCCTGCGGGAGAATCGGCGAGCGGCAGCTTCCCAAAGGCGAAGATGCAAGCTGCAGCACACAGGCACAGTGTGGGCAGCCTTCAGACTTAGAGAAAACAGTACTTTACCACTCTCCTGCCTTTTCCATGGTTATTCTATTGGAAAAGAACGAGTTTTGGACAACTACCTTTCATTCTTGCCAAACTCTTTGCAGACCCCCGTGCAAGCTTTAGAACAAGATTTTGGATGTTTTCTTTCCTGGCAGAGTTTCTCCTTGCAAGATATGGTGGAAAAGCTTTTGGCTGAGTGTAGAGCGGCAAGACACGCAGAAGACGCAGATACGCAGCTCTCCGAAGCTAAGTGCCGGTCCCGGGCTTCTTTCGGCACAAACCGCTCTCAGGAGCTCCCTGCGCTCGCCACAATGCTCTGTGTGCGAAGAAGCCGCTTCTTCGCCTGCGGGAGAATCGGCGAGCGGCAGCTTCCCAAAGGCGAAGATGCAAGCTGCGGCACACAGGCACAGTGTGGGCAGCCTTCAGACTTAGAGAAAACAGTACTTTACCACTCTCCTGCCTTTTCCATGGTTATTCTATTGGAAAAGAACGAGTTTTGGACAACTACCTTTCATTCTTGCCAAACTCTTTGCAGACCCCCGTGCAAGCTTTAGAACAAGATTTTGGATGTTTTCTTTCCTGGCAGAGTTTCTCCTTGCAAGATATGGTGGAAAAGCTTTTGGCTGAGTGTAGAGCGGCAAGACACGCAGAAGACGCAGATACGCAGCTCTCCGAAGCTAAGTGCCGGTCCCGGGCTTCTTTCGGCACAAACCGCTCTCAGGAGCTCCCTGCGCTCGCCACAATGCTCTGTGTGCGAAGAAGCCGCTTCTTCGCCTCCGGGAGAATCGGCGAGCGGCAGCTTCCCAAAGGCGAAGATGCAAGCTGCAGCACACAGGCACAGTGTGGGCAGCCTTCAGACTTAGAGAAAACAGTACTTTACCACTCTCCTGCCTTTTCCATGGTTATTCTATTGGAAAAGAACGAGTTTTGGACAACTACCTTTCATTCTTGCCAAACTCTTTGCAGACCCCCGTGCAAGCTTTAGAACAAGATTTTGGATGTTTTCTTCCCTGGCAGAGTTTCTCCTTGCAAGATATGGTGAAAAAGCTTTTTGCTGAGTGTTGAGCGGCAAGACACGCAGAAGACACAGATACGCAGCTCTCCGAAGCTAAGTGCCGGTCCCGGGCTTCTTTCGGCACAAACCGCTCTCAGGAGCTCCCTGCGCTCGCCACAATGCTCTGTGTGTAAAGAAGCCGCTTCTTCGCCTCCGGGAGAATCGGCGAGCGGCAGCTTCCCAAAGGCGAAGATGCCAGCTGCAGCACACAGGCACAGTGTGGGCAGCCTTCAGACTTAGAGAAAACAGTACTTTACCACTCTCCTGCCTTATCCATGTTTATTCTATTGGAAAAGAACGAGTTTTGGACAACTACCTTTCATTCTTGCCAAACTCTTTGCAGACCCCCGTGCAAGCTTTAGAACAAGATTTTGGATGTTTTCTTTCCTGGCAGAGTTTCTCCTTGCAAGATATGGTGGAAAAGCTTTTGGCTGAGTGTAGAGCGGCAAGACACGCAGAAGACGCAGATACGCAGCTCTCCGAAGCTAAGTGCCGGTCCCGGGCTTCTTTCGGCACAAACCGCTCTCAGGAGCTCCCTGCGCTCGCCACAATGCTCTGTGTGCGAAGAAGCCGCTTCTTCGCCTGCGGGAGAATCGGCGAGCGGCAGCTTCCCAAAGGCGAAGATGCAAGCTGCAGCACACAGGCATAGTGTGGGCAGCCTTCAGACTTAGAGAAAACAGTACTTTACCACTCTCCTGCCTTTTCCATGGTTATTCTATTGGAAAAGAACGAGTTTTGGACAACTACCTTTCATTCTTGCCAAACTCTTTGCAGACCCCCGTGCAAGCTTTAGAACAAGATTTTGGATGTTTTCTTTCCTGGCAGAGTTTCTCCTTGCAAGATATGGTGGAAAAGCTTTTTGCTGAGTGTAGAGCGGCAAGACACGCAGAAGACGCAGATACGCAGCTCTCCGAAGCTAAGTGCCGGTCCCGGGCTTCTTTCGGCACAAACCGCTCTCAGGAGCTCCCTGCGCTCGCCACAATGCTCTGTGTGCGAAGAAGCCGCTTCTTCGCCTCCGGGAGAATCGGCGAGCGGCAGCTTCCCAAAGGCGAAGATGCAAGCTGCAGCACACAGGCACAGTGTGGGCAGCCTTCAGACTTAGAGAAAACAGTACTTTACCACTCTCCTGCCTTTTCCATGGTTATTCTATTGGAAAAGAACGAGTTTTGGACAACTACCTTTCATTCTTGCCAAACTCTTTGCAGACCTCCGTGCAAGCTTTAGAACAAGATTTTGGATGTTTTCTTTCCTGGCAGAGTTTCTCCTTGCAAGATATGGTGGAAAAGCTTTTGGCTGAGTGTAGAGCGGCAAGACACGCAGAAGACGCAGATACGCAGCTCTCCGAAGCTAAGTGCCGGTCCCGGGCTTCTTTCGGCACAAACCGCTCTCAGCAGCTCCCTGCGCTCGCCACAATGCTCTGTGTGCGAAGAAGCCGCTTCTTCGCCTCCGGGAGAATCGGCGAGCGGCAGCTTGCCAAAGGCGAAGATGCAAGCTGCAGCACACAGGCACAGTGTGGGCAGCATTCAGACTTAGAGAAAACAGTACTTTACCACTCTCCTGCCTTATCCATGGTTATTCTATTGGAAAAGAACGAGTTTTGGACAACTACCTTTCATTCTTGCCAAACTCTTTGCAGACCCCCGTGCAAGCTTTAGAACAAGATTTTGGATGTTTTCTTTCCTGGCAGAGTTTCTCCTTGCAAGATATGGTGGAAAAGCTTTTGGCTGAGTGTAGACCGGCAAGACACGCAGAAGACGCAGATACGCAGCTCTCCGAAGCTAAGTGCCGGTCCCGGGCTTCTTTCGGCACAAACCGCTCTCAGGAGCTCCCTGCGCTCGCCACAATGCTCTGTGTGCGAAGAAGCCGCTTCTTCGCCTCCGGGAGAATCGGCGAGCGGCAGCTTGCCAAAGGCGAAGATGCAAGCTGCAGCACACAGGCACAGTGTGGGCAGCCTTCAGACTTCGAGAAAACAGTACTTTACCACTCTCCTGCCTTTTCCATGGTTATTCTATTGGAAAAGAACGAGTTTTGGACAACTACCTTTCATTCTTGCCAAACTCTTTGCAGACCCCCGTGCAAGCTTTAGAACAAGATTTTGGATGTTTTCTTTCCTGGCAGAGTTTCTCCTTGCAAGATATGGTGAAAAAGCTTTTTGCTGAGTGTAGAGCGGCAAGACACGCAGAAGACGCAGATACGCAGCTCTCCGAAGCTAAGTGCCGGTCCCGGGCTTCTTTCGGCACAAACCGCTCTCAGGAGCTCCCTGCGCTCGCCACAATGCTCTGTGTGCGAAGAAGCCGCTTCTTCGCCTGCGGGAGAATCGGCGAGCGGCAGCTTCCCAAAGGCGAAGATGCAAGCTGCAGCACACAGGCACAGTGTGGGCAGCATTCAGACTTAGAGAAAACAGTACTTTACCACTCTCCTGCCTTTTCCATGGTTATTCTATTGGAAAAGAACGAGTTTTGGACAACTACCTTTCATTCTTGCCAAACTCTTTGCAGACCTCCGTGCAAGCTTTAGAACAAGATTTTGGATGTTTTCTTTCCTGGCAGAGTTTCTCCTTGCAAGATATGCTGGAAAAGCTTTTGGCTGAGTGTAGAGCGGCAAGACACGCAGAAGACGCAGATACGCAGCTCTCCGAAGCTAAGTGCCGGTCCCGGGCTTCTTTCGGCACAAACCGCTCTCAGGAGCTCCCTGCACTCGCCACAATGCTCTGTGTGCGAAGAAGCCGCTTCTTCGCCTGCGGGAGAATCGGCGAGCGGCAGCTTCCCAAAGGCGAAGATGCAAGCTGCAGCACACAGGCACAGTGTGGGCAGCCTTCAGACTTAGAGAAAACAGTACTTTACCACTCTCCTGCCTTTTCCATGGTTATTCTATTGGAAAAGAACGAGTTTTGGACAACTACCTTTCATTCTTGCCAAACTCTTTGCAGACCCCCGTGCAAGCTTTAGAACAAGATTTTGGATGTTTTCTTTCCTGGCAGAGTTTCTCCTTGCAAGATATGGTGGAAAAGCTTTTTGCTGAGTGTAGAGCGGCAAGACACGCAGAAGACGCAGATACGCAGCTCTCCGAAGCTAAGTGCCGGTCCCGGGGTTCTTTCGGCACAAACCGCTCTCAGGAGCTCCCTGCGCTCGCCACAATGCTCTGTGTGCGAAGAAGCCGCTTCTTCGCCTGCGGGAGAATCGGCGAGCGGCAGCTTCCCAAAGGCGAAGATGCAAGCTGCAGCACACAGGCACAGTGTGGGCAGCCTTCAGACTTAGAGAAAACAGTACTTTACCACTCTCCTGCCTTTTCCATGGTTATTCTATTGGAAAAGAACGAGTTTTGGACAACTACCTTTCATTCTTGCCAAACTCTTTGCAGACCCCCGTGCAAGCTTTAGAACAAGATTTTGGATGTTTTCTTTCCTGGCAGAGTTTCTCCTTGCAAGATATGGTGGAAAAGCTTTTGGCTGAGTGTAGAGCGGCAAGACACGCAGAAGACGCAGATACGCAGCTCTCCGAAGCTAAGTGCCGGTCCCGGGCTTCTTTCGGCACAAACCGCTCTCAGGAGCTCCCTGCGCTCGCCACAATGCTCTGTGTGCGAAGAAGCCGCTTCTTCGCCTCCGGGAGAATCGGCGAGCGGCAGCTTCCCAAAGGCGAAGATGCAAGCTGCAGCACACAGGCACAGTGTGGGCAGCCTTCAGACTTAGAGAAAACAGTACTTTACCACTCTCCTGCCTTTTCCATGGTTATTCTATTGGAAAAGAACGAGTTTTGGACAACTACCTTTCATTCTTGCCAAACTCTTTGCAGACCCCCGTGCAAGCTTTAGAACAAGATTTTGGATGTTTTCTTTCCTGGCAGAGTTTCTCCTTGCAAGATATGGTGGAAAAGCTTTTTGCTGAGTGTAGAGCGGCAAGACACGCAGAAGACGCAGATACGCAGCTCTCCGAAGCTAAGTGCCGGTCCCGGGCTTCTTTCGGCACAAACCGCTCTCAGGAGCTCCCTGCGCTCGCCACAATGCTCTGTGTGCGAAGAAGCCGCTTCTTCGCCTGCGGGAGAATCGGCGAGCGGCAGCTTCCCAAAGGCAAAGATGCAAGCTGCAGCACACAGGCACAGTGTGGGCAGACTTCAGACTTAGAGAAAACAGTACTTTACCACTCTCCTGCCTTTTCCATGGTTATTCTATTGGAAAAGAACGAGTTTTGGACAACTACCTTTCATTCTTGCCAAACTCTTTGCAGACCCCCGTGCAAGCTTTAGAACAAGATTTTGGATGTTTTCTTTCCTGGCAGAGTTTCTCCTTGCAAGATATGGTGGAAAAGCTTTTTGCTGAGTGTAGAGCGGCAAGACACGCAGAAGACGCAGATACGCAGCTCTCCGAAGCTAAGTGCCGGTCCCGGGCTTCTTTCGGCACAAACCGCTCTCAGGAGCTCCCCGCGCTCGCCACAATGCTCTGTGTGCGAAGAAGCCGCTTCTTCGCCTGCGGGAGAATCGGCGAGCGGCAGCTTGCCAAAGGCGAAGATGCAAGCTGCAGCACACAGGCACAGTGTGGGCAGCCTTCAGACTTAGAGAAAACAGTACTTTACCACTCTCCTGCCTTTTCCATGGTTATTCTATTGGAAAAGAACGAGTTTTGGACAACTACCTTTCATTCTTGCCAAACTCTTTGCAGACCCCCGTGCAAGCTTTAGAACAAGATTTTGGATGTTTTCTTTCCTGGCAGAGTTTCTCCTTGCAAGATATGGTGGAAAAGCTTTTGGCTGAGTGTAGAGCGGCAAGACACGCAGAAGACGCAGATACGCAGCTCTCCGAAGCTAAGTGCCGGTCCCGGGCTTCTTTCGGCACAAACCGCTCTCAGGAGCTCCCTGCGCTCGCCACAATGCTCTGTGTGCGAAGAAGCCGCTTCTTCGCCTGCGGGAGAATCGGCGAGCGGCAGCTTCCCAAAGGCGAAGATGCAAGCTGCGGCACACAGGCACAGTGTGGGCAGCCTTCAGACTTAGAGAAAACAGTACTTTACCACTCTCCTGCCTTTTCCATGGTTATTCTATTGGAAAAGAACGAGTTTTGGACAACTACCTTTCATTCTTGCCAAACTCTTTGCAGACCCCCGTGCAAGCTTTAGAACAAGATTTTGGATGTTTTCTTTCCTGGCAGAGTTTCTCCTTGCAAGATATGGTGGAAAAGCTTTTGGCTGAGTGTAGAGCGGCAAGACACGCAGAAGACGCAGATACGCAGCTCTCCGAAGCTAAGTGCCGGTCCCGGGCTTCTTTCGGCACAAACCGCTCTCAGGAGCTCCCTGCGCTCGCCACAATGCTCTGTGTGCGAAGAAGCCGCTTCTTCGCCTCCGGGAGAATCGGCGAGCGGCAGCTTCCCAAAGGCGAAGATGCAAGCTGCAGCACACAGGCACAGTGTGGGCAGCCTTCAGACTTAGAGAAAACAGTACTTTACCACTCTCCTGCCTTTTCCATGGTTATTCTATTGGAAAAGAACGAGTTTTGGACAACTACCTTTCATTCTTGCCAAACTCTTTGCAGACCCCCGTGCAAGCTTTAGAACAAGATTTTGGATGTTTTCTTCCCTGGCAGAGTTTCTCCTTGCAAGATATGGTGAAAAAGCTTTTTGCTGAGTGTTGAGCGGCAAGACACGCAGAAGACACAGATACGCAGCTCTCCGAAGCTAAGTGCCGGTCCCGGGCTTCTTTCGGCACAAACCGCTCTCAGGAGCTCCCTGCGCTCGCCACAATGCTCTGTGTGTAAAGAAGCCGCTTCTTCGCCTCCGGGAGAATCGGCGAGCGGCAGCTTCCCAAAGGCGAAGATGCCAGCTGCAGCACACAGGCACAGTGTGGGCAGCCTTCAGACTTAGAGAAAACAGTACTTTACCACTCTCCTGCCTTATCCATGTTTATTCTATTGGAAAAGAACGAGTTTTGGACAACTACCTTTCATTCTTGCCAAACTCTTTGCAGACCCCCGTGCAAGCTTTAGAACAAGATTTTGGATGTTTTCTTTCCTGGCAGAGTTTCTCCTTGCAAGATATGGTGGAAAAGCTTTTGGCTGAGTGTAGAGCGGCAAGACACGCAGAAGACGCAGATACGCAGCTCTCCGAAGCTAAGTGCCGGTCCCGGGCTTCTTTCGGCACAAACCGCTCTCAGGAGCTCCCTGCGCTCGCCACAATGCTCTGTGTGCGAAGAAGCCGCTTCTTCGCCTGCGGGAGAATCGGCGAGCGGCAGCTTCCCAAAGGCGAAGATGCAAGCTGCAGCACACAGGCATAGTGTGGGCAGCCTTCAGACTTAGAGAAAACAGTACTTTACCACTCTCCTGCCTTTTCCATGGTTATTCTATTGGAAAAGAACGAGTTTTGGACAACTACCTTTCATTCTTGCCAAACTCTTTGCAGACCCCCGTGCAAGCTTTAGAACAAGATTTTGGATGTTTTCTTTCCTGGCAGAGTTTCTCCTTGCAAGATATGGTGGAAAAGCTTTTTGCTGAGTGTAGAGCGGCAAGACACGCAGAAGACGCAGATACGCAGCTCTCCGAAGCTAAGTGCCGGTCCCGGGCTTCTTTCGGCACAAACCGCTCTCAGGAGCTCCCTGCGCTCGCCACAATGCTCTGTGTGCGAAGAAGCCGCTTCTTCGCCTCCGGGAGAATCGGCGAGCGGCAGCTTCCCAAAGGCGAAGATGCAAGCTGCAGCACACAGGCACAGTGTGGGCAGCCTTCAGACTTAGAGAAAACAGTACTTTACCACTCTCCTGCCTTTTCCATGGTTATTCTATTGGAAAAGAACGAGTTTTGGACAACTACCTTTCATTCTTGCCAAACTCTTTGCAGACCTCCGTGCAAGCTTTAGAACAAGATTTTGGATGTTTTCTTTCCTGGCAGAGTTTCTCCTTGCAAGATATGGTGGAAAAGCTTTTTGCTGAGTGTAGAGCGGCAAGACACGCAGAAGACGCAGATACGCAGCTCTCCGAAGCTAAGTGCCGGTCCCGGGCTTCTTTCGGCACAAACCGCTCTCAGCAGCTCCCTGCGCTCGCCACAATGCTCTGTGTGCGAAGAAGCCGCTTCTTCGCCTGCGGGAGAATCGGCGAGCGGCAGCTTCCCAAAGGCAAAGATGCAAGCTGCAGCACACAGGCACAGTGTGGGCAGCCTTCAGACTTAGATAAAACAGTACTTTACCACTCTCCTGCCTTATCCATGGTTATTCTATTGGAAAAGAACGAGTTTTGGACAACTACCTTTCATTCTTGCAAACTCTTTGCAGACCCCCGTGCAAGCTTTAGAACAAGATTTTGGATGTTTTCTTTCCTGGCAGAGTTTCTCCTTGCAAGATATGGTGGAAAAGCTTTTTGCTAGTGTAGAGCGGCAAGACACGCAGAAGACGCAGATACGCAGCTCTCCGAAGCTAAGTGCCGGTCCCGGGCTTCTTTCGGCACAAACCGCTCTCAGGAGCTCCCTGCGCTCGCCACAATGCTCTGTGTGCGAAGGAGCCGCTTCTTCGCCTCCGGGAGAATCGGCGAGCGGCAGCTTGCCAAAGGCGAAGATGCAAGCTGCAGCACACAGGCACAGTGTGGGCAGCATTCAGACTTAGAGAAAACAGTACTTTACCACTCTCCTGCCTTATCCATGGTTATTCTATTGGAAAAGAACGAGTTTTGGACAACTACCTTTCATTCTTGCCAAACTCTTTGCAGACCCCCGTGCAAGCTTTAGAACAAGATTTTGGATGTTTTCTTTCCTGGCAGAGTTTCTCCTTGCAAGATATGGTGGAAAAGCTTTTGGCTGAGTGTAGAGCGGCAAGACACGCAGAAGACGCAGATACGCAGCTCTCCGAAGCTAAGTGCCGGTCCCGGGTTTCTTTCGGCACAAACCGCTCTCAGGAGCTCCCTGCGCTCGCCACAATGCTCTGTGTGCGAAGAAGCCGCTTCTTCGCCTGCGGGAGAATCGGCGAGCGGCAGCTTCCCAAAGGCGAAGATGCAAGCTGCAGCACGCAGGCACAGTGTGGGCAGCCTTCAGACTTAGAGAAAACAGTACTTTACCACTCTCCTGCCTTTTCCATGGTTATTCTATTGGAAAAGAACGAGTTTTGGACAACTACCTTTCATTCTTGCCAAACTCTTTGCAGACCCCCGTGCAAGCTTTAGAACAAGATTTTGGATGTTTTCTTTCCTGGCAGAGTTTCTCCTTGCAAGATATGGTGAAAAAGCTTTTTGCTGAGTGTAGAGCGGCAAGACACGCAGAAGACACAGATACGCAGCTCTCCGAAGCTAAGTGCCGGTCCCGGGCTTCTTTCGGCACAAACCGCTCTCAGGAGCTCCCTGCGCTCGCCACAATGCTCTGTGTGCGAAGAAGCCGCTTCTTCGCCTGCGGGAGAATCGGCGAGCGGCAGCTTCCCAAAGGCGAAGATGCAAGCTGCAGCACACAGGCACAGTGTGGGCAGCATTCAGACTTAGAGAAAACAGTACTTTACCACTCTCCTGCCTTTTCCATGGTTATTCTATTGGAAAAGAACGAGTTTTGGACAACTACCTTTCATTCTTGCCAAACTCTTTGCAGACCTCCGTGCAAGCTTTAGAACAAGATTTTGGATGTTTTCTTTCCTGGCAGAGTTTCTCCTTGCAAGATATGGTGGAAAAGCTTTTGGCTGAGTGTAGAGCGGCAAGACACGCAGAAGACGCAGATACGCAGCTCTCCGAAGCTAAGTGCCGGTCCCGGGCTTCTTTCGGCACAAACCGCTCTCAGGAGCTCCCTGCGCTCGCCACAATGCTCTGTGTGCGAAGAAGCCGCTTCTTCGCCTGCGGGAGAATCGGCGAGCGGCAGCTTCCCAAAGGCGAAGATGCAAGCTGCGGCACACAGGCACAGTGTGGGCAGCCTTCAGACTTAGAGAAAACAGTACTTTACCACTCTCCTGCCTTTTCCATGGTTATTCTATTGGAAAAGAACGAGTTTTGGACAACTACCTTTCATTCTTGCCAAACTCTTTGCAGACCCCCGTGCAAGCTTTAGAACAAGATTTTGGATGTTTTCTTTCCTGGCAGAGTTTCTCCTTGCAAGATATGGTGGAAAAGCTTTTGGCTGAGTGTAGAGCGGCAAGACACGCAGAAGACGCAGATACGCAGCTCTCCGAAGCTAAGTGCCGGTCCCGGGCTTCTTTCGGCACAAACCGCTCTCAGGAGCTCCCTGCGCTCGCCACAATGCTCTGTGTGCGAAGAAGCCGCTTCTTCGCCTCCGGGAGAATCGGCGAGCGGCAGCTTCCCAAAGGCGAAGATGCAAGCTGCAGCACACAGGCACAGTGTGGGCAGCCTTCAGACTTAGAGAAAACAGTACTTTACCACTCTCCTGCCTTTTCCATGGTTATTCTATTGGAAAAGAACGAGTTTTGGACAACTACCTTTCATTCTTGCCAAACTCTTTGCAGACCCCCGTGCAAGCTTTAGAACAAGATTTTGGATGTTTTCTTTCCTGGCAGAGTTTCTCCTTGCAAGATATGGTGGAAAAGCTTTTGGCTGAGTGTAGAGCGGCAAGACACGCAGAAGACGCAGATACGCAGCTCTCCGAAGCTAAGTGCCGGTCCCGGGCTTCTTTCGGCACAAACCGCTCTCAGGAGCCCCCTGCGCTCGCCACAATGCTCTGTGTGCGAAGAAGCCGCTTCTTCGCCTCCGGGAGAATCGGCGAGCGGCAGCTTCCCAAAGGCGAAGATGCAAGCTGCAGCACGCAGGCACAGTGTGGGCAGCCTTCAGACTTAGAGAAAACAGTACTTTACCACTCTCCTGCCTTTTCCATGGTTATTCTATTGGAAAAGAACGAGTTTTGGACAACTACCTTTCATTCTTGCCAAACTCTTTGCAGACCCCCGTGCAAGCTTTAGAACAAGATTTTGGATGTTTTCTTTCCTGGCAGAGTTTCTCCTTGCAAGATATGGTGGAAAAGCTTTTTGCTGAGTGTAGAGCGGCAAGACACGCAGAAGACGCAGATACGCAGCTCTCCGAAGCTAAGTGCCGGTCCCGGGCTTCTTTCGGCACAAACCGCTCTCAGCAGCTCCCTGCGCTCGCCACAATGCTCTGTGTGCGAAGAAGCCGCTTCTTCGCCTGCGGGAGAATCGGCGAGCGGCAGCTTCCCAAAGGCAAAGATGCAAGCTGCAGCACACAGGCACAGTGTGGGCAGCCTTCAGACTTAGATAAAACAGTACTTTACCACTCTCCTGCCTTATCCATGGTTATTCTATTGGAAAAGAAGGAGTTTTGGACAACTACCTTTCATTCTTGCCAAACTCTTTGCAGACCCCCGTGCAAGCTTTAGAACAAGATTTTGGATGTTTTCTTTCCTGGCAGAGTTTCTCCTTGCAAGATATGGTGGAAAAGCTTTTTGCTAGTGTAGAGCGGCAAGACACGCAGAAGACGCAGATACGCAGCTCTCCGAAGCTAAGTGCCGGTCCCGGGCTTCTTTCGGCACAAACCGCTCTCAGGAGCTCCCTGCGCTCGCCACAATGCTCTGTGTGCGAAGAAGCCGCTTCTTCGCCTGCGGGAGAATCGGCGAGCGGCAGCTTGCCAAAGGCGAAGATGCAAGCTGCAGCACACAGGCACAGTGTGGGCAGCATTCAGACTTAGAGAAAACAGTACTTTACCACTCTCCTGCCTTATCCATGGTTATTCTATTGGAAAAGAACGAGTTTTGGACAACTACCTTTCATTCTTGCCAAACTCTTTGCAGACCCCCGTGCAAGCTTTAGAACAAGATTTTGGATGTTTTCTTTCCTGGCAGAGTTTCTCCTTGCAAGATATGGTGGAAAAGCTTTTGGCTGAGTGTAGAGCGGCAAGACACGCAGAAGACGCAGATACGCAGCTCTCCGAAGCTAAGTGCCGGTCCCGGGCTTCTTTCGGCACAAACCGCTCTCAGGAGCTCCCTGCGCTCGCCACAATGCTCTGTGTGCGAAGAAGCCGCTTCTTCGCCTCCGGGAGAATCGGCGAGCGGCAGCTTCCCAAAGGCGAAGATGCAAGCTGCAGCACACAGGCACAGTGTGGGCAGCCTTCAGACTTAGAGAAAACAGTACTTTACCACTCTCCTGCCTTTTCCATGGTTATTCTATTGGAAAAGAACGAGTTTTGGACAACTACCTTTCATTCTTGCCAAACTCTTTGCAGACCCCCGTGCAAGCTTTAGAACAAGATTTTGGATGTTTTCTTTCCTGGCAGAGTTTCTCCTTGCAAGATATGGTGAAAAAGCTTTTTGCTGAGTGTAGAGCGGCAAGACACGCAGAAGACGCAGATACGCAGCTCTCCGAAGCTAAGTGCCGGTCCCGGGCTTCTTTCGGCACAAACCGCTCTCAGGAGCTCCCTGCGCTCGCCACAATGCTCTGTGTGCGAAGAAGCCGCTTCTTCGCCTGCGGGAGAATCGGCGAGCGGCAGCTTCCCAAAGGCGAAGATGCAAGCTGCAGCACACAGGCACAGTGTGGGCAGCATTCAGACTTAGAGAAAACAGTACTTTACCACTCTCCTGCCTTTTCCATGGTTATTCTATTGGAAAAGAACGAGTTTTGGACAACTACCTTTCATTCTTGCCAAACTCTTTGCAGACCTCCGTGCAAGCTTTAGAACAAGATTTTGGATGTTTTCTTTCCTGGCAGAGTTTCTCCTTGCAAGATATGGTGGAAAAGCTTTTGGCTGAGTGTAGAGCGGCAAGACACGCAGAAGACGCAGATACGCAGCTCTCCGAAGCTAAGTGCCGGTCCCGGGCTTCTTTCGGCACAAACCGCTCTCAGGAGCTCCCTGCGCTCGCCACAATGCTCTGTGTGCGAAGAAGCCGCTTCTTCGCCTGCGGGAGAATCGGCGAGCGGCAGCTTCCCAAAGGCGAAGATGCAAGCTGCAGCACACAGGCACAGTGTGGGCAGCCTTCAGACTTAGAGAAAACAGTACTTTACCACTCTCCTGCCTTTTCCATGGTTATTCTATTGGAAAAGAACGAGTTTTGGACAACTACCTTTCATTCTTGCCAAACTCTTTGCAGACCCCCGTGCAAGCTTTAGAACAAGATTTTGGATGTTTTCTTTCCTGGCAGAGTTTCTCCTTGCAAGATATGGTGGAAAAGCTTTTGGCTGAGTGTAGAGCGGCAAGACACGCAGAAGACGCAGATACGCAGCTCTCCGAAGCTAAGTGCCGGTCCCGGGCTTCTTTCGGCACAAACCGCTCTCAGGAGCTCCCTGCGCTCGCCACAATGCTCTGTGTGCGAAGAAGCCGCTTCTTCGCCTCCGGGAGAATCGGCGAGCGGCAGCTTCCCAAAGGCGAAGATGCAAGCTGCAGCACACAGGCACAGTGTGGGCAGCCTTCAGACTTAGAGAAAACAGTACTTTACCACTCTCCTGCCTTTTCCATGGTTATTCTATTGGAAAAGAACGAGTTTTGGACAACTACCTTTCATTCTTGCCAAACTCTTTGCAGACCCCCGTGCAAGCTTTAGAACAAGATTTTGGATGTTTTCTTTCCTGGCAGAGTTTCTCCTTGCAAGATATGGTGGAAAAGCTTTTGGCTGAGTGTAGAGCGGCAAGACACGCAGAAGACGCAGATACGCAGCTCTCCGAAGCTAAGTGCCGGTCCCGGGCTTCTTTCGGCACAAACCGCTCTCAGGAGCCCCCTGCGCTCGCCACAATGCTCTGTGTGCGAAGAAGCCGCTTCTTCGCCTCCGGGAGAATCGGCGAGCGGCAGCTTCCCAAAGGCGAAGATGCAAGCTGCAGCACGCAGGCACAGTGTGGGCAGCCTTCAGACTTAGAGAAAACAGTACTTTACCACTCTCCTGCCTTTTCCATGGTTATTCTATTGGAAAAGAACGAGTTTTGGACAACTACCTTTCATTCTTGCCAAACTCTTTGCAGACCCCCGTGCAAGCTTTAGAACAAGATTTTGGATGTTTTCTTTCCTGGCAGAGTTTCTCCTTGCAAGATATGGTGGAAAAGCTTTTTGCTGAGTGTAGAGCGGCAAGACACGCAGAAGACGCAGATACGCAGCTCTCCGAAGCTAAGTGCCGGTCCCGGGCTTCTTTCGGCACAAACCGCTCTCAGGAGCTCCCTGCGCTCGCCACAATGCTCTGTGTGCGAAGAAGCCGCTTCTTCGCCTCCGGGAGAATCGGCGAGCGGCAGCTTCCCAAAGGCGAAGATGCAAGCTGCAGCACACAGGCACAGTGTGGGCAGCATTCAGACTTAGAGAAAACAGTACTTTACCACTCTCCTGCCTTATCCATGGTTATTCTATTGGAAAAGAACGAGTTTTGGACAACTACCTTTCATTCTTGCCAAACTCTTTGCAGACCCCCGTGCAAGCTTTAGAACAAGATTTTGGATGTTTTCTTTCCTGGCAGAGTTTCTCCTTGCAAGATATGGTGGAAAAGCTTTTGGCTGAGTGTAGAGCGGCAAGACACGCAGAAGACGCAGATACGCAGCTCTCCGAAGCTAAGTGCCGGTCCCGGGCTTCTTTCGGCACAAACCGCTCTCAGGAGCTCCCTGCGCTCGCCACAATGCTCTGTGTGCGAAGAAGCCGCTTCTTCGCCTGCGGGAGAATCGGCGAGCGGCAGCTTCCCAAAGGCGAAGATGCAAGCTGCAGCACACAGGCACAGTGTGGGCAGCCTTCAGACTTAGAGAAAACAGTACTTTACCACTCTCCTGCCTTTTCCATGGTTATTCTATTGGAAAAGAACGAGTTTTGGACAACTACCTTTCATTCTTGCCAAACTCTTTGCAGACCCCCGTGCAAGCTTTAGAACAAGATTTTGGATGTTTTCTTTCCTGGCAGAGTTTCTCCTTGCAAGATATGGTGGAAAAGCTTTTTGCTGAGTGTAGAGCGGCAAGACACGCAGAAGACGCAGATACGCAGCTCTCCGAAGCTAAGTGCCGGTCCCGGGCTTCTTTCGGCACAAACCGCTCTCAGGAGCTCCCTGCGCTCGCCACAATGCTCTGTGTGCGAAGAAGCCGCTTCTTCGCCTCCGGGAGAATCGGCGAGCGGCAGCTTCCCAAAGGCGAAGATGCAAGCTGCAGCACACAGGCACAGTGTGGGCAGCCTTCAGACTTAGAGAAAACAGTACTTTACCACTCTCCTGCCTTTTCCATGGTTATTCTATTGGAAAAGAACGAGTTTTGGACAACTACCTTTCATTCTTGCCAAACTCTTTGCAGACCCCCGTGCAAGCTTTAGAACAAGATTTTGGATGTTTTCTTTCCTGGCAGAGTTTCTCCTTGCAAGATATGGTGGAAAAGCTTTTTGCTGAGTGTAGAGCGGCAAGACACGCAGAAGACGCAGATACGCAGCTCTCCGAAGCTAAGTGCCGGTCCCGGGCTTCTTTCGGCACAAACCGCTCTCAGGAGCTCCCTGCGCTCGCCACAATGCTCTGTGTGCGAAGAAGCCGCTTCTTCGCCTGCGGGAGAATCGGCGAGCGGCAGCTTCCCAAAGGCAAAGATGCAAGCTGCAGCACACAGGCACTGTGTGGGCAGCATTCAGACTTAGAGAAAACAGTACTTTACCACTCTCCTGCCTTATCCATGGTTATTCTATTGGAAAAGAACGAGTTTTGGACAACTACCTTTCATTCTTGCCAAACTCTTTGCAGACCCCCGTGCAAGCTTTAGAACAAGATTTTGGATGTTTTCTTTCCTGGCAGAGTTTCTCCTTGCAAGATATGGTGGAAAAGCTTTTTGCTGAGTGTAGAGCGGCAAGACACGCAGAAGACGCAGATACGCAGCTCTCCGAAGCTAAGTGCCGGTCCCGGGCTTCTTTCGGCACAAACCGCTCTCAGGAGCTCCCTGCGCTCGCCACAATGCTCTGTGTGCGAAGAAGCCGCTTCTTCGCCTCCGGGAGAATCGGCGAGCGGCAGCTTGCCAAAGGCGAAGATGCAAGCTGCAGCACACAGGCACAGTGTGGGCAGCATTCAGACTTAGAGAAAACAGTACTTTACCACTCTCCTGCCTTATCCATGGTTATTCTATTGGAAAAGAACGAGTTTTGGACAACTACCTTTCATTCTTGCCAAACTCTTTGCAGACCCCCGTGCAAGCTTTAGAACAAGATTTTGGATGTTTTCTTCCCTGGCAGAGTTTCTCCTTGCAAGATATGGTGGAAAAGCTTTTTGCTGAGTGTAGAGCGGCAAGACACGCAGAAGACGCAGATACGCAGCTCTCCGAAGCTAAGTGCCGGTCCCGGGCTTCTTTCGGCACAAACCGCTCTCAGGAGCTCCCTGCGCTCGCCACAATGCTCTGTGTGCGAAGAAGCCGCTTCTTCGCCTGCGGGAGAATCGGCGAGCGGCAGCTTCCCAAAGGCGAAGATGCAAGCTGCGGCACACAGGCACAGTGTGGGCAGCCTTCAGACTTAGAGAAAACAGTACTTTACCACTCTCCTGCCTTTTCCATGGTTATTCTATTGGAAAAGAACGAGTTTTGGACAACTACCTTTCATTCTTGCCAAACTCTTTGCAGACCCCCGTGCAAGCTTTAGAACAAGATTTTGGATGTTTTCTTTCCTGGCAGAGTTTCTCCTTGCAAGATATGGTGGAAAAGCTTTTGGCTGAGTGTAGAGCGGCAAGACACGCAGAAGACGCAGATACGCAGCTCTCCGAAGCTAAGTGCCGGTCCCGGGCTTCTTTCGGCACAAACCGCTCTCAGGAGCTCCCTGCGCTCGCCACAATGCTCTGTGTGCGAAGAAGCCGCTTCTTCGCCTCCGGGAGAATCGGCGAGCGGCAGCTTCCCAAAGGCGAAGATGCAAGCTGCGGCACACAGGCACAGTGTGGGCAGCCTTCAGACTTAGAGAAAACAGTACTTTACCACTCTCCTGCCTTTTCCATGGTTATTCTATTGGAAAAGAACGAGTTTTGGACAACTACCTTTCATTCTTGCCAAACTCTTTGCAGACCCCCGTGCAAGCTTTAGAACAAGATTTTGGATGTTTTCTTTCCTGGCAGAGTTTCTCCTTGCAAGATATGGTGGAAAAGCTTTTTTGCTGAGTGTAGAGCGGCAAGACACGCAGAAGACGCAGATACGCAGCTCTCCGAAGCTAAGTGCCGGTCCCGGGCTTCTTTCGGCACAAACCGCTCTCAGGAGCTCCCTGCGCTCGCCACAATGCTCTGTGTGCGAAGAAGCCGCTTCTTCGCCTGCGGGAGAATCGGCGAGCGGCAGCTTCCCAAAGGCGAAGATGCAAGCTGCAGCACACAGGCACAGTGTGGGCAGCATTCAGACTTAGATAAAACAGTACTTTACCACTCTCCTGCCTTATCCATGGTTATTCTATTGGAAAAGAACGAGTTTTGGACAACTACCTTTCATTCTTGCCAAACTCTTTGCAGACCTCCGTGCAAGCTTTAGAACAAGATTTTGGATGTTTTCTTTCCTGGCAGAGTTTCTCCTTGCAAGATATGGTGGAAAAGCTTTTGGCTGAGTGTAGAGCGGCAAGACACGCAGAAGACGCAGATACGCAGCTCTCCGAAGCTAAGTGCCGGTCCCGGGCTTCTTTCGGCACAAACCGCTCTCAGGAGCTCCCTGCGCTCGCCACAATGCTCTGTGTGCGAAGAAGCCGCTTCTTCGCCTCCGGGAGAATCGGCGAGCGGCAGCTTCCCAAAGGCGAAGATGCAAGCTGCAGCACACAGGCACAGTGTGGGCAGCCTTCAGACTTAGAGAAAACAGTACTTTACCACTCTCCTGCCTTTTCCATGGTTATTCTATTGGAAAAGAACGAGTTTTGGACAACTACCTTTCATTCTTGCCAAACTCTTTGCAGACCCCCGTGCAAGCTTTAGAACCAGATTTTGGATGTTTTCTTTCCTGGCAGAGTTTCTCCTTGCAAGATATGGTGGAAAAGCTTTTTGCTGAGTGTAGAGCGGCAAGACACGCAGAAGACGCAGATACGCAGCTCTCCGAAGCTAAGTGCCGGTCCCGGGCTTCTTTCGGCACAAACCGCTCTCAGGAGCTCCCTGCGCTCGCCACAATGCTCTGTGTGCGAAGAAGCCGCTTCTTCGCCTGCGGGAGAATCGGCGAGCGGCAGCTTCCCAAAGGCAAAGATGCAAGCTGCGGCACACAGGCACAGTGTGGGCAGCCTTCAGACTTAGAGAAAACAGTACTTTACCACTCTCCTGCCTTTTCCATGGTTATTCTATTGGAAAAGAACGAGTTTTGGACAACTACCTTTCATTCTTGCCAAACTCTTTGCAGACCCCCGTGCAAGCTTTAGAACAAGATTTTGGATGTTTTCTTTCCTGGCAGAGTTTCTCCTTGCAAGATATGGTGGAAAAGCTTTTGGCTGAGTGTAGAGCGGCAAGACACGCAGAAGACGCAGATACGCAGCTCTCCGAAGCTAAGTGCCGGTCCCGGGCTTCTTTCGGCACAAACCGCTCTCAGGAGCTCCCTGCGCTCGCCACAATGCTCTGTGTGCGAAGAAGCCGCTTCTTCGCCTCCGGGAGAATCGGCGAGCGGCAGCTTCCCAAAGGCGAAGATGCAAGCTGCAGCACGCAGGCACAGTGTGGGCAGCCTTCAGACTTAGAGAAAACAGTACTTTACCACTCTCCTGCCTTTTCCATGGTTATTCTATTGGAAAAGAACGAGTTTTGGACAACTACCTTTCATTCTTGCCAAACTCTTTGCAGACCCCCGTGCAAGCTTTAGAACAAGATTTTGGATGTTTTCTTTCCTGGCAGAGTTTCTCCTTGCAAGATATGGTGGAAAAGCTTTTTGCTGAGTGTAGAGCGGCAAGACACGCAGAAGACGCAGATACGCAGCTCTCCGAAGCTAAGTGCCGGTCCCGGGCTTCTTTCGGCACAAACCGCTCTCAGGAGCTCCCTGCGCTCGCCACAATGCTCTGTGTGCGAAGAAGCCGCTTCTTCGCCTGCGGGAGAATCGGCGAGCGGCAGCTTCCCAAAGGCGAAGATGCAAGCTGCAGCACACAGGCACAGTGTGGGCAGCATTCAGACTTAGAGAAAACAGTACTTTACCACTCTCCTGCCTTATCCATGGTTATTCTATTGGAAAAGAACGAGTTTTGGACAACTACCTTTCATTCTTGCCAAACTCTTTGCAGACCCCCGTGCAAGCTTTAGAACAAGATTTTGGATGTTTTCTTTCCTGGCAGAGTTTCTCCTTGCAAGATATGGTGGAAAAGCTTTTGGCTGAGTGTAGAGCGGCAAGACACGCAGAAGACGCAGATACGCAGCTCTCCGAAGCTAAGTGCCGGTCCCGGGCTTCTTTCGGCACAAACCGCTCTCAGGAGCTCCCTGCGCTCGCCACAATGCTCTGTGTGCGAAGAAGCCGCTTCTTCGCCTGCGGGAGAATCGGCGAGCGGCAGCTTCCCAAAGGCGAAGATGCAAGCTGCAGCACACAGGCACAGTGTGGGCAGCCTTCAGACTTAGAGAAAACAGTACTTTACCACTCTCCTGCCTTTTCCATGGTTATTCTATTGGAAAAGAACGAGTTTTGGACAACTACCTTTCATTCTTGCCAAACTCTTTGCAGACCCCCGTGCAAGCTTTAGAACAAGATTTTGGATGTTTTCTTTCCTGGCAGAGTTTCTCCTTGCAAGATATGGTGGAAAAGCTTTTTGCTGAGTGTAGAGCGGCAAGACACGCAGAAGACGCAGATACGCAGCTCTCCGAAGCTAAGTGCCGGTCCCGGGCTTCTTTCGGCACAAACCGCTCTCAGGAGCTCCCTGCGCTCGCCACAATGCTCTGTGTGCGAAGAAGCCGCTTCTTCGCCTCCGGGAGAATCGGCGAGCGGCAGCTTCCCAAAGGCGAAGATGCAAGCTGCGGCACACAGGCACAGTGTGGGCAGCCTTCAGACTTAGAGAAAACAGTACTTTACCACTCTCCTGCTTTTTCCATGGTTATTCTATTGGAAAAGAACGAGTTTTGGACAACTACCTTTCATTCTTGCCAAACTCTTTGCAGACCCGCGTGCAAGCTTTAGAACAAGATTTTGGATGTTTTCTTTCCTGGCAGAGTTTCTCCTTGCAAGATATGGTGGAAAAGCTTTTTGCTGAGTGTAGAGCGGCAAGACACGCAGAAGACGCAGATACGCAGCTCTCCGAAGCTAAGTGCCGGTCCCGGGCTTCTTTCGGCACAAACCGCTCTCAGGAGCTCCCTGCGCTCGCCACAATGCTCTGTGTGCGAAGAAGCCGCTTCTTCGCCTGCGGGGGACTCGGCTAAGAGCAGCTTCCGAAACGCGACAAACAAATATTAACAACACGGCGTTGTGTCCTGGGCGTCTTTCGGCACAAGCGCCCCACCGGAACGTACCGCCAGCGGCACAATGCATTGTGTGTGAAGAACTCCCTTCGCCTCCAGGGAACTGAAAGAAGAAGCCTAAGCTTAAAACGCCTTTGCCTCAATTGTGTACTGGTTTGGGCGCTCCTCTCTATTAATTGCGCCACTCCTGACAGCAGGTGTCGCTGTTGGTCAAGCTTTGAGTTTGCTTATTAAGTTGCGATGCTGGGTGGTCAAACAACTCAAGGTAAGATCAGCGATTTTAAATCAGGTTCTCACTGGTGTAGATACCATTAGTCATTGCACACTGCAAAATAATGCTGCTCTAGCTTTCTTGTTAGCACATGGGCAAGAGTGTGAGGATTTGGAAGGAATGTGTTTTTTGAACCTCTCTAACCATTCTGCAGTCATTCACTGGAAACTCAAACAAGGACAAGATAACATGAAGAAATTGATTGGGAATGAGAGGGTTACGCCTGAATGGTTTGAGAGATGGGAAACAACTCGATGGTTGAAAGATCTTGTAAAGGGAACTTTGTTGTTACTAGTAGTCATTATTATATTGCTTCTTGTTATTCCATGCATCATGAAAGTGGTGAGCCTCTTGGAAGAAAATAGGGTGGGAAAGGGTTTAGCTGGTGCAAGACGAAGAAGGGGGAAATTGTAGCAATGTATCTGAACCTCTTAGACTAAAGGGTGCACCAGCCATCCAGCTGGAATATGTTCTTATCAGAATTTTCTCAGAGCCCTCTGGAATTCATCAAGGTTACTAAGACATAAGCCGTGCTAAAATAAGAAAGAGAAGCTGAGAAACCAAATTCCAAGACTACAAGAACTCGATAACGGGGGGCAGCAAAGCGCCTGGACTGTAACCAAACGTATCTTCTGAGAGGTGCACACAGAATGCGTGGACATAACAAAGGCACCAAGATAAAAATGCGGGCCTAGCGTGTGCAGAGATTTAGAATGTGTAAGTGCATCATGTCAACAATCAACGGCTTCTGCTTAATCCTCTTGCTCCGTTGTCCTGGAGTCCTGAATTTCCCACAAGGAAAGCCCTACTAAAAGGGCTCTGATTTTAATGATAGTTGCTGTCTAGACGATGAATAATGGGAAGAGTTCTTTCAAATCCTTCCCTCGCTGACATCTGTAAGTTTCATCTTTTCCTGATTGTACTGGTGGCTATACATTAGTTATGACTAGAAAGGAATGAGTTTTAGGGATATGTTGCAAGGAAATTGGTAGCTCTGCTTCCATTTCCATTGTCTAAGAAGAATTCTGATTAGTTTTGGACTTTTCATAGACCTCTGACTAGATTGCATTTGTCTTTGATTGAGCCCGTAAATTTTAGGCTACTAGGCTTGACCAATGGATAGAAAAGGGAAAGTCACACAGCTTAGGTGGTTCCCTTGTCAACAACTTCTCAATAGTAGGGCGATTTCTGTCCTCAAGTTTGTTACTTCAGCTAGCAGATTATGCTCACTCCAAAAGAAGGTGAGAAGTTTGCTACCCTAAATGGTCCGATAATTCTTCCTGCTTCTTTGTGACTCTTTTGTATGACTGGATTCTGTATTATTGGAGTTTGTTATAAAAAGTTGGATTAAATTGCGTGCGTCCGCTCTTGGGGGAAACAGTATTTAGCCAATAACATCTAGGCTTTTATCGACCTGAGATTGTCTGAACGGACGGGACGCTTTAAACACAGTAATTCCTGCTAGTTCCAATTCCATTTTTAGACTCGACAAACCGAATGGTAAACCTGCACCAGTAGGGAGGGACATTGGACTTTCTCCTTTTTAGAGAGAAACTAATGAAAAAGTTTCAGCAGAATCATAGCAGGCTGTAAAATAAGAAAAGCATCATGAAAAGAGGCCAATCCTATCCTCTTAGTATTGCTAGTTGTGATTGGACATGAATGAAACATGTCAACTCTGTGTTCCTGGGTATCACATCAGTAACAGCTACTTCAGCTGCTGTAGTTGTCTCCTAAAGCTAAGAACAGAATCCAAAGAATTGTGATTCCATGGTCACAATTCACCCTGTGATGGTGACAGGTGAAAAAGGAGTGGAAGGTGCGCGGGTAAATTAACTTGAATGGCCTATCTAAATCAGCAGCCACTGATTTCCTGAAAACTTCAACAGGTCAGTTGACCTGTTGGGATTCTTTTAATCCATGGTCATGTTTTTCTTGGGATTCTTGTAACCTTTCCCCATTCGTTCAGCCTTTGCCCTCAAGCCTTTGCTGACATTTCAAGTATCTCGACAAGCTGGAAATGTGTTGTCTTTCTTTATCATGTCATAATTCCCTTCAAAGGGTTGTTTGCCTCAAGTCTTATTTTTGCTGGTTTTCTGCTAGTTCATTGTCAGAGGGCAGCAGGTGCTTTGTAAGAGCAAGTACACAATCCTATAGCTTGCTTTTCTTTTGATTTGGCCTGTCTAGAAAACTGAAGGACTGAACATTTCCGACAGGATTTTCTCTCCCCATTATGTTTCACCGGAAGGGCAGATGCAAATCATCTACTTAAACTCTTGGCACGGAAAAAAGTAGTGGTTTGCTGCTGCATATAGGTAGAAGCTTACAAAAGGAAGGCCTTGGGCTGAGGCCCGATACTTTGGCTAAGCAGAAAAGGACTATGGGAAGGTGAGGCCGCTGAATCAGAGGTAGATCAACAAGTTCTAGAATCGTCACGTGTTCACAGCGTGGTGTAGGATGGTTGGTTGAATGAATTTTGTTATGGCTTAAAGCTATGGAACTGATAAAGGCCTGAGTGCTTCAAAAGCCTGGTTTTTGCAAAAAAGCAGCTCTCCTCTGCACCTGCCTGGGGACTCTGCATCACTAGGGACCCTCACTCCCAGTTTGCCAAGGAGATGATCAGTAGGAATGTTGCAGAGCTGCCGTGTCCATATGAACGGAATGGCAAAGAGTGAAGCGGTGGGTATTTTTGGGCTTTAATACAATGCTGCTGCATTGGTGCCAGTTTAGTCGGTTTTCCATCAGTGGCCTTTCTGTCTAGAAGTACACTGCCCAGTCTTTCTAGCATGTGATGCCATTTCCTTCCTGTTGTTTTAATACCTTCCTTCAGTTGAAAGGATGATACAATCTTTACATTTTGAAGATCCCTGTTAGGAAACACTATGCCAGAGGAGTCATTGCTCCCTTTTCTTCTGCCTCCTTTGTAATTTTCAGAGCCTCATTTCAAATTTCTGCTAATGTCGAGAAGAATACTGAGACTACTCAGCAGGGTTGACGCTCTCAGCTGCTTTCCTCTTTCATACTGCTTCATACTGTATGTGACTTAATGGCCTGGTTTTGTCATCCGCATTTTGCTGTGATCTGTGAACACAAAAAGAAGTCTTTGTTTTTTGCAAGAACTACCCCTAGGAGGATTTGTGTTCCTTTTGATTTCTACGGTGTTAGCCCTGTTGCAGAAAAAAAGGAGATTGTACCCTCTTCTTGTGCTCTCATTCCCTCCTCTCTGCTTTGCATGTCCTAGTTAATCTACTGCCATGACTCATTTGGCATCATCTCATAGTGCAAATTCTGCACAGTTTCATGGACTTACAAATGCCAGTTGCCAAGGAGCTTATATAACCATTCAAAGATTAAAGAATTGTAGGGCTGGGCAAGTCCAGCTGCTGAAACTGGAAGTGGTTAAGTCATGCCATATTAAAGAGACAGAGCAAATCAGTTCATCTAGGACTTTCAACTGGACACCTCTGAGAATAACAGCTTGACAGCAATGACACAGCCATCTTCCTAGCTGTATTCCAGAAAGAGAAAAGGGACACCTTCAATGGTTAAGATGTTTGGCATGAGAAAACAGCAAGAAATGTAGCACAAAATACTTGAGCCAGATAAAGTGCGTTTTTCTCGTGAGAATTTTGCAGTTGTTCTTTCTTGTCTGTGCCTTTACTTTTCACAGAAGACAGGGAGGGCGTTTAATTATTATTGTTCTTTTGTTTTCTATTCTTGGCCTCCCTCTTTCCACCTGCCATTAACAATTTTGCCTTGCTTTACTGGCTTCTCTTTCTTTACTTATAGAAGGTTACATGAGGTCCTCCAACCTTGTCATAAACATTCGCATACAGTGGAAAGGAGTAGAAGGTACATCTAAATGCACAAAACAGACCCAGAAAAAGAGAGGTTTTTTACAGTCTTCTGTGAGAACAAGATATCTTTGAACTGAGTAATGCTTTAACTTTTAGTCCACTCTTTACTATTATTACAAGTGTTTGGCCTTTAGTACATAGCCTTTGAAATCATCCAGCCCAATATTTTTGGCTAATTTTGTTTTATTTCTCTCGGGGACTTTGTTTCTTAAGGAATAGTCCAGAGCCAGAGCGTCCACGGTAGAGTTATGCTGCCATAATAAAAGCGTCGTAAATTCTGGTACAGTTTGTGCTGGTAATACGTCTAGGAAAGAAAGGTTTTACATCTTTTTTGACTTTCAAATGTAACCATTATTTGAAAAAGTTAAGAGTTGGGCTTTCCCCCCCTCCAAAATACTTCTCTCTGGAATGTTACTCAGGGATTACACATAAAAGCTCACCCTGTAAAATATGTTGCGGATAATCTGCAGTAAGCGCAGCTTAGCAGCTAGAGATGATTATGTGGGTTAAATGACATTCCTTCTGCGGTGATGGAAACTCTGTCTACGCAGACATACTCAACAAAAGTTACCATGGCTTAGCTCCTCTCCTAAACTTCATGTGCATTTTCAAACTTTCCAAGAAGGTGAATTCAAGCTCCTTCATTGCTCTCTGCTGGAGTCCCAAGAAAATATCAGTGTGCTTTTTGTCATTTACAGCTGTCATTGCTTAGCTCTTGAACATGAGACTCTCTCATGACTGATGAAAGTTGTCTAGTTAAGAGTGGGTCAAAGACACGCTCCTGCTCTAGAAGGAGATGAGAAGGTTTCTGCAGTCTTTGTCATCTCTACTGCTTGTGATTTCTATCCAAAACCAGTGGGAAGTTTTCTGAAGGCAGTCCAGAAGCTGGCAATATGGACAGCTTACAACCAAACACTTGCTGCACTGCTATCACGGTGATACCAGGAAGGACTTAAAAAATTTAGAAGGGCAAAGAAAGCAGTTGGAAGGAAAAGAACATTAACCATTATTCCATTCTTCTAATATGTCCTCCTTTAAGTCATCATTTTCATGCAGTTTAACGGCTTGCGTTGGTATCCCTCAAAAGGAATCTGAGACAGAGTAAGCTTTTTAATGCAGTAGATGTGACACGTGCAGGCCAAGTTGCCTTTGTTGACATCAAATGCCAATTATGCTTGAGCTACCCTTTGCTTAAGGTACTTCGCTTACACGAAGAATTTTACTCATCATTGAGCAAATTTTGCTGTCATGATTGAGTAAATTTTATTCATGATAGAGTGAATTTTACTGTCACTCCGAATTTTACTGTCATGATTGGCATTGAAACTTTTCAAGGAAAGCTCTGGATAGCAATGTTTGTGTAAAAATAGTAGTTTATCTCCTGTATTTGTGTGAAGCAGGTAAGCCTTTTGCTGTCACCAGTGTTGCTTACCCTTTCATGTCATATCCCTCTTCATATCCATATTCTGCTGAAGGCTTATTAATCTGCTTTAAAATTGGCACGTGGAATAAGACTACTTTTCCTTTTTGAAAGCTAATGTCATTTGACCTAGTGACAGTAAATAATTCATTAATTGTAAGTCCCCAGCTAGCATCTTTTATGCATATTCTAACCTTCTAAAGAAGTAACAAAAACACTCTCCAATACTTGACTTTCTTAAGCACACAAAATGCTTCCCTCCTTTGCAGTTGGCATCTGGAAAATGAACCACATCTCTGCAGTATTTTAACGTGCACCATATTTAGCCAAGTAATTCAAAAGAAATAAAAAGCAGCCCCTTCAATTTGGAAATATTTTTGAATTGTTTTTGAATATACAAAACATACCCTTACCGTACGCATTGCATGCAGATTTAATCGTCGTGAAAGCAAACCCTATGTTTCTGTTGGGATAGCATGGTTTTCCAGTTTCCACAATTGTTCTTGGCACAGTTTTCTACTTATGTGACTGTTAGGACACTCGTAGGTACTTCTAAGGTACTGTAGTAAGCGGAGAAGGAGGAGAGGTTGTGCCTTATTTCTGGCTTCCTTTGGTTTTCTTTTTGGTTTTCTTCCTCTTGCTCTTTTTCATGTCACCTTTCTAGATACTGTGATTTAGATCTGCAGTTTACTAAGCTGTGTTTTCTGTCTGGAATTCTTTGAAATTCCCAGAGGAACCCCACCGGTAAATATGCATCTTTTTATGATTTGCTAGCTACATAGAAAATCTTCCTGCTGCTCTAAAATGCTTTTATTTGATATGCATTTTTATCACCATTCTAATGAAAAGAAAAGTTCCTCTATTCACTGCTTTTGTACTGGATTCAGTTCAATGTGCGCTAACGGTGCAAAAAAGTCCTGCTGGAGAAGGGATCTGCATACAAATTGACCAAGACATGTGCTACAAGGGTCTTGAAAAGGTTCAAAGTTTCTCTACCTTTCTGGCAGTCTGTCTTCACAGCAGGACTTGATGAGGGATTTTGCTGGCGTTTCTTTGACAGAAAGCAATAACAAAGCAAGCAAAATGGAGCAGCAAAAGAAGAATGGAGCAGCAAAAGGTACATTATCCCCTCTGTTATTATCATTGTCGAAACAGATTTTTTCACACCATGTTACATCAAATACCTTAGTAGAGCTAAAGACTAGAAAAACGCAGCTCTGTTCTGGTTCATTAAAAGCAAAGCCATCTGTGGACAGAAGTGCCCAGCATGATGCTGGGAACTCCTAGCTGGTTTCAGTAAGCTGTCTGGAGAACGGCATTTTCGCTGGGCTTTACTAGCGTGTCTGTAAGGAGAGGGAGTTTATGTGCAGCTTTGAGCCCTGAGAGTGCCATAGGCAAAGAGACCCATCGTGTAGCTCTCTGACCAGCCACAGCACACTGAGGCATGATGGATTACTCCCAGAGTTCACGTGGTAGAAAGGTTTTCTGCCCCCGTGAAGGACGACACATCCATTTGCTTGACTAGAGCCATTCTGTATGTTACAATGGTAACTTGAATTCATCAAGTTTGTGCTATTTGTACAATGGCAGTGAGCTTGGATTCTTAAGCTTCTCGTGTTTGACCTGTTTCCTGTTTCAGTAAATAGCAAAACTTCCAAGGACTGCAGCGACAAGAAGATGAAGCTGCTAGTGTATTTCAAATCTTTGCCTAATAAAATGGTGATTTTTGCACATATTCGCAATGGAAATTTACGGTACCGAAACACCAGCTCTGCTCAGAGCAATTCTGAAATTGACTTGAGCTCTTTTCTGTGTTTCTTAGCAGGTGAACTGAGATACTTCTAGCTTCCAAGGCAAGGCGTTTGACAGCAGCTTGAAAAAGGCCCAGGCTGTTGGATGAAAAGGTGAAAAAACTGAGGGAAATGGGGGGAAATTTCACTTCTGGTTTATGTCATAGATTCAGCCAGATGATCAACAAGCATTAGTTTTATGAGGTACCAGCGTAGTCTTTCACTCTTGCAGATCCCCAAAAGCTTAAACATCCAGCAGCTTCTTCCTTGCAACAAGTGCCACAGCCAAAAGCCAGGCCTGGCCGTCACCTTCTCCTCGCAGCCTACAAACTCTGCCAAACGTACCGGTGATTCTCACTTTCCTTCTCAGCTACATGGACAAGCACATCCTCTCCATGTCTCCGAGTCCTTAGTGAAACCAAACAGCGGTTCACCTTCAAACAGCTCAGTGTGCCAGGACAGAAAGATTTCACTGGCCTGTGAAATCTTGCTTTTTCCTTGCAGCCTTTTATTTTCAGAGCATACACCGAGGCATTGCACTTTGCTTCTCAGCTGAGTGCATTGCCATATTGCTGGAGTCCCACACGTCCATCTCCTTCTTGCACTAACTGCTTCTGTTGAAACATGCTGATGTGATGTGCTTTCCTGCTCAGCTATTCACACAGTCACATTCTATGTCCTGCTTGCAGTCTGAATCTAAAAGGAGACGTTTCTGACTATGTCTCACAGACACAGATGTACCAGGATGAAAAGGTTGCTTGGACCTTGCCACTTACGTTCGAAAACATCCATTCACTCCACAATCAAGAGACACCTTTCTTTGCTTTACATCCTGCAAACTTCACACAGACACACACACACACACACACACACACACACACACACACACACACACACACACACACACACGAGAGCTACGCACTTTCTTTCTTTCTTTCTTGGCTGCACACACTCACCTATTTCCCACCTTGACCTCTCTACCACTTCTCCTTCGGCCTTGCTGTGCATGGACATTTCCTGTTAAGATACCCATTGTGTTGCCTATCCCTCCCCCACATTGCCTTGCCTTTCCTACCCAATCTTGCATTTCTTGTCATTGCTGACAATTCCTTTCTTTTCCCTTGCCTTCCTGACCCATGCATGTCCTTCCCTTGCCCTTCATACCAAGCCAGTGCCTTGTATTGACTTGCTCACCTATCCTTCTTTTCCTTCCCATTTGTCCAGCTCCAATCTTTCATTTCCTTCTCCTTCTAGGACTCTTATTGCCTTGTCTCCCTCTCTTTTGTGTTGCCTGGCAAAGCCACCACTTGTCTGGCCTTGTCCTTGAACCCCTTCCTTGCCTTGCATTACCTTGCTCATCAGTCCCCCACCTGGAATTCACCACCTCTCTTTTTGTGGAATCTCTTCCACATGCATTGCCCTGCCTGCTTCTCCTAGGATTCTCCAGGCTTCCACTGGCTTTTTTTTCTCAAGGCCCCAGCGTTTCAGGAGCTTGTGAGAGGAAGCCTGGAGGAGGCCACGTGCAAGCACACCTATCTGTCCTGACAGCTTTCTTCTGACATCTATGCTTACATGTCTTGAATTTTGGACACAAAGTTCATCTTTCACCCTTGGGCTTCAGGGGCAGAATGACAGTTCTTTTGCATACAAAGGAAAGCAGGCAACTCAAGTGTCTTAGGTGCAGATTAAACATGACCCATGCAAGATCAAGGCTGGACAGAGCGGTCGGTCCGGGCCGCTTTTGTGTACCAGCAGTCTTTGAATGGACCTGCCACTTGCCTTGCTTTGGGCAACCAACCAGTTTCCTTGCCATGCCCTGCTAATTCTCCATTGCTTTGCATTCCCTTGCATACCCATGCCTCACATTTGACCTGCCTGCAGTTTTCCTACAGGGCTTGGCCTTGCCTAGCCCTTCCGGTTACCATCACCTCCTATGCCCAGCCTTGCCTCTAACTTCTGGGACTTGTCTCACCTACCACTCCATTTGCTTTCCCCTCACGGCTTCAGTCTTGCCAACCTGTCCCTTGACTTGCCTACAATTGCCTACACTTGCTTTGCATTGCCTTACCTGCATGAAAGGCAAGGCAAAGAGTGGTAGACAAGGCAAAGCAAAGCCAGGAAGTTATTTGAAGGGCTAGGCAAGGCAGACATAGGCAAGCAAGCAAAGCTAGGGTAGGGTAGGCTAGGAAAACTAGGCATGGTACTGGAGGCAAGGCAAAGCCAAGTGACTTGGAGTGCCTTTCCTTGCTTGGGAAGTAAAAGATACGGTGGCAATGTTGGTAGGGCTGATGATAAGGTATCGTGGGAAGGTATAGTACAGCAAGACATTTCTGTCCTGGTCCTTTCTGTGTAGGAGCCATTGTTGGACAGAGTCAGTACCGGACGTGGTATGCAACTTTTGCTCTGTAAGTTCCTGAAGGAGAACAGCAATGCTTTCTCATGGGAAGGAAAGAACTTAGCCCCAGTGTTGGAGGTGCAGATAAGAAGCTGTGTCGTGCAGCTTAAGGGCGGCAGCAACTTTCTATCCTGGCATATTTGGTTTGGAAGCACTGACTCAATTTGTACAATCATGGAGTCGGTATCCATCTTTGGAAGGCAGTCTCCTTCCTGAAAGAATCCATTTGGCCTGTGTTTTCCACTTTCTCAAGGCAGCCTTCTTGAAATTCTGCCAGCACACTTCTTTTGGACAAGGTAAAGAGCTGCGCTGGGTCTTGGTGTGCAGCCTAGCTAGTGCCCCGCACAGGTAATGCCCAATAGCAGTGGTCTGACACCTTTGTAGAGGATCAGGCCCTGGATGCTTTGGATTTTGGAGGAGGGGATGCCATTTCTTTTGAGATGGGCTTCTAGTTCCTCCTCCCTTTGGCAAAGTTTGGGTGGCCACTTTGGGTGGTCTCAGTGAATTGAAAGGCTTTTCCCAATAGGCAGTTCTCTGGGTTAGAGTTGTTGAACTGTCAGTGGGAATGCAGAGGCCAGGCCAGGCCTCTGCAGGACAGGTTTTTGTCCCTTGTAGCTTTAGGGACTGTGTGAGCAGTCCCTGGTGCCATCCCATTTGGATCCTGACTCTGAGAGATTGAAGGCTTACGGTGGTACTTAGAGCTGAGAAGGAAAGTGGCGATAGCAGGGTGCATGTTTATAGTTTGATGGGTGCAATTGAAATTGTAGGCAGCAAAGAGCTTTCTCCACCAACAGTTTTGCGAGCTCAGCCGACATTTTCAAGTTTGTTACCAGGCTCTGTGAGAGAGAAAAAGTTTGTTAGGGCAGAAGATCTGGTGTCGGCCTTTGAGTGTGGGGCAAAGAAGAGTATCCACTTGGAAGGGGAAGATCGGTGAAATCCTTTTGTCCTGACACAGTTGATTGGAGAGCAGGGACGTTTCTGACTTGGCTGGGTCCTGGGGGTGGTTGTGAGCTGGGCTCGGTGCGTGTCCTGGTTTTGTGAGTTGACAATGCTGTGGTGTGGTTATTTAGAAGAGTGCTGACAGTGCCCAGGAAAAAGACAAGCACTTTTCTAGCCCAGCCCCGTTCGTGTGGGAGCAGTGTAGGGACAAGAGCTCCGCTGTGGATCCTGGCTCTCGGGTACTGACAGAATGGGATCCTGCATGTAGCAGAGAAGGAAAAAGAATCATTTCATTGTTGGCTGCACAGTTTAGAAGCTTCAAAATAAAAGGCAATTGCAGCATGGCCTCTTCATTTTAGAAAGTTTTCTGGGCCATCAGCTGCTCAACATGTAACTTGCACCCACTGAACTGCATTCAGCTTCCTGGAGATATGCACTTTCCCTCAAGATCTAGGTACCATCTTGCACTCTAACACTTGAAGATCCCAAACCGCTTCAAAATGTCCAGCGGCTGCTCTCAAAGAAAAAGTCCTACAACAAAAAGGCAGTGCTGGCCATAACGCTCCCTTTGCAGTCTGTCAACCAAACGAAACATACTAGCGATTCTCACGGACTTTCTCAATGATATATATACGTGCATCAGCACATTCTCTCAAAGTGACAGAGACTATCGCTACAGCCAAGCGTTTTCAGCTGCACTTCTGACTGACAGATGTGCCAGGACAGAAGGCATTTGCCAACCTACCCTCTTTCCTGTGCAACCTGACATTGGCAGCGCAAATATTTTCACATTCTTTCATTGTGGACATGTCCAAAGCAGCTAAAGATCACACAGGTGGAAGTGTCAAGACAGAAGATGTTCTCAAAGTAACTCCTTTTTTTTCTAAACAGCTTTTAAACTGCACACAATGCTTTGTATCTTCTTTCCCACATAGACCTGCCCTCACTTTTTCACACTCACATCTTTGTTGCAAACATCCAGCAGCTGTTTGCGTAGAAAAAGGCTCTAGAAATAAAAGCGAGACTTGGGCTGCACCTTCTGCCTGCCCTGTGTAAGCCACATCAAACTCACCAGTGCGCTCTGTCCTTCCCTTTTCCGCTGCAACTACCATTGTGTTCTCTGGATCTCGGAACCTAAAGGTAGGCACATTTGTTTCCACAGAAGGGCCATAGGTAGCAGCACAAATAGCTCTCACTGAACTTTAATCTTTACCACTGCCACCATGAGTTTGGTTGGTAGGCCAGTAGGAGTCATGCTCCTTTTACAGCTGGTATGCGGCAGCCGCCAGCCCAGTGCTCTTCGACTCTTGTAACCAATCCTGCTTTTACTCTCCCGGAGGGGATTAGGCATCTGTTTCTCACACAGATCATTGTGGCAGCAGCCAACGGCTCTAGTGCACTGCTTCTGCCAAAAGACACTGGGGCCAGACATTTACCTTCTCAGCACTACGTAGCCCCGTACTCTGCATCTCTTGTCGTCCAGATCATACCGCAAAGCGTTTCACAGAGAAAAAATGTGCCAGGACAACAAGCTTGGCTGAAGTGTACCCCTGAAACTGGTGGAAGTTTGTATTTGCACCACATTCAAGGGGCAGTCCTCTTTCCTATACAACCTGCAAACTGCTGTCTGTTCGCAGTGCCCTCTGCCCGCTCCTTCTTACCTTGAAGTACCATGCCAAAGAGGGCTCTGTGCTGAGGTCTCAGAAGAAGAGGGAAGCATATGTGTTTGTAAAGTGGACTGTCTGTTAGTCACTTCCCTCTTCAAAGCAGCGTGTTCCATGCCAAGCAGACAACAAAGCAACAAAGGATGAGTGTGACTCTGCATTCAAATCCTGCAATGTTCCCAGAAGTGAATTTCTCTCTTCTATAGGACTGACTTGTATGAAGTGGCGTGGTTGTTTCCTTCCATTAGAAGGGAAACTCATCTAGCCAGGCTTCATCACCCCCTGTATCTTTTGGGGTAGTTCTTGGAAGAAAATAGAGAGCAACTTTTCCACTCCACATGATTCATGTTTCATTCTCTTCCTTCTGTACTTCAGGGAACAAGCTATCAATTCCCTACTCTTTCTATGAAAAGGCATGAAGCTATTAATTAAATTCCCATAGATATAATAAGGAATCAAAGTCTTTTATGCCTGCAAGCAGGCCCTTATGGTATGAAAAGTATGGATTGTCAGGGGTGGAAGAAGATCTGCATGAAAAAGGAGAAAGCCCAGAAGCATGCAGGGATTTTCAGGTATGAAAGGGAAAACGACATTAAATTGTCAAGGGAAAGAAATTGAAAGAGGGAGGAGGGAGAAGGGAGGAGAAGGAGGCAAATGCTGCCTTTGAGGCAGCTGACACAAGGACCGTCGGCCTCATGAGCAAACAAGAAAACCAAATGAAACTTCACAGCAATCTCATCCACAACTTAGTGGACAAATGTGCAAACCCATTTCTTCATTTATTATGTGTCTAATATATATAGAGATGTTCTTCATTCTGACCGAATTTTCAGGGAGCAAGCTAGTGTAAGGCACCTGGAACCAATGGTGTATTGGAAATGGCCAACATGCAGAACACGCTCCATCCTGAACGCTACCACAGCAGAATCACAGGATCATAGAATGGCCGGGGTAGACAAAGACCTTAAAGGCCATCTAGTTCTCTGACATGGGCGGGGACACCTTTTACTTGCTCAGGTTGCTCAGAGCCCCATCCAGCCTGGCCTTGAACACCAGGTTGGGGTGTCCATAACTTCTCCAGGCTGTCTGTGCCAGTGCTTCACCACCCTCACAGGGAAGAATTTCTTCCGAGTATCTAATTTCAACCTGCCCTCTTTCATTTTGAAGCCATTGCCCATTGTCCTGTCTCCAGAGTTCCTAATGAAGAGTCCCTCTCCTGCTTCCCTTCAGATATTGGAAGGTGTTGTGAGGTCTCCATGCAACCTTCTCTTCACCAGGCTAAACAGCCCTCATTCTCTCAGCCTGTGTGTCATGGCTTGACACTGGGACAATGCCAGTGCCCCCATGAGTATACTCTCTCCCTGGTTTCTGCTGTGAGATGTGACCAGGAATAAGCAAAGCAGGCTCCCACTTAGGGGAAAAAAAAAATTATTAACTAAACTACAAGGGAAAGGAAAAAAAAAAAAAAGAAACACACAAGGAAAATGAAAACTTCACAAATACATCTCCTCCTCCTCCTCCCCAAATTCCCAATACAATACATCCCCCAAATCATCGACTCTCGGTCCAGCACCACCCTTCAGAATACTCAATCCTCAGTTCATCAAGAGGACAAGGAGTCCTTCTTGTGCCAGTGGTGACCTATTCCTTTCATGTCCAGTGCTCTCACCACTGAACACAGACCAGAGCTGCTTCTAGGGTCGACTTTTAAGGATGCTTCATCCCACTGCAAAAAGGCACAGTCTCAATTTTGGGACATCTGTCCCCCCCATATTTTTCACCCCCTGGGGCCGAGGGGTACCCACACCGAACCCTCTTGATCCTGAGGCATTGCCTCCCCCTAGAATGCAGTCCCTGTATCACAAGGAAACATGGCTCTGTCCATGGCTACACACAAAGAGTCCAGCATAAGCTACTCCATCATCTCTTCCACCTGCGTTCTTCTCTATTTCTCTCGTGGCCCATTTCCTCTTATCTCCTCTATATCTCTCTTCTCATTCAACTCCAGGAGGATTAGCATTTGTAAGGTTTCCATCATCCAAGAAAAGGGTTAAAAATCTGAGGCTCTGTCTGTCCAGAACTCCCATGGCTGCCCTGCCAGGCCCCTTCTTGCACTCCCCTCTTCTCCTTCTCGGCCGGCCAAGAACAGGCACCAGCTCTCTCTCTGTCTCTCCTGCGGTGGGGGGGGGGGGGGGGCTGCCCAATGCCTCTCAGCCACCCTTCCATCCTGCAGGGGCCTTCACCTCCCTTCTGGCCAGGGACCCAGCCTACCTCACCGGGCTGGGTGGCTTCCCCTGCCCCGCCCAGCCCGCAGCCAGGCAGGGGAGATCTGAACCTTTCCCTGACCGGAACCCAAGAGAGCCTCCCAGGGGAGAGCCCTGCTTTTAACCCTGTGTTCTCAGAGGTGCATCCAATGTCCCAATGGCCACCTTAGGTGCCAATATTAAAATCTGAACATCCATTGGCCTAACCACAGCATCCCAGAAAACACATTTCCTGTCAAACCACCACACTGTGGGATATGCTCTTGTCCTGAATACTGAACTGCAGTATTGTCTGATGATTTTTTGAATCCTTTGAAGGCATTTTGAATTCTTTTTCAGCCTTAAATTAGACTAAATAGCTTTGATTTGTGGGTATTGAGCAACAGAAATCACTGCCCTGGCTTGCCTTTTTTACAGCTCCTTTCCGTGGGAGACTCGCTGCAAACGTCACAGCTGGTGAGACAGTGGGCACACCATCATTCTGAAAGAGCTTTGCACAGTAAACATAGAGGAGGATTAAATATTGAAATGCAGATGACAGGAGCTGCCCAATGGACTCTGCTGGTGGAAATCAAATACTAGTCTAGTATTTTGAATGCAAATAATTCCTCCCAATGAGGCCAGACAGGCTTGTTTGCCTTTGAATCTGAGCATGTGGACAGTAGTGGATGGTCTACAGGTTGAAAACAGTGTAGATACTTCTCCTTTTTTTCAATAGTGGCTCAGAAACTGAAAAGGCAGCTACAAAATGGTAAATACATCCCTACAGATTCAAAAATGGTTGTTCTTAATTTGCATCTCCACCATAACAACAAATTGTTAGAACTAAAATACAGATGGGAATTTTATAGCTTCTCAGAAATGAAGCAGGAATTGGCCAATGGGCCTTCTCAGAAATGAAGCAGGAATTGGCCAATGGGCCTTAGCAGTAGCTACAAGTTTTTCAGCATGAGGCATCTCAAAAGTGTTTTAACCGTACAGAACTTTTCTGTACTTTTGGCCTTTTATCTCAAGGATGAATCAAAAAAAAAAAAAAAAAAAGGAAAAAAAACCCAAGAAAAATAAAAAAAGAACAAACCCTACCAAATATATATATATATATATAACATGACTAAGATAATAAGCACAATCAGTAACATATATAGAAAAAGAACCCATGGTTTTTAACTTTCAACCTTGTCTTCTCAACACACTCTCGAAAATGGAGTTGTTTCCCTATCTGCCTTGAAACATTTTGGAGCAAAAAACACTCTAAGGTCCTGATAGGTGTTTTGGTCAAAAATCCCTTCTTCTGGTTTTCTGTCCATAAGCAGAGTAATGGAGGGGAAAACTGGTAGCTGGCCAAAGGAGGTAGGAAGAGTGATCATCATCCACAACACTGGGGCTAAAGAAATTTCCACAGAAAATTACCTGCCTTATTACTTCTTCATGTGTTGGGTTGAAAGCTCAGAATCTGTTTCCATGTTTCCCATCCCTCGAATGTTCTATTTCACAGAATTCGAGCCCCTCAAACTTCAGTCCTGCCAGAACAGCCCGCCACGTGCTGTCATAGGGGATCTGCTGATGCCCACTGACTCTTACCAGTCTAGTGCTTGTCACTGTTGCAGATCAAGAACTACTGAATAGTTCTGATTAATGCTCTTAGAGTGGTTGAAAACAAGGAAAGAATGACTAGACATTTGTATGATCAAATCCCCTGATGGAATAAAAACATACCAGGACAACAAGCTTAATAAATGTATTCATTGTCATAAGAAGGGAGATGAAGGGTCCAAAAGATTACTTGCATACTTACTGTTCTAAATCCCTTGTTATCTGGTAAATTGCAAAGGATGCCCGGCTTTCACCAAAATGCAAATCAGATTAAAATGTGAAGCCTTACACTTTACTGGATAGAAAACTTCATCGTCCATTTTTAAATCTTAGAGATTGCGATGTTGTCCTGGTTTAGGGCAAATTTGGAGGAGAATTTCCAAATTAGGGCCCCTCCCCCCAACTGGTTCGGGAAGGATTCCTCAGAGAGAAGTGGAACGAACCTGTTCATTTAATAGGCACAGCACCCCCCAGCACGCAAAAGGAACAATTCTGGATGACAGCACTCTGAAAAAGATGACAAATTCAGAAAGTCTCTCTTGGGGGGGTGGTCACTTTGTTCTCAGTCCCTCCGGCGCTGGGCCAGCTGCTGCAGGCCACAAGGTGCAAACTCTCGGTGTTTCCCAGGTCCCAGTCCGGAGCAGGTTCAAAATGGTCAGGAAGACCTGAAGGAGAAACGGTCCAGGAAGAAATTTGGACAGTTTAGCTAAACTAGCTAATGAGCAAAAGCAAGCAGAAGCGAAGCAAGCAAGAGTGAGAGAGAGCAAAGCCAAAAGCAAAAGCAGAAAAAGCAAAAGCTGCAGTCTCTGTGTCCCGCCAGGTTGATAAGAAAACCAAAACAAAACATTCCCTCTTCAGAGCCAGTCTTAAAGGTACAGAACATAATATCCAACATTCACAGAACACATGAATGGGGATACAAGCATCATAACGTCACCCTAGGACAGATGTATTTCCTATTAATACCTTAATATTAATAAGGTTTAGAGCTGGAATTCAGAGGGAAATGAAAGCTATTTTGAATTCATTCTATTCAATCATCTTGTCTGGACTGTCTCTTCCTGCTTTTCACTTCTGAAACTCTGTATGAAAGGCATAGAGTTCTGGATTAATTCTTTTCAGTTTCCCCTGTTATTCTTAACAGTTTCCCCTGTTATTCTTCTTTAAAGGCAAACCTGGAAAAATCCACACTTTCTTTCGGAACCACTTCTAAAATTCCATTGAGAAGCAAAAAACCCCATCAAACAACTAAATCTCTGCTCCAATTTGTAGGAAAAATCCCCATGCCATTAACTGCTTTCCTAACATTTTCTTTCTCTTGTATTAATATGGCAACCTTTTCTTGCTTTTATAGATTAGAACCAAATTCTTAAAGCTATAAGGAATCACAGGTTTACTGTAGCTGATTCTGAGATACAGTAGTCCAGCAAGGAGTTCAGACCTCAAAAGAAGAGTCTGTACAACAAGATTCAGCACAACGTTGAGACATATTAGCTATTTTTCAAGAAAAGCCGCCAAAATGAAACTGCTTAGACTTCTATACTATCATGGGTCCCTGCTTCCAGAACCTGACCTAAGTTGCTGGAAACTAGCTGCAATATTACTGCAAACAATGCTGTGAATGTAGGACATTGTTATTCTTCTCTTCCATTGAAAACCACAAGTGGAGTTGCGTCATTTTCTTAAAAATTCTCTATTTCCTTCCAAACTGCTAAAATAATGATAAATCAAGTGTTCTGTTCATACAGTTTAAATCTAATAATGTTCAAAATGAAAAAAAAAAAAATTCATTCAGATATGGTCTGCAATAATACAGCTGAGACAAGATGAACCAGTCTGGCCTACAAAATAAAGTGAAGCAGAATTTGGGAATTTGGAACACCTTACGATGTAATATTTAAAGAAAAAAAAGAAATAAAATGTAACCTACCCAAACTCAATCAGTGATGCACCGACAGAGAAAAAAGAACTAATTACTACTAATATTTCTTTCATTCTCAGACAAGAAGTTAAATGATCCTCTTGAATGCGTGGAAGATTGTTGCGAAAGACAGCAGCCTTCTTCTTTACAACATATTCTTCAGAACTCCAGGAGACAAATCATTAGAGCTATGAGGCTCTTTCTCTCTGTAAAACTTCCAGAGCATAGCCAAGATTATATTCCTTTAGAGATCCTCACCGCCCTGGGAGACTGGTGGATAGTCTACAGCTCCAGTACATCAGCCAGACGCTCTGCCTTATTTAGCATGGCTACTGCAGCAAGGACATCATCTCTACTGGCTTTCTATCCAAAATATATGCAAGGCACAACAAAGAATATACCCAAAACACTGAGCACAGCTTATGGCCTTCAAAACAAAAATCTCACCATGGCAATACTGGATCTTCTGATCCAAACCATCAGGAAACATTTCTTTAGAGGCGAAAAAAGCTCCTGTTGATTGTACAAAAAATAGTGATGTAAACCAGAGTTGCATGACCCAATATTTCTATTGAACTGGAACTATTTTGATCAATATTATGGATCCATTTCTTTTCAGGGCATTTGGTAAAAAATGTAAAGTATAGTTTAAAAGGAATTATTGGATGCGTACTAAGTACTAGGGATTAGTTAAGGTGTTGGTTTTGCATGGCTTGGTTTTTGGTGGGGAGGGAAGAAGCCAGCCACAGAAGTGAATCTTTTGTGAAAAGCTCCTAGAAGCTTCCTCCATGCCTGGCAAAGTGAATCCCTGCTTGGCACTAAGAACAGACATGCTGCTAAGCCAATTAGACAAGCAGTAATATATTTAAGAAGGAAATCAAAACTGCAGCCAGTTAACTTTTAAGTTTGCTAATTTTTTGGTTGGCACCTCTTCTGGTTTGAAAGCAAAAGCAGCAAGAGATGCTGTCGCTGTTGCAGTGTGTGTTTTTGATTGCAATGCAGTTTGAGTAGTCAGTTTTAGAATACTTCCGGTTTTGTGCTGTTGTAGCATATTTTATTATTAATGGATTGTTCCTTTCCCCCCGTGGTGTTAGTTTTTGCCCTAGTTGTCCATCTCCCCAAAGACCTGCCCTTTTGTTCCCTTTTCCTCCTCCCACTGAATGTCAATCCCTCCCCAAGCCTGCCCCTTTCTCTAGAAACTTCCCTATCAATTTTATAGTCTTCAAAACCCCATTGGTTTGTTTAAGTTATTCTCCTCCCCTGTAGTCCCCTATTGGTTTAAACATTGTATTCCCCGCCTTGTGGTCCACCCCCAGTTGCTCCCAGTGTGTTAAAGATTGTATCCTCCTCTGGGACCTCTCCCCATTTCTAAGTTGATGTATGCATTTGAGTCAGTGTCTTTCTGTCCCTGGCCCTCCAGGGAAGAAACTCCTTTGGAAAACATACAGAAGACCTCTCCCTGTTCCTTGTCCCTGCCCTCGGCGCAGTCCTATCCCCAATGCAGTCCACCTGTGCCATAGAGCAGCTGTGCCCTACAGCTGCACCCTGGATTCGACAGCTTTCTGGGGGCAGCCCACTCTGGCTGTTGGTGTCAGGAGCTAGTCGGTCTGAAGAAATCCAGCATGGCAGCAAGACTCCAAGTCAGAAATACAATTTATTAGGAAAAGGGGAAAAACCAAATACATGCAATAATACAAAAGAAAAACCACGGACAGAATACGACCTGTCACCCTGCTAGTTAGGGTGGTGGCAGCAGTCCGGATGAAATGGTCTTGTTGAAGTGGTGATCCTGTAGAAACCATCTGGTAGCTCTTGTCCTCTGAAGACCAGTGGGTGAGGGTGGCCGTTCTTCTAGGAAGCCAGTGGAAAGACTGCTTGTGGTGTCCCAAAACTCAGATTCTATCCAGCTGGGGATGCTTAGCTCCTGCCCCCTGGGCAGAGCATCTTGCAATGGGCTCAAATTGTTCTGAGTCATGCAGTGGTTCCTTGATTACCCTTTAAACAGAAATGGCTCCTGGAGGGAGTCATCTCTGAGTCATGTGGCAAGACATGGATGGCCCCGTTAAGAGATAAGGAGATAAGGAAAAAACGATGCCCCTCCCGGTTTCAGCAGCTCTTGAGGTTGGGAGCAGAATACATTTTTATATTGTAGCCTAGGACAATACAGGATGAATGCTTTTGCATTTGCAGGAGGTTTGTGTGGATTTGAAAAGCATCCTTATAGCAGAGGCACAAAAGTATTCTCATACCCTTTTAAATCATCTTCAAACCAAGCAATTCTCACAAGAAGGTAACGCATGAATGACTTGCAAGTGAGTTGAAGAAACACGGCAAAGATAAGTAGTGTTCAACTGCAGAGAATCGTTTAGGGACACCATACCTTTATATACCTTTATATTTTAAATCAGGAAGCATGGATGGACCGTTTTTTTCCCCTTAGTTGACTACAGAACCAGGGGTCCCTTGCGGGAGGGTGTTTGGATTCAAGATGACACTGGCAGCTAAGAGCATGGCTACATAGAAGGTGCTACTTTTAGACCAGAACATTCAACTACTTAAAGGCAGATAGGAGAATAGCTGACTAGTGACAGCTCTGAGCAGAAGAGCCTGTGGCTTATCCTGTGGGAACAATAGTAAGACATTTCAATTGAAAAACCCCATTCATTTCCAAGGACCAAACATCAGTAAAAATAAAAGGTCAAGTAAAGACACCCTAGTGCTCTTCTTATCAGAAGCATGTTCCTCCATATGAGAGCATTTAGGAAAGGACAGTCCATTCATAAAGAAAGGTGTGCCAGTTAGAAAACCTGTAGAACAATACAAGACAAACTCACACAATATACATCCTCAAATGCAAAATGAAGAAATAATCATTTCAAGCTTCCGTGGAATTAATTGCATTTTATTTGTTCTTTTCATTTCAGCTGCTATCAAGTTATTTTTTAAGACTGAATTTTATGAATTCAGCAAAGCTCTCTTTTTGAATGTCTGCATACCCCTATAAAACACTGAGGTGACAAAGAGAACGGCAGTGGAAGGAAACCTGGTCCACCTCCCCCTCCTTGAAGCTTTAGGCCAGCGAGTGATTAGAATTTAGTCACTTCATTTGCTTTACCAAGAGAGAATGTTTTCTAGCCTTTATCTTTCCTTTTGGAGCTGATTCACTTTGTAGTCATAAATTCTTGACTCAGTTGGTGAGAAACAATGGCATTACAGCCGTGGATGTTAAAGTGCACTGGTGGGAAATGAAGTTTTCATCTTCAGGTCCTTGCTTCAGTAAATCTTCCAAATTCATCAGAAAGAAAGTTCCCAGACCAGTAATCCCCACTCAGATGACCTAATTCAAATAGTCTGTAGGCATAAGAGGCATCAAGCAGGTGCTGTCATCTGTTAGGGGAATACCCAGCCAGTACATGATTGTCTAGTTAGGCGGCAACAATTTTGGAAATAATTTAGTTTTTTTGTATTGCAAGTGAATGGTCAATACATTTTATTAGTGGATACGGGTAAAAGAATGTCTTCTGCATCCTTTCAGAGGGGAAGCTTCCCTAGATCTAAAGCTGCTCAGCTCCACGATAGGATGCTTTGTCTGAAAAGGGAACTCAAGTCTTTGTCCTTTTGGATTGCTTCCATAGTTTTTCACTCACTCTTCAGGTACCTGTTAATACGTTCTCTTATCCCTTGCAAACTTTTATGGGCATAGTCACTGAATTGGTACATATTCCATGAAGTCCACAGGCCCTGTTGAGATGCAGCCACAGGTCTCAAGGGTGTTAGCAGATGTTATTCTGAGGCCACTCCTAATGATGTTTGATGGATCATAGTGACTGAGGAAAGTGCCCAAAGACTGGATGAAAGCAAATGTCACCCATCTTGGAAAAAGGCAACTAGGAGGACTTGGAAAAGTACAAGCCAGCCAGCCAGCGTCATTTTTATCCCCAGGAAGTTGATGGAGCAGCTATTGCTGGAAAGCATTGCCAGGCACATGAAGGAGGACAAAATAACATAGTCAGCATGGATTTACCAGGGGAACTTCATGCTGAACAACTTTTTAAACTCCTCTGATGAATCAACTTGCCCGGTAGATGAAGGGAATATTGTCTGCCTGGGCTTCAGGAAGGTTTTTGACATTTCTCTAGGTGGCAGCACACATACATCCCAGAAGGAATAGTGCAAAGAGGAGGGAACCAGTGTCTTTTCAAGGATGCTCAGTGAAAAGACAAGAGGCAGTAGGCACACACTGAAATACAGGAGATTGCCTCTGCACATCAGCAAATGATTTTTTACTGTGAGGGCGACTGAACCACGGCACAGACTGCCCAGAAAGATTGTGGAGCCTGGATCTTTGAAGACATGAAAAGTACACCCAGATATAATCCTGGGCAAGAGGCTCTAGGTAGCCTGGTTTAAGCAGGGGGGTTGGACCTGGTGAGCCCCACTGACGCCTTCCACTCTCGTTCATTCTGTGCTAGTGAATTCTCTTAGAGATGCATTTCAAGCACTGGCATGACAAAGATCTGTGCAGAGAGAGATCCAAATGGACATGGGATCTAAGTTCCTTAAGTAGTGCTCAAGAAGAATGCAAAACTCTGGGATAAGTGTCTCTTCCATAACTGAATCCCTTTCATGGGAAAATTCCCCAGCTATAGAAAGATCTTCTGATAGGCATGCTTAAGACTGACACTGGCTGAGCAAATTTCTCCCTATGTGTGTTTAAGACCAGTTAGGATCTTCACCAATAGTGTTGTCAACATAGTCACAGAATGTATATTGTTAAGAAGGGACAACTTACATCAGAATGGCAAATATTGGTCCACAAAATGTATTAATGTATGGGAACTATCTACTTGGGTTGAAAATAAAAAGAAAGAGTTAGTCTTTATTTATCAATTTCATCCCAATATTGATAAGGTAAGAAAAAGACCTTAGTCCTTAACCTTCTTAACTCAAACAAAGATTTTTAAAAATTCCTTGTAAAAAATGTATCCTAATTATCAGACTATGAAACAATTTTAGTTGGGAAAAAAGTTCCAAAATTGTGTAGATAGTGGTAAAGAAGCCAAGAAAATAGGTAAGAAACAAAAAGAGAGCAAAAGAGTCAGCTTCAGTCTGCAAGCTCGTTCTAGAAGTAATCTGCTAGAAAAAGGAACCCCCAGTTGAATTTCCAATGTATTCATGCACTTGATTCAGTAACTAGTCAATGTAAAAACCAATCCTTTTGTACGACTTCTCCCAGCAACAAAAACTCCAGCAGCTTGACACCACCATCATGCCTGTCCCAGATGTACTTTAAAAGAAATTATCCTTTCTTGAAACTCTGTTTGCATAAAAGTTGCAAGACATTGGAGGGATTCTCCACATTCTCATTTCTCCGTGTGGCTTGAAAGTATATTTGATAAAATATGCAACAAAGCATATGATTTATAAGGTAGGGTAAAATGGATGATTTGGGAATTGATCTCTTGTTGATATTAAACTTCATATCCACTCTCTGTGAAGTTTCTAAAACAAATGATGGAGCTGAGGCATGAATCTGCCACAACAAGTGTTGAGCAAACATACACACTCCCCTTCACATGCCCCCCTTCCACACACACCTAGGCCCACGCAGAGGTCAGCATAGCAGATGATGAACACCTTGGAAAAGACCGAAATGCTAAATACCTCTCTTTGTGGGCAAAATAGCTGGTGCAACAATTCAAATATCTGGTGTAAAAATTCTGTTTAATATCTACTTCCTATTTAAAACACAGCTTTTCATTTAATTATATGTAGGGAATATTTTCATATTATTTGTTTCTTTACGATTACTTCATTCTCATGTGTTGTATGTCTAGGAATATTTTCTTCTAAAGATAGAAAAAAATAGATAATATCTTTTCAGAAGAAAACATTGGTTTATACAATTTTAAACCATCATGATATGGAAGAATTCTTTTGTCCCTCACTAAGGTGGAAGAACTATTTGGATCACAGATCATTTACAATGAAATACTTTACCTTTTTAAGATGCTTTCAGTCAATTTTATATCCTCATTGCTTATTCATTGTAAACAGTAATTTTTCAGTGAAGGGAAAGTGTGTGGTATATCTGCATTATGTTCAAACCCAATTCCTACTAAAGGCCAGGCTGAACCCCAGTAAATAATGTCCTGAATGATATTTTGCCGCCTTCTTTGGCACTTCATGAAATCCTAACATGAGGAAGTGTGGAAATACAGAGATTTTGTCCCATGTAGAAACCCATCCCATGTATTTTATGCTGTAATTCTTCTCTCTTTTAAAATTTGCTATCTTCTGCATAGTTTTCATTAACCTGTTACAGTAGTGAAAATCACAGATCAAGGTAATTTTGTAACACTTTGATTTTACCCCAAGAGCTGAGGGAAAACTTGCTCCTATACTTCAATCTGAGTTTCTTCTAGATTCAAACTTTGTTTCTCTACCATCAAGAGTCTCCTGTGTTGCTGCTCAAAGCCCCATCCAACCTGACCTTGAATACTTTCAGGGATGGGACACCCACTACTTCTCTGGGCAACCTGTTCCAGTGTTCCATCACCCCCACAGTAAAAAATGTCTTCCTTTCATCTAATATGTGTCAGAAGTATTAAATCTAGGCATATAAACTTTGAGGAAAGGTTTGAAATTCTTTTGATTTGAATCACATTTTATATGAATACTGACTTACAGGTGACTAAAATATGTTGATGGGCATTTGAGCTGACACTTTTTGAAAAGGTGCATGGAATTTAAAATTAAAACCAGCACCATTAAAAGCTTTGTGCCGTTTTCTTTTTCCTCTGGTATTCAAAATTGCATATATCAAATATCTGTGCTTCATACAAAGCTCTTAGACACTCTCAGAAAAAAGCTTTTCTTTCAGACTAAGTTGCAGTTTACGTAGAACACTAGTACTAGTGACGGTTTTTCTGGGCATAGGGGGAACACCTTCTCATTGGATTTGTGTGCAGAATGCATTTTATCCAAACTGGAAAATTGATCCCAGCTGTGTTCTAGTCATCATTCTTACTGCATCAGGCCTGAAGATTCTGTGAAAAGTAGCCTGTGGACCTTGAACATAGCTCATGTGAAACAGATGAGAGGCGATGGAGAAGTTGAGGGAGAGAATAAAGAGCATATGGCCCAGTACAGACTAACAATTGTTTGGCACCCTTTAAAGGCTGTGTTTGACAAGCAGGGCTGAAGCAGGTCTGCAAAATATCCGGGAGATCAAAATCCATTGAAGCAAATTGCCCTGGCCAGTCACCTTGCTGCCGATAATTCCCTCTCCATACCAGCTGATCAGGCCTAACAATGCTGCTGCAGAAGTATTGTGAAAAAGGTAGGCATATTTTCACAGATGCAGGGGAAAATCCCCTTGGATGATGATTCCAAGGGATTACTTGATGGAGCAAGTTATGTACCCTTATCTACCGTGCAATATCTAAGTTGGTGAGTTCACTATCTGTCAGCATCACTTTAGAAAATAAATGTTTGATGCACAAAAAAATATTTCATATGTCCTGTCTACCTGCTTCATTTCAACCAATGAATAGGCTACGTTCCATCAGCAAAGGGTTTATGATCCTATGTTTCTTTAAACTGTGGTAATTCTTTATTTTTTTCTAAATCAGACACTGTCTATTCATAAGATTCAGATGTCCATGGCAGGAGTGTAATTAAATTCACATGTTAAAAAATAACCTTCTTCTTGTTATCTTTTTTTAAATTACTGACATGTAACATCAGTCTGAGAGCTGAAGAAAACCCCTTCATTTGCTGTTTGCCAAGTATCATCTATGTGATACAAATTCTGCTTGAGAAATCACACCCGTGGATTGCCATGTAGCACTACTAGTAATGCTTTCACAACCTTTTCTTCATCATTAGGTCTTTTGGTGAAGTGAATGATTAGAACATAAGCAAGGGCATTTGTTCAAGATGCTCCAGAAAGAGCTGTGGTCTGTTCTCTTCTTTGCTGCCTATGTTAGCACTGAGCTGCAAAAAATGAAAGATTACTAGGAAAAGTGTTACTTTCAGTCTAAACTTGTAAATGATGTTTGGAATACCCTGTTAAATGACAAGGTGCTCTTTTAAAATATGGCATCTTAAGGGAAAATGTCAGCTTTAAAAAGGTTTTGAGACAGTTGCTTCTGGAAAAAAAAAAAAAAAAACCAACAAAAGAATTGGAGGCATCTAAGGTCTTTAGGCATACTATTTTGAAGATTGATTCAAACCACAGTTTCTTCATATAGGAAGAGCAGAGGACCATAGATGCAACCCATTTGAAAATGGATTTCTATATGTTTCTGGTTGGGATTACCAGACATCATTTCTTGTGAAGTCGAGGGACTGCAGTTAGCACTCCAATAATTTCCTTCCCTGAAATTCAACTGCATTTGCTCCTTTTTCCAGAGTCCCCATTTATTAGTGAAGGTATGCTCTATCTATGCATTAGAATATTCCATTAGAGTGTGTGACTCATACTTGCTAGTTAAAATTAGCTGGAACGGAATGGATAGTTACAGTTGCTTGTATACAATAGTCTTATTTTGGCAAGTTTTCTTTAGACAATGTTAAAGCAGCACTAGCAAATAGGAAGTACAGCTTGCAGCAGGGAAGGACACTCTTCTGCTTTCTCAAGTTTCCTGTAGTTAAATAGACGCCAAAAGGCTTTTCCTAGTACTACTACTGTCTTGTAGGAATACTTGATCTAATCCTATCTTTGATCAAATTACGAATGGGTTACTTTTCTACAAGGCAGAACATTTTTCTTTTAATAATATGTATTTTGTAAGGTGGAAACATGAACTTGTGCACCAGTCACGTGGAATGTACTCCTTATTAAGTTTCACAACCTTCTTTAGAAAATATTGACTGTGTGTAACTTCAAAAGAAGAATTCTGGGCATCTTCATTCTATTGATGTAATTGTTTTTCTGCCATGCTGGTATTGTTTTCTATCATTTTTACCAACAGAAATATTTTTCCCTGACACCTATGGAAAAGACCTATGTTTACTCAACAGTGCGGCATCAGTACATTGTTTAGAATGATTTCAACATGGTCCCAAACATATCGGACAGCTAGACAGCAGAGGTTAGCAACAGGGAATGGGAATAACTTCTGAACCGTTTCAGTAGATTTCCCAGGAAGGGAAAATTGCTTTCTGCCACTGCAAATTTTCCCAGAGATTTTGTCTGGTTAAGAGTTGCATCAAAAGAGTATTTTTGCACAAACCTTGGGGCAAGCTCTGTCTCCGATTTACTAGTGAATGCAAAGAGGGTGAAAGTGCTGCTTCAAAGCCCTCTGTGTGCTTTCTGTACCAAGAGGGGGGGTGACCCCAGAAATAAGTTTTGATCTCTCTTCAGAACACAAGGCATGTCATCACCTCATTCATCTTCTTCTGGGACTCATAGCATCTTAAGACTAAGAAGCTCTCTTGCTTGCTGAAGTGCGTTCAGCAAAAAAACCTTGTCTCATCAGCAAATTTGAACACAACTACAGTCGAGTCAATTCCAATGCTGGCAGGGCAATACTCTACCCCACTAGTAACACGCCACTATTAGAAGACTGTGTAAAACTATTTTTGTACAAAGTAATCGGAGGGAAAAATAGAATTGGGAAGAACTGCACATTGTTCTGGAAAAAAGTCTCCTGCCTCAGTCTTACAGACATCATTTGCTGGTATCATTTTTAATAGTTGGGGCTTTTTAAATTTTGTAGAAGAAAAAATATTACTGCACCTTTATGTTTCCTTAATAGAAGTACAGCCATTTCTTAATAGATTAGAAGTAAGCCATTTGAATATGTACAAATGGTCTTTTCAAATACATATGCTATAGCACACTGTGAAAGTAATCTAAAGGTTTAAAAAGATTTTGGAAGAAAGTAAGTCTAAGGTGATAGAAGAAGAAGAAGAAGAAAACAGCAGTTTTCTTCTGGTGAAAAAAAAACAAACGGAGGACCTTGTACAGTGGAGATGTATTATTTGACTTCCTGAAAAACTGAGTAGGTTTGCTATTGCCAATGGTTTTCATTAGGAAGGAAGAGATTCCTTTGGCAAAAAAACCCCTTCAAATTGACTTGACAAAAATGTTATGACACTTAACTTCACCAATCCTGAAGAAAAATTCTCATCACTTGATCTGGAAATCATGATGGTAATGGAGACAAGGATGTCTAAGCCATGCCATCAGGAACATAAAAAAGCATTAGAATGCAGGTAAGACTGAGCTCCTGAACTAGTGTGAAGAGAATGCAACAAAGACATTTTCCTTTAAGAGTCTTCAGGATGGAAGGCAGAGCAAATTTTTTCATGGGAAGTATTTCTGAATAGAATGAATCTTCAAAATAACATTGTTTTCCAAAACCTGTTTACAGTATCTCTTACCATGATACACAGTTCCTATGAATAGAAAAAGCAAAGCACTTTTTTCCAAACTGTTGTGCACTCTTAAGCAATCTACAATAAAAATAGTATTTTTTCATGCTGGGAATGATGTTAATTACAAAAAAGCCTTGTAGCACACTTGGCACTGTAGTCTCTTGATTAGCATAGCTTTTTATTCATCAAACACGTTTCACATTGACTATTTTTCTCTTTTAAATAACGGCGTCTTTGTACTTATGCAGCATCCATGAAGAATTTCTTGGGTGTTATTTTGTACCTGATCCTAAATGGCAGGTTCTGCATTCTGCAATCTGTCTAGCTTTGCCATTTGATGCAGCTTCTGAGAGGTATTTTCAGAATCGAGGACTACTTGCAAGAATGATGCTAAATCCATGCATTTTACTCCTTGGTTAATGCAAAACTATTTTTCCTTTACAGTTCAATGAGAACAGGAAAATAATGATGGTGAGTTCAATCCTTAGAGTAATACAAAGAGGACTATTATCATCATTAGAAACCAAGCAAGGTGTATTTATTGCACATGCAGTATACTCACTAATGCAAATTACCCTGTAAATTCAAAAGGAATCTGTATCATAGGAGTGGATGGAATGTTTCTATTGATATTTTGCTTAAAGCAGAAAATTAATTCTTTTGACAGCCAACTCATGATTGCAAGCTCACTTTCAACTACAGCTTTCAAACAGATGAAACGTGTCTGTTTCTAAAACGATACAGTACAGTACACAATAGCAAGTCAGGTCATAGACATTCAAAAGAAAAAAACAGATCAAAGGACACATTCATTCCCATCTACAAGCCCTCAAGAGTGTACAGGTCAAATGTCCCCAGAAAACTAGGCTGGTGGCGCAAATTCTCTATGTTGGCACCAGCAGAAGCAGCTGCTATCTTTATAGGATGCAATCTTGCTTACATCACCCTTCAGAGCAATCTTCTGTACCCCTGCCCAATACACCTTCTGCTCTATTCCTTGGACTTCACATTTGCATTTCTACAGAGTCCTGTCCTGCAAACTGACTCAAAGTTCAGGTAATAGATTTCCAAGATTTAGAAATGTTGTGTGAGGTTTATTTATTTCATATTTCCTTCCATCTAAGCAAACTGTAACTTTCGGAAGTGAAATATTTCGAGTATGTCACGTGTATTTTAATGTTAGCTCTGCTTCACATTCAAACTTCTCACAGACCCCTGTGATGCCTTGCTGCAAAAATATATAGCTGCCAAGGGTGGTTGTGGGAAGTTAGAATTGCCAGAAAACCATACAAACAATCTAACAATAGAGCCTTGGATTTCTGAATATAATTGCACCATGTAAAGTCAAAATATAATATTTAAATGACTTTATATAATGATGAGTGTGGGCTAGAGAGAATCCAGATAGAATTTTATTTTTTTAAACAGTTCCGGGAAAAACATGGCCTTGACTTGGAAGTATAGCACGAAATATTTTTATACAGCATGAGTTCTCATTACCTAATCATATGATTTGTAGACCTGAATTGGAAACCAGGAAATAAACAAAGAAAAATATTCAAGCTATAAAAGATGGGAGTTTAAAATTTTCTTTGTATTTCTGATTAAAGCTATTAGGTAGCTAAATGGTCACCCATGATTTTAAAAAGCATCTGGACATTAAAAATAGGTAAATTTCTGCGGGACTTGGATGTCAGCTATTCCTGAAAAGCTTTATTTCACCGCTTTCCAACCCTGAATCAATCCACTTAAACGCAGCTGTATTTCAGATGCTCAGTGGAACTGTCCATGTAATGCATATAGTTGACAAATAGTCTGCAGAAAAAGCTAGATCCATTTGAAGATCTTTTTCTGTAAATGGTATTCACGTTATTTGTACAAACACACAGATGGGATTTCTGCTGTCTTCTTCAGGCCACTTCCTCCAGAGAGCTCTCCATCAAATCTCTCTAGTTCTACTCTTCTGGTGATCCAAAGTCAGCACTGGGATGGTCCAAGTGCATGAATTACTGTCTGCTAGAGGTGCACCCCGAGGGCTTCTGTGTGCAGCATCACGTGAGCCCTACTAATGTCACCCTGTTGGTATCAACTGAGCTAGCTGGACCTTAAGGGACAAGATTGTGCACTGATATTGTAATAGAAATTAGGTACTAAGAAGGAGGCTGGAAGATTTAAATATTTCTGCCTCCAGCTTAAGCAACACTAAATCTTGGTCTTTATCTGAAAAACTAGGTGAATTAGCCTATTTGGCATTCCTATGCCAAAAATGTCAGTAATACAACAAGAACCGTCAAAAGAGTAACAATTCCAATCATTACTTTGTAAAAATAATTCATTGGAAGAAGTCGGGAAGAAGGATGAAACATGCCAATATCCTACCCTGAGAATCATTCTGTTGATTTGCACAGGTTTCTTATTATATACCCATCTAATGCATTGGACATGCATGCTTGTGATGACACAAATACTTGCAAAGCTTACCAGATAAACCATGTTCTCTTCAGACAGCAAAACATTGCTTGATGGTTGTGTTTGCTAATTACATTTAGACTCAATGTTCTTAAAGGTCTTTTCCAACCAAAGTGATTCCATCATTCTCTAAATCGCAGATCCTGCTTGTCTTGGTTTAGGGCAAATTTGGCAGCAATCCTCAAGAAGGGGTGATTTATTAAAAATATTGATCTAGTACTGATATCCAACTGTGACGGACCAAGGCTCTCTAACAGTTCAAAATTAGAAAGTGTATGTTTATTGCAACGCTGGGCAGCGTGCGGGATAGCTCCCAAATACACACTGTGATTTAGAGGTGATAACAGAGTCTTTTTATCTATACAAGTATTGAATACCCAAAAGACAAATACATATTCATAATTTAGGTACATCCCATCATTCCTCACTTCGTATGGTAATTAGTTCAAAAGCTATTAAGCACACGTAGTTTGTTCCTCAAAATGAATCGGTGGTCCCTTTCATGGGGAGGGGTTCCAAAATGAGGAAATAAATGAAGTCTTCCTGGTTCTGAACTTTCTACATTTTCAATGCAAATATGACAAATGAACCCATTGGTAGAACTCCCATTCCCCATCTTCAATTGGTTTCAGAACAGAGGTGGCCTACAATTGTCTTATGTTCCTAAAAGCTATTTATGAGTTTCTATATTCTTCATGATAAACCCAGCTAAGCAAACATGATGTTGACAAGCAATCAATTATTAGTTAACTACTAACTCTTAACTTCAACAAGGCCTACCTATTTATTTTGATAAACTCTAATAAGGCTTATCTCTAACTAAAACCTCAGCTCCTCTAAAATCCCTAAATTTCTTTAAAGTTTATGTCTCAGGGGGCCCCCCCCAGAAAGCCCACCTACACGGCCCCTCCCCTCAACTGGTCTGGGAAACATTTCCTCTGAGAGAAGTGGAAAAAATCTGTTTATTTACCAGGGAAAGCACCCCCCAGCACAAAAAATGAACAATACCAGATGACAAAACTCAATCGCCGCTCTGAAGAGACAACAAATTCAGAAAGTCTCTCCTGTGGATGCTTGCTCTGTTATCAATCCCTCCGGCACTAGGAAAGGCTGCTGCCCAGAGTAGGCCCCCATAGGCCACAAAGTGCAAGCTCTCAGTGCTCTCCAGGTCCCAGTCTGGAGCAGGTTTGAACAGTTCCAAGAAAAGGGAAAGAAAAAAGACAGTCCAGGGAAAACTCTGCCTCAGCCAGCTAAACCAACTGAAAAGCAAAGAACACTCTGTTCTGCTCCATCAGTGCCCAGACAACACAGTGCAGCACAGAATGTGGAGCAGTGTTGCTTTTAGAAGAGTGAGTGCAGCCTGTGATAACAAACTCCGTACTTCTTCTTCTCCCCACCTTTGCTCTCAGAAGCAGTCTTGAAGGCAGAGAATATAATATCCAGCATTAACAGAACAGATGGCTGGGGATACAACATCATAAAGTCACCCTAGGACACTGCTCTACTGAGATATGTCACCAGACTATGCTAAGACAAAGTTTTGGAACTGCTAATTAAAATTCTACTATCACAGTGAAGCTGAGGAGGAAACACAGCTCACTCCAGTTACCTTGTGGCATGCCAATACTTCCTTTCAATCACAATGGTTTTCGTCTTTAAGTCCGTGACATCACAGGCATAATTCAACATCTTTTGGGCAGGAAGGAAGATATTCTTCTTCTCATTATACTGATGGGTAAGCTGAAATGCAAAGCAGTTAATTCAAAGTGAAACAGCGATAAAGTCAATAGTAAAACTCACCACAGTTTTGTTTACCAACCCAAGTCCTTACGATCCCAAAATACAAGAACAGCTGTAAAAGCCTTGTGGTTTCTTAAATTTTTCCTATACCTACATGGGAGGGTAAGGGATAAATGATCCCAAACAATGGTAATCCACAACAAAGCATTCTTGACATCATATTCAGCTTTTGCATAGCGAGCTCTTCACCTGATCAAGTTATTCCATTGCAATAGTTTGGGGAGTATCTTAGAGGGCTGCCTGTTGTTGGTTTAAACCATCTTGATCATTCAGGAACCCAGTAGCAATGAGAAAGTTCAAAATAAGATAGTGCTACACATTGATTTTCCTATATGACAGACATATTTCTACAAGACAGAAGGCTGACCTAATGCTTCCCTACAACATGGCTGAAGTGGCATCCTGTTCCCCATAGGTTTTTCAGTTTAATTTTAGCAGCTTTCTTACTAGATTAATGAGCTGAACTAACTCAAAAAGGAATCAGATAAGTGCCAGAGCTTTAAAACAAACAACAACAACAACAACAAAAAAGATGCAAAATGGTGATTTGTGGGTGCGTTTGAAAACAGAAATTTTTTTGTATTTTTCATAGAGACATGGCATTCTCTAGAATGATATTGCTCCAACGGTTTGAGTTTGGTTTTCTTTTTCCCCCTCAATTGTAAATGTTATGCATTCTTTTTGGCCATTTCAGTAAATAGATTTTCTGATACGTGTGAAAGACAGTCTAAAGTTCCCCTCATTTGCCTCACGACCATTCCCAGGACAGACACTGGGACCCTAAAGACACCGATGGGAATTCTGGCCTGCCAGTAATGGATGAACACCAAAAATCCTGAGGCCCCTGAGCAGAATTCTGGCCTGCCAAGTGATTGTTCACAGCTGTGTCTTCAGTGACTGCTTCTAGCAGGGCCTGCCAAAGGGCGACCCGGCCTATATGCTTGCACCTGCTTCACGACAATAGACCAGGAATTTTCCCACCTCTTGGCCAGATGAACTTGCTGGGGCAACTTGGTAGCCCCCCCATGGAAAATCCTTCATCTCCACTACCAGCATGAGGCACCGAGGTTGAAGCCCCCCTACCAAGGACTGAGACTGAGACACCTGTAATTCTGATGCAGGGGTGCTGGCCTGACTGAAGCAGGATGCCTGCTGAGTGTTGCCTACAGATGTGTTCACCGGACCTAGACTGGTTTCCCCCAGAAAGCAGTCCTGAAACAGTGGGTCCCACTCACTGCTGATACTGACTTATCCTGCTGAGAACATGGACTGTCTGTACCCGTCTTCAATATCTTTTTCCCCCTCAGCAATTTCAATAGACTTCTTCTTCTTCTTGATTGTATCTCAGCCATTTCAAGATTCTGTTTCCCCCCTCAGCAATGGACTATAATAGAACCTTGAGTTAACCAGGACTTGAGATCTTCCCAACGTGACTAGGCAAACTCTATCGGCTGGACTAAGAGGACTTAGTCTCTCCATGTTTGGTAGCTATACTCCTCTCTCTTTCTCCCCCTCTTTTTTATTCTTTTCCTCTCCCTGATTCCTTTCAGGCATTTGCTGTGGTCATTCTATAAAGGTGCATTTGTTTGGATTGATACTGCAATCCCCTTTCCAGGTTGTCTGTTGCACTCCGAGATCAGTTAACCAACCAACCAGTTAACCAACCCCTTGGTATCAGCGGATCGTGACAATACCTTCTTTCAAGCTGACATTGGTTCTAGTCCATATAAGCACACTGGTAGGTAAAAGTAGACTCTAAAAGATAACATTCAAAATGTATTTCCCTTGTCTTCCCATTAAAGCAAGTGAAGAAAGCAGACAGGAGATCTTCAGATAACATGCTATGCAAATTGAAAAGATTCTGTCCTTATTTGAAGCAACTGAGAAACTCACACAATGAAATACAGTTCAGACAGATCGAAGGGTCACAGATGATGTCAAATCTGTACTTTCAATGTTTGAATGAAGCAAGATTTCTTGAAGTACAATCCTATAAAATGAAGGTGAGTTTGCAGAAGCAATTGAACTGGGTCTGTTTTATAAACACAATGTTTTCTAAGTAACTGAGGATTCAGGAAGGCAACCTTGGAATTTAAAGGATTTAGAAAGATACAAATACCAAGACTGGCAGTTCATTAGCTTTAACAGTCTCTTCAAATAAGATCTATTTTTAACTTCTTCTTGTAGTAGGTCTGAAGACATTAGGAATGATGCAATAAAACAAAACAAACAACAAACCAAAACAAAACCAAAACAGCTTTCTCAAAAAGCTTGGAGAAACCAGAGAAATTATGATTTTTAGGGGTTAAGTAGTCCTTTAAAAGTTGTCTCTGGGAAAAGAGATAAAAAACCACTAATTGACTGTGGAGTATATTCCAAACCTGTCCTGAAGCATGTAAGGGACAAGAGCCTGTAATAAAACTACTGTGCTGGGTTCATCTGTTAAAAGCATTCCAGAATGGTTGAAATTATCAATCACATAATGTGGGATTAAAAAAAAAAAAAAAAAAAAAAGAAAAAAAGAAAAAGAAAAAAGAAGAAAGCATAGAGAAAAAAATATTTTGAACATGTTTTCCCATTCCCAGATGGCATAACAGCTTTATTTCATTTTGTTCCTAAGACTGATTAATAGCTTATGAAGTGTTTTACAATTGAGAGTGAGAGTGTTCACACTAACCATACAATTTGGATGGATCTCTTTTACTTTGCACAGCAGCAGATACGGTTTAGCACTCCACAGTTCAGTCCCCGAAAGTGAATGGGTGTGGCAGATTTAACCTAACTGGCCAGTCCACCAGAATGCTTAATTATCTTGGAAAATGCTTTGCTCTGTCTCATTATCTGGACATGTCTCTCTAGCTCCGCTTTGAGCTCCTTGATCTTTCATCTACAGGATGAGATCCAATTTAGCTTAGCAAGGACATAGCCTTTCAAAACCACATCTTTTATCTTCTGCATTCATACAAGTACATTTCTACTGCAGGGAACCCTGTGGAAGATCCTAGTTGTTTTGTTTCTCAGATAGTTGTTGCATAAAAGAGCTCTTCTTTTAATTTTTTCCCTGCTAAAGTATAGGCTCTGTACTTAACTGATTGTGATGCTAACTCATTATCATCTATTCTTCAGTCGTACAGAGTAGGCAGCAAAGTTTTCTTCTGAAGACATTCATTTAATGAGAAATGCTGAAGGTCTGACTTTAGTTGCAAAGGTCACTGATTGACCGGTTGCAAAATTGTTAAGTCTAGTAAGAGCAGGAAAAGTGTGCTGTTGCTGTGCCTGTAAATGTCGTGTCAGCTGCTGTTGGGATAAAAAGCATGAGCATAAGAAAAGATATCTGCATGGATAGAAAAGAAATTTGTTGTGATTTCTGCACAAGAGGAAGTATGAAGCACTTATTTCAGTGGCTAAGACAGTATCATCATTGGGCCAGTTCTCTTCAACATCTTTTGAACAACCTGGACACAGCACTTGAAGGAATATTAAGACAGTTTGCCAAAGACACTACATTGGGAGGAGCTGTGAACTAACTCCCTTGAGGGCACAGAGACCTTGCAGAGAGATCTTGCCAAATAGGAGAGATGGGCAATTCTTGCTGGCCGGGAGTCTATGCACAAATCACAAAAGGGGCGGGACTGCTGGGGACGGCGTCTCAAGCTGGTTTTTTTCCAGCATCAGTCTCATGACATGGTGATGACAATGGGAAGCTGCCAGCAGCTCACGTCCCCAGCAGCAGACAAAGAACTTAATGTTACAACTTACTTGAAAAGTTTTTTGACCAATCACACAAAGCAAAAGCATATTGACAGTACTTCTGTCCAATCACTATAAAGACATGTACCTGGGCTTAGAACGATGCTCGCTTCTTTCGAATAAAAGACCTGCTTGTAAGCCTTAAGATACAACGCACAGAGCTCCATTATTAAGCTTAGAACTACCTAACATCGCGCTAGATATACTTTGCTGTAGCTTAGGGAGTTATTCTAGACAAGCATTAATACACAGACCATTGTTCCATTTGTCCTTACTTTTCTACTTCTCATCTAATTTTTCTGCTGACAAACCTTATGACTACTGCTTAGCTCCAATGACAGTTCTGCTGTCTCTGAGGCCTTCCTTTTGCAGCTTTCCCAAACCCCTCTGTTTTTGAGGATTCCCACAGGCAATCACCAACCAGATGGAGTGGAACAAGGGCAAGTGCTGGATTCAGCACCTGCAACAGGGCAATCCTGGTGGGTGTATAGACTGGGGAGGGAGCAAGAGGCTGGGAGAAGCACTGCAGAAAGGGACCCAGGCTCCTGGCCAATGGCAAGCTGAATGTGCATCAGCAGTGCCCTGGCAGCCAGGAGGGCCAAGCCTGTCCTGGGGTGCATCAGGCACAGTATCACCAGCTGGGCAAGGAAGGGGATTGTCTTGCTCTGCTCTGCTCTGCTCTGCTCTGCTCTGCTCTTCTCTGCTCTGCTCTGCTCTGCTCTGGGGCGGAATCACCTTGGTATTAGAAAGTCCTCAAATGAGGTCTACAAAGACAGGACTCAAAGAAATGGCATGCAGCTGAGTCAGGGGAGGTTTAGGTTGGGTATCCGGAAAAAGTTTTTAACCAGAGAATGGCTGGGCACTGGAAGAGTCTTTCCAGGGAGTGGTCACACCATCACACCTGTCTGAGTTTGGGACATTGCTCTCAGGCATATGGTGTGATTCTCAAGGATGGCCCCAGGCAGGGCCAGGAGTTGGACTGATGATGATCCTGATGGGGTCCTTCCAATTCAACAGATTCAATGACTCAATGGTTCTGTCCTGGCCACTCAAGGTATATTGCTTGGTCTCATCAGATTTTGATCTGCTCTTGTTGGTCAGACTTTGTCCCTACTGGCTAATGATATTTATCACAAAAGACAAAGTGCCTTTTCTCAATTTTCTCAAGCAATTGGAACATGCGCCTTAGAATCCTAAAAAAGTCTTTTCTTTGAAACAACACTGTAGTGTTTTTCAGTGCCCAGTAGTCTTTCCAGATCTTAAGGAGAAAGAAGGCAAAATGAGGGGACGTATTACAATGAATGATTGTCAATTTTCCGGTTCTTTAGCAGTATATTTGTACTTCCACTATTCTTTGCTGTAAAATCATGGTTTTCTATAGTATCCAATTTTCTAGCAAGACACATTTCTGCAACTGAGCCCATCAGTCATTGTGAAAATATATTGTCAAAAGTACAAAACATATGAATAGGCAGTGACAAGTGAGGGAAAAAAGAAGTATGAGAAGCAGCTGCATGATACTAAAGTGAGACAAGAAGGAGGAGAAGGTGCTCCAGTTGACACAGCAAAGAATCCCCCACAGTCCCTGGAGGACATCATCATCAAGCAGGTTGTCTCCCAGCAGTCCCTGGAGAACCGTGGAGGAACACAATGGAGCTCGTGGGGAGCTCCATTGCACAGCAGGTGAATGTGCTTTGAAGGAAGCTGCAGCTTGTGGAGGGAGGGAGGGCCAGAAAAGCATCCTTGACCTCTTGGAAGAGTGGAAGAGTACGTGCAAATCTTAAACAGCTGCTAACTCTAATCTATTCTCTTTCCACTTCTTGTCTTAGGTAAGTAAGAAGACAACCCAAGAATTAGAAGCCTAAATTCTTTTGCTTGAGGCTCCCATTCTTTCTGCCATTCTCTTAAAATTTAGTTTGAAGTAAAACTCATGATAAAGTTCTTAAGGCTTGATGTTCAGGCTTGTTTCAGAAAATAGGGAGTGCAAATAACTCTTGTCACTGTCATTTTTTTCATAGAAGGAAAAAAGGGAAATTACTGGTTTTCAAGGACTTACAGAAATCCATTGGTAACGGTGGTGAGACTGAAGAGTTTAATTAATCTGAAAAGAGAATGTCGTGGAGCTACCTCAGCGCTGTACAAGTTTTTTTACCAGGAAGTCTAGACTTTTAAACAGACTAAGGACACAATAGTTATCTCTGGGAATATTTTAGTATGTATAGTACATTCATCTTTAAGTAGTTCTATCTGTTTGACAGTTATGACTTAGGCTTTAAATTTGATGTGAAAAGAAATATTTGTGATTCAGATCATTTCCATTTCTGAAGCATTTCAGTTGTTGACTGTTTTTGCTGTCTCCTGAGGGCGGGAAAATAGTCTTTGTACCAATACTGAAACAAACTAGATGGAAAAATTTGTTTTCCTCATTCTTTTCTGTCTATTTGAACAGGCACAGCAGCAAGACCACTGCTATGCGTCTGAGTGGCCCTTCCACTCCTGGAGGACAAACTTGTAGTGGCTAGTATGTTATTTGCACACATTTCTGATGCCGTCTGTTAACTGTTGTGCAGAAAGATCTGTCAACCTTTTTCACAGGAGGACACTTCTGAATTGCTTCACTTGTCTCTGAAGCAGAGAACTAAGCTGGCACTCCATTTCTGAGATCTTGCTGCGTTAGCCCCCAAACCCATTTCTTTCAAATGCCTTTTACTTTCAACCAAAGCACTTCATTACTTCATGATGTAATCTCTTGTTCTTAATGTTCGGGGGATTGTTTTAGACTGATAAGACCATATTGCAGTAAGCAGGTAGAACATCTATCTTAAGCAGTATCCATCACTTGGCTTTGGTTCATGTATCATAACATCTGCAAGGAATGTCATTTACAATCAATGGATGGGCTGGGGTAACGGGCCACAGGTTTAGGAATCTTTCTCCAATTAATTTTGCGTTAAAATTTAGCTCTTATCATTTCAATTGTGTCTTTATTAAAACAATCATCTATTTATTACCTGTACCACAATGAACTGTGTACCTGTACCACAGTCAACAGGGGTTGAGCATCCTACAACAATTCCAAGAAGAAGAATGGTCTGAGCCCCCAGTGCAGCACATGAAGTCTGTCATCAAGTCAGAGTCCCGCAGGCGTTTTCTCAGCCTGGAGAAGAGCAGACTCTGGGCAAATTGTTAGAGCAGCTCTCCAGTAGCTGAAGACAGCCTACCAGAAGGAGGCAAGTGAGCTACACAAGGGCACGGAGCAATAGGAAAAGTGTGGATGGCTTTAAAACCTGAAGAGTATAGGTTTCCTTTGGCTATTGGGAAGAAATTCCTTGCCAAGATGGTTGGGAGACACTAGAACATGTTGTGGGTGACCAATTCCTGGAAGTGATCAAGGCCAGCTTGAATGGGTCTTTGAGCTTAAGGCGGTCTAGTGGAAGGTGTCCCTGACAATGACATGGTGGGGAGGAGGTAGGTGAATTTAAGGTCCCTTCCAAAGCCAACCATTCCATTATTCTATGGTAATCATTCTGTACAGTAGCAGTAAGAAGTTGAAGCTAGAAATAACATATTCATGCTGAGAAACTGCTATCCAATGAGTTGAACTGTTTGGGTCTCACATTTATGTGCCATTTAGCAATACTATATCTAATATCTAGTCCTCGCTCTTTATCATACACGCAAGTATTTTATCATCTTTAACGTTTCTGACATTTGGGAATTTTCTTCCCTTCTCTTTCTTTCTTTCTTTCTTTCTTTCTTTCTTTCTTTCTTTCTTTCTTTCTTTCTTTCTTTCTCTCTTTCTCTCTTTCTCTCTTTCTCTTTCTCTCTTTCTCTCTTTCTCTCTTTCTCTCTTTCTCTCTTTCTCTCTTTCTTTCTTTCTTTCTTTCTTTCTCTCTTTCTCTCTTTCTCTCTTTCTCTCTTTCTCTTTCTCTCTTTCTCTCTTTCTCTTTCTCTCTTTCTCTCTTTCTTTTTCTTTCTTTCTTTCTTTCTTTCTTTCTTTCTTTCTTTCTTTCTTTCTTTCTTTCTTTCTTTCTTTCTTTCTTTCTTTCTTTCTTTCTTTCTTTCTTTCTTTCTTTCTTTCTTTCTTTCTTTCTTTCTTTCTTTCTTTCTTTCTTTCTTTCTTTCTTTCTTTCTTTCTTTCTTTCTTTCTTTCTTTCCCCCTTTCCCCCTTTCCCCCTTTCCCTCTTTCCCTTGTTCCTTCTTTTTCCCTTCCTTTTCTTTCTTTCTTTTTCTTTCTTTCTTTCTTTCTTTCTTTCTTTCTTTCTTTCTTTCTTTCTTTCTTTGCTTCTTGCCTAACACTCTGCTGACACTCCGTGCAACTTCCAGAAAAAGATCCGGGATGCTTTTTGTACTGGGAGAGTTTCTCCTTGCGAGACCTAGTAGAAAAGCTTTTTGCTAAGATATAGGCGACAAGAGACGCAGATTCAGAGATACGGAGCTCTCCGAAGGTAAGGACCGCTCCCGGGCGTCTTTCCGCAGAAGCCGTGCTCCGGAGCGCAGTGCGACCGGCACAATGCTCTGTGTGCAAAGAAGCGGCTTCTTCGCCTCCGGGAGACGGAGACCGCGGCCGCGTCTTTAAAAGCGAAGAAAAAAGTCGCACAACATGGGGATTGTGTGTGCAGCTCTCAAACCTAAAGAAAACAGTACCTTACCACTCTCCGGCCTTTTCCATTCACATTACCATTCCAAAAGAAGGAGTTTTGGACAACTTTCTTTTGCTTCTTGCTAAACACTCTGCAGACCTCCGTGCAACTTCTAGAACAAGAGCGGAGATGCTTTCCATACTGGCACAGTTGGTCCTTGCAAGACATAGTAAAAAAGCTTTTTGCTAAGTTTTATGCGACCAGAGAGGCAGAAGGCAGAGTAAAGAGCTCTCCGAAACTAAGCCCCCTGCCAGGGCGTCTTTCGTCAGAAGCCGCTCTCCGGAGAACACCGCCACCGGCACAATGCTCTGTGCGCGAAGAAGCCACTTCTTCGCCTCCGGGAGATGGAGAGAACGGCCGCTTCCCAAAGGCGAAGATGCAAGCCGCAGCACACGGATATAGCGTGTGAAGCTTTCAAATTGATAGAAACGAGTACATTAGCATTCTCCTGCCGTTTCATTCACGTTATATTAGAATAAAAGGAGTTTCGGGACACTATCTTTTTCATCTTCTTAAACACCCTGCAGTCCTCTGTGCAACTTTTAGAAGAAGATCGGGGATGTTTTCTTTCCTGGCAGAGTTTCTCTTTGCAAGATATGGTGGAAAAGCTTTTTGCTGAGTGTTGAGCGGCAAGACACGCAGAAGACGCAGATACGCAGCTCTCCGAAGCTAAGTGCCGGTCCCGGGCTTCTTTCGGCAGAAGCCGCTCTTAGGTGCTCACCGCGACCGGCCCAATGCTCTGTGTGCAAAGAAGCCGCTTCTTCGCCTCGGGAGACACTGCGAGTGGCAGCTTCCCAAAGGCGAAGATGCAAGCCGCACCATGCAGGCACAGTGTGGGCTGCATTCAGACTTAGAGAAACCAGTACTTTACCACTCTCCTGCCTTTTCCGTTGTTATATTCTATTGGAAAAGAATGAGTTTTGGACAACTACCTTTCATTCTTGCCAAACTCTTTGCAGACCCCCGTGCAAGCTTTAGAACAAGATTTTGGATGTTTTCTTTCCTGGCAGAGTTTCTCTTTGCAAGATATGGTGGAAAAGCTTTTTGCTGAGTGTAGAGCGGAAAGACACGCAGAAGACGCAGATACGCAGCTCTCCGAAGCTAAGTGCCGGTCCCGGGCTTCTTTCGGCACAAACCGCTCTCAGGAGCTCCCTGCGCTCGCCACAATGCTCTGTGTGCGAAGAAGCCACTTCTTCGCCTCCGGGAGAATCGGCGAGCGGCAGCTTCCCAAAGGCGAAGATGCAAGCTGCAGCACACAGGCACAGTGTGGGCAGCCTTCAGACTTAGAGAAAACAGTACTTTACCACTCTCCTGCCTTTTCCATGGTTATTATTTTGGAAAAGAACGAGTTTTGGACAACTACCTTTCATTCTTGCCAAACTCTTTGCAGACCCCCGTGCAAGCTTTAGAACAAGATTTTGGATGTTTTCTTTCCTGGCAGAGTTTCTCCTTGCAAGATATGGTGGAAAAGCTTTTTGCTGAGTGTAGAGCGGCAAGACACGCAGAAGACGCAGATACGCAGCTCTCCGAAGCTAAGTGCCGGTCCCAGGCTTCTTTCGGCACAAACCGCTCTCAGGAGCTCCCTGCGCTTGCCACAATGCTCTGTGTGCGAAGAAGCCGCTTCTTCGCCTGCGGGAGAATCGGCGAGCGGCAGCTTCCCAAAGGCGAAGATGCAAGCTGCAGCACACAGGCACAGTGTGGGCAGCCTTCAGACTTAGAGAAAACAGTACTTTACCACTCTCCTGCCTTTTCCATGGTTATTCTATTGGAAAAGAACGAGTTTTGGACAACTACCTTTCATTCTTGCCAAACTCTTTGCAGACCCCCGTGCAAGCTTTAGAACAAGATTTTGGATGTTTTCTTTCCTGGCAGAGTTTCTCCTTGCAAGATATGGTGGAAAAGCTTTTTGCTGAGTGTAGAGCGGCAAGACACGCAGAAGACGCAGATACGCAGCTCTCCGAAGCTAAGTGCCGGTCCCGGGCTTCTTTCGGCACAAACCGCTCTCAGGAGCTCCCTGCGCTCGCCACAATGCTCTGTGTGCGAAGAAGCCGCTTCTTCGCCTCCGGGAGAATCGGCGAGCGGCAGCTTCCCAAAGGCGAAGATGCAAGCTGCAGCAAACAGGCACAGTGTGGGCAGCATTCAGACTTAGAGAAAACAGTACTTTACCACTCTCCTGCCTTTTCCATGGTTATTCTATTGGAAAAGAACGAGTTTTGGACAACTACCTTTCATTCTTGCCAAACTCTTTGCAGACCCCCGTGCAAGCTTTAGAACAAGATTTTGGATGTTTTCTTTCCTGGCAGAGTTTCTCCTTGCAAGATATGGTGGAAAAGCTTTTTGCTGAGTGTAGAGCGGCAAGACACGCAGAAGACGCAGATACGCAGCTCTCCGAAGCTAAGTGCCGGTCCCGGGCTTCTTTCGGCACAAACCGCTCTCAGGAGCTCCCTGCGCTCGCCACAATGCTCTGTGTGCGAAGAAGCCGCTTCTTCGCCTGCGGGAGAATCGGCGAGCGGCAGCTTCCCAAAGGCGAAGATGCAAGCTGCAGCACACAGGCACAGTGTGGGCAGCCTTCAGACTTAGAGAAAACAGTACTTTACCACTCTCCTGCCTTTTCCATGGTTATTCTATTGGAAAAGAACGAGTTTTGGACAACTACCTTTCATTCTTGCCAAACTCTTTGCAGACCCCCGTGCAAGCTTTAGAACAAGATTTTGGATGTTTTCTTTCCTGGCAGAGTTTCTCCTTGCAAGATATGGTGGAAAAGCTTTTGGCTGAGTGTAGAGCGGCAAGACACGCAGAAGACGCAGATACGCAGCTCTCCGAAGCTAAGTGCCGGTCCCGGGCTTCTTTCGGCACAAACCGCTCTCAGGAGCTCCCTGCGCTCGCCACAATGCTCTGTGTGTGAAGAAGCCGCTTCTTCGCCTCCGGGAGAATCGGCGAGCGGCAGCTTCCCAAAGGCGAAGATGCAAGCTGCAGCACACAGGCACAGTGTGGGCAGCCTTCAGACTTAGAGAAAACAGTACTTTACCACTCTCCTGCCTTATCCATGGTTATTCTATTGGAAAAGAACGAGTTTTGGACAACTACCTTTCATTCTTGCCAAACTCTTTGCAGACCCCCGTGCAAGCTTTAGAACAAGATTTTGGATGTTTTCTTTCCTGGCAGAGTTTCTCCTTGCAAGATATGGTGGAAAAGCTTTTTGCTGAGTGTAGAGCGGCAAGACACGCAGAAGACGCAGATACGCAGCTCTCCGAAGCTAAGTGCCGGTCCCGGGCTTCTTTCGGCACAAACCGCTCTCAGGAGCTCCCTGCGCTCGCCACAATTCTCTGTGTGCGAAGAAGCCGCTTCTTCGCCTCCGGGAGAATCGGCGAGCGGCAGCTTCCCAAAGGCGAAGATGCAAGCTGCAGCACACAGGCACAGTGTGGGCAGCCTTCAGACTTAGAGAAAACAGTACTTTACCACTCTCCTGCCTTTTCCATGGTTATTCTATTGGAAAAGAACGAGTTTTGGACAACTACCTTTCATTCTTGCCAAACTCTTTGCAGACCCCCGTGCAAGCTTTAGAACAAGATTTTGGATGTTTTCTTTCCTGGCAGAGTTTCTCCTTGCAAGATATGGTGGAAAAGCTTTTGGCTGAGTGTAGAGCGGCAAGACATGCAGAAGACGCAGATACGCAGCTCTCCGAAGCTAAGTGCCGGTCCCGGGCTTCTTTCGGCACAAACTGCTCTCAGGAGCTCCCTGCGCTCGCCACAATGCTCTGTGTGCGAAGAAGCCGCTTCTTCGCCTCCGGGAGAATCGGCGAGCGGCAGCTTCCCAAAGGCGAAGATGCAAGCTGCAGCACACAGGCACAGTGTGGGCAGCCTTCAGACTTAGAGAAAACAGTACTTTACCACTCTCCTGCCTTTTCCATGGTTATTATATTGGAAAAGAACGAGTTTTGGACAACTACCTTTCATTCTTGCCAGACTCTTTGCAGACCTCCGTGCAATCTTTAGAACAAGATTTTGGATGTTTTCTTTCCTGGCAGAGTTTCTCTTTGCAAGATATGGTGGAAAAGCTTTTTGCTGAGTGTAGAGCGGCAAGACATGCAGAAGACGCAGATACGCAGCTCTCCGAAGCTAAGTGCCGGTCCCGGGCTTCTTTCGGCACAAACCGCTCTCAGGAGCTCCCTGCGCTCGCCACAATGCTCTGTGTGCGAAGAAGCCGCTTCTTCGCCTGCGGGAGAATCGGCGAGCGGCAGCTTCCCAAAGGCGAAGATGCAAGCTGCAGCACACAGGCACAGTGTGGGCAGCCTTCAGACTTAGAGAAAACAGTACTTTACCACTCTCCTGCCTTTTCCATGGTTATTCTATTGGAAAAGAACGAGTTTTGGACAACTACCTTTCATTCTTGCCAAACTCTTTGCAGACCCCCGTGCAAGCTTTAGAACAAGATTTTGGATGTTTTCTTTCCTGGCAGAGTTTCTCCTTGCAAGATATGGTGGAAAAGCTTTTTGCTGAGTGTAGAGCGGCAAGACACGCAGAAGACGCAGATACGCAGCTCTCCGAAGCTAAGTGCCGGTCCCGGGCTTCTTTCGGCACAAACCGCTCTCAGGAGCTCCCTGCGCTCGCCACAATGCTCTGTGTGCGAAGAAGCCGCTTCTTCGCCTCCGGGAGAATCGGCGAGCGGCAGCTTCCCAAAGGCGAAGATGCAAGCTGCAGCACACAGGCACAGTGTGGGCAGCCTTCAGACTTAGAGAAAACAGTACTTTACCACTCTCCTGCCTTTTCCATGGTTATTCTATTGGAAAAGAACGAGTTTTGGACAACTACCTTTCATTCTTGCCAAACTCTTTGCAGACCCCCGTGCAAGCTTTAGAACAAGATTTTGGATGTTTTCTTTCCTGGCAGAGTTTCTCCTTGCAAGATATGGTGGAAAAGCTTTTGGCTGAGTGTAGAGCGGCAAGACATGCAGAAGACGCAGATACGCAGCTCTCCGAAGCTAAGTGCCGGTCCCGGGCTTCTTTCGGCACAAACTGCTCTCAGGAGCTCCCTGCGCTCGCCACAATGCTCTGTGTGCGAAGAAGCCGCTTCTTCGCCTCCGGGAGAATCGGCGAGCGGCAGCTTCCCAAAGGCGAAGATGCAAGCTGCAGCACACAGGCACAGTGTGGGCAGCCTTCAGACTTAGAGAAAACAGTACTTTACCACTCTCCTGCCTTTTCCATGGTTATTATATTGGAAAAGAACGAGTTTTGGACAACTACCTTTCATTCTTGCCAGACTCTTTGCAGACCTCCGTGCAATCTTTAGAACAAGATTTTGGATGTTTTCTTTCCTGGCAGAGTTTCTCTTTGCAAGATATGGTGGAAAAGCTTTTTGCTGAGTGTAGAGCGGCAAGACATGCAGAAGACGCAGATACGCAGCTCTCCGAAGCTAAGTGCCGGTCCCGGGCTTCTTTCGGCACAAACCGCTCTCAGGAGCTCCCTGCGCTCGCCACAATGCTCTGTGTGCGAAGAAGCCGCTTCTTCGCCTGCGGGAGAATCGGCGAGCGGCAGCTTCCCAAAGGCGAAGATGCAAGCTGCAGCAAACAGGCACAGTGTGGGCAGCATTCAGACTTAGAGAAAACAGTACTTTACCACTCTCCTGCCTTTTCCATGGTTATTCTATTGGAAAAGAACGAGTTTTGGACAACTACCTTTCATTCTTGCCAAACTCTTTGCAGACCCCCGTGCAAGCTTTAGAACAAGATTTTGGATGTTTTCTTTCCTGGCAGAGTTTCTCCTTGCAAGATATGGTGGAAAAGCTTTTTGCTGAGTGTAGAGCGGCAAGACACGCAGAAGACGCAGATACGCAGCTCTCCGAAGCTAAGTGCCGGTCCCGGGCTTCTTTCGGCACAAACCGCTCTCAGGAGCTCCCTGCGCTCGCCACAATGCTCTGTGTGCGAAGAAGCCGCTTCTTCGCCTGCGGGAGAATCGGCGAGCGGCAGCTTCCCAAAGGCAAAGATGCAAGCTGCAGCACACAGGCACAGTGTGGGCAGCCTTCAGACTTAGAGAAAACAGTACTTTACCACTCTCCTGCCTTTTCCATGGTTATTCTATTGGAAAAGAACGAGTTTTGGACAACTACCTTTCATTCTTGCCAAACTCTTTGCAGACCCCCGTGCAAGCTTTAGAACAAGATTTTGGATGTTTTCTTTCCTGGCAGAGTTTCTCCTTGCAAGATATGGTGGAAAAGCTTTTGGCTGAGTGTAGAGCGGCAAGACACGCAGAAGACGCAGATACGCAGCTCTCCGAAGCTAAGTGCCGGTCCCGGGCTTCTTTCGGCACAAACCGCTCTCAGGAGCTCCCTGCGCTCGCCACAATGCTCTGTGTGTGAAGAAGCCGCTTCTTCGCCTCCGGGAGAATCGGCGAGCGGCAGCTTCCCAAAGGCGAAGATGCAAGCTGCAGCACACAGGCACAGTGTGGGCAGCCTTCAGACTTAGAGAAAACAGTACTTTACCACTCTCCTGCCTTATCCATGGTTATTCTATTGGAAAAGAACGAGTTTTGGACAACTACCTTTCATTCTTGCCAAACTCTTTGCAGACCCCCGTGCAAGCTTTAGAACAAGATTTTGGATGTTTTCTTTCCTGGCAGAGTTTCTCCTTGCAAGATATGGTGGAAAAGCTTTTTGCTGAGTGTAGAGCGGCAAGACACGCAGAAGACGCAGATACGCAGCTCTCCGAAGCTAAGTGCCGGTCCCGGGCTTCTTTCGGCACAAACCGCTCTCAGGAGCTCCCTGCGCTCGCCACAATGCTCTGTGTGCGAAGAAGCCGCTTCTTCGCCTCCGGGAGAATCGGCGAGCGGCAGCTTCCCAAAGGCGAAGATGCAAGCTGCAGCACACAGGCACAGTGTGGGCAGCCTTCAGACTTAGAGAAAACAGTACTTTACCACTCTCCTGCCTTTTCCATGGTTATTCTATTGGAAAAGAACGAGTTTTGGACAACTACCTTTCATTCTTGCCAAACTCTTTGCAGACCCCCGTGCAAGCTTTAGAACAAGATTTTGGATGTTTTCTTTCCTGGCAGAGTTTCTCCTTGCAAGATATGGTGGAAAAGCTTTTGGCTGAGTGTAGAGCGGCAAGACATGCAGAAGACGCAGATACGCAGCTCTCCGAAGCTAAGTGCCGGTCCCGGGCTTCTTTCGGCACAAACTGCTCTCAGGAGCTCCCTGCGCTCGCCACAATGCTCTGTGTGCGAAGAAGCCGCTTCTTCGCCTCCGGGAGAATCGGCGAGCGGCAGCTTCCCAAAGGCGAAGATGCAAGCTGCAGCACACAGGCACAGTGTGGGCAGCCTTCAGACTTAGAGAAAACAGTACTTTACCACTCTCCTGCCTTTTCCATGGTTATTCTATTGGAAAAGAACGAGTTTTGGACAACTACCTTTCATTCTTGCCAGACTCTTTGCAGACCTCCGTGCAATCTTTAGAACAAGATTTTGGATGTTTTCTTTCCTGGCAGAGTTTCTCTTTGCAAGATATGGTGGAAAAGCTTTTTGCTGAGTGTAGAGCGGCAAGACACGCAGAAGACGCAGATACGCAGCTCTCCGAAGCTAAGTGCCGGTCCCGGGCTTCTTTCGGCACAAACCGCTCTCAGGAGCTCCCTGCGCTCGCCACAATGCTCTGTGTGCGAAGAAGCCGCTTCTTCGCCTCCGGGAGAATCGGCGAGCGGCAGCTTCCCAAAGGCGAAGATGCAAGCTGCAGCACACAGGCACAGTGTGGGCAGCCTTCAGACTTAGAGAAAACAGTACTTTACCACTCTCCTGCCTTTTCCATGGTTATTCTATTGGAAAAGAACGAGTTTTGGACAACTACCTTTCATTCTTGCCAAACTCTTTGCAGACCCCCGTGCAAGCTTTAGAACAAGATTTTGGATGTTTTCTTTCCTGGCAGAGTTTCTCTTTGCAAGATATGGTGGAAGAGCTTTTTGCTGAGTGTAGAGCGGCAAGACACGCAGAAGACGCAGATACGCAGCTCTCCGAAGCTAAGTGCCGGTCCCGGGCTTCTTTCGGCACAAACCGCTCTCAGGAGCACCCTGCGCTCGCCACAATGCTCTGTGTGCGAAGAAGCCGCTTCTTCGCCTCCGGGAGAATCGGCGAGCGGCAGCTTCCCAAAGGCGAAGATGCAAGCTGCAGCACACAGGCACAGTGTGGGCAGCCTTCAGACTTAGAGAAAACAGTACTTTACCACTCTCCTGCCTTTTCCATGGTTATTCTATTGGAAAAGAACGAGTTTTGGACAACTACCTTTCATTCTTGCCAAACTCTTTGCAGACCCCCGTGCAAGCTTTAGAACAAGATTTTGGATGTTTTCTTTCCTGGCAGAGTTTCTCCTTGCAAGATATGGTGGAAAAGCTTTTGGCTGAGTGTAGAGCGGCAAGACATGCAGAAAACGCAGATACGCAGCTCTCCGAAGCTAAGTGCCGGTCCCGGGCTTCTTTCGGCACAAACTGCTCTCAGGAGCTCCCTGCGCTCGCCACAATGCTCTGTGTGCGAAGAAGCTGCTTCTTCGCCTCCGGGAGAATCGGCGAGCGGCAGCTTGCCAAAGGCGAAGATGCAAGCTGCAGCACACAGGCACAGTGTGGGCAGCCTTCAGACTTAGAGAAAACAGTACTTTACCACTCTCCTGCCTTTTCCATGGTTATTCTATTGGAAAAGAACGAGTTTTGGACAACTACCTTTCATTCTTGCCAAACTCTTTGCAGACCCCCGTGCAAGCTTTAGAACAAGATTTTGGATGTTTTCTTTCCTGGCAGAGTTTCTCCTTGCAAGATATGGTGGAAAAGCTTTTTGCTGAGTGTAGAGCGGCAAGACACGCAGAAGACGCAGATACGCAGCTCTCCGAAGCTAAGTGCCGGTCCCGGGCTTCTTTCGGCACAAACCGCTCTCAGGAGCTCCCTGCGCTCGCCACAATGCTCTGTGTGCGAAGAAGCCGCTTCTTCGCCTGCGGGAGAATCGGCGAGCGGCAGCTTCCCAAAGGCGAAGATGCAAGCTGCAGCACACAGGCACAGTGTGGGCAGCCTTCAGACTTAGAGAAAACAGTACTTTACCACTCTCCTGCCTTTTCCATGGTTATTCTATTGGAAAAGAACGAGTTTTGGACAACTACCTTTCATTCTTGCCAAACTCTTTGCAGACCCCCGTGCAAGCTTTAGAACAAGATTTTGGATGTTTTCTTTCCTGGCAGAGTTTCTCCTTGCAAGATATGGTGGAAAAGCTTTTGGCTGAGTGTAGAGCGGCAAGACACGCAGAAGACGCAGATACGCAGCTCTCCGAAGCTAAGTGCCGGTCCCGGGCTTCTTTCGGCACAAACCGCTCTCAGGAGCTCCCTGCGCTCGCCACAATGCTCTGTGTGTGAAGAAGCCGCTTCTTCGCCTCCGGGAGAATCGGCGAGCGGCAGCTTCCCAAAGGCGAAGATGCAAGCTGCAGCACACAGGCACAGTGTGGGCAGCCTTCAGACTTAGAGAAAACAGTACTTTACCACTCTCCTGCCTTATCCATGGTTATTCTATTGGAAAAGAACGAGTTTTGGACAACTACCTTTCATTCTTGCCAAACTCTTTGCAGACCCCCGTGCAAGCTTTAGAACAAGATTTTGGATGTTTTCTTTCCTGGCAGAGTTTCTCCTTGCAAGATATGGTGGAAAAGCTTTTTGCTGAGTGTAGAGCGGCAAGACACGCAGAAGACGCAGATACGCAGCTCTCCGAAGCTAAGTGCCGGTCCCGGGCTTCTTTCGGCACAAACCGCTCTCAGGAGCTCCCTGCGCTCGCCACAATGCTCTGTGTGCGAAGAAGCCGCTTCTTCGCCTCCGGGAGAATCGGCGAGCGGCAGCTTCCCAAAGGCGAAGATGCAAGCTGCAGCACACAGGCACAGTGTGGGCAGCCTTCAGACTTAGAGAAAACAGTACTTTACCACTCTCCTGCCTTTTCCATGGTTATTCTATTGGAAAAGAACGAGTTTTGGACAACTACCTTTCATTCTTGCCAAACTCTTTGCAGACCCCCGTGCAAGCTTTAGAACAAGATTTTGGATGTTTTCTTTCCTGGCAGAGTTTCTCCTTGCAAGATATGGTGGAAAAGCTTTTGGCTGAGTGTAGAGCGGCAAGACATGCAGAAGACGCAGATACGCAGCTCTCCGAAGCTAAGTGCCGGTCCCGGGCTTCTTTCGGCACAAACTGCTCTCAGGAGCTCCCTGCGCTCGCCACAATGCTCTGTGTGCGAAGAAGCCGCTTCTTCGCCTCCGGGAGAATCGGCGAGCGGCAGCTTCCCAAAGGCGAAGATGCAAGCTGCAGCACACAGGCACAGTGTGGGCAGCCTTCAGACTTAGAGAAAACAGTACTTTACCACTCTCCTGCCTTTTCCATGGTTATTATATTGGAAAAGAACGAGTTTTGGACAACTACCTTTCATTCTTGCCAGACTCTTTGCAGACCTCCGTGCAATCTTTAGAACAAGATTTTGGATGTTTTCTTTCCTGGCAGAGTTTCTCTTTGCAAGATATGGTGGAAAAGCTTTTTGCTGAGTGTAGAGCGGCAAGACATGCAGAAGACGCAGATACGCAGCTCTCCGAAGCTAAGTGCCGGTCCCGGGCTTCTTTCGGCACAAACCGCTCTCAGGAGCTCCCTGCGCTCGCCACAATGCTCTGTGTGCGAAGAAGCCGCTTCTTCGCCTGCGGGAGAATCGGCGAGCGGCAGCTTCCCAAAGGCGAAGATGCAAGCTGCAGCAAACAGGCACAGTGTGGGCAGCCTTCAGACTTAGAGAAAACAGTACTTTACCACTCTCCTGCCTTTTCCATGGTTATTCTATTGGAAAAGAACGAGTTTTGGACAACTACCTTTCATTCTTGCCAAACTCTTTGCAGACCCCCGTGCAAGCTTTAGAACAAGATTTTGGATGTTTTCTTTCCTGGCAGAGTTTCTCCTTGCAAGATATGGTGGAAAAGCTTTTTGCTGAGTGTAGAGCGGCAAGACACGCAGAAGACGCAGATACGCAGCTCTCCGAAGCTAAGTGCCGGTCCCGGGCTTCTTTCGGCACAAACCGCTCTCAGGAGCTCCCTGCGCTCGCCACAATGCTCTGTGTGCGAAGAAGCCGCTTCTTCGCCTGCGGGAGAATCGGCGAGCGGCAGCTTCCCAAAGGCGAAGATGCAAGCTGCAGCACACAGGCACAGTGTGGGCAGCCTTCAGACTTAGAGAAAACAGTACTTTACCACTCTCTTGCCTTTTCCATGGTTATTCTATTGGAAAAGAACGAGTTTTGGACAACTACCTTTCATTCTTGCCAAACTCTTTGCAGACCCCCGTGCAAGCTTTAGAACAAGATTTTGGATGTTTTCTTTCCTGGCAGAGTTTCTCCTTGCAAGATATGGTGGAAAAGCTTTTGGCTGAGTGTAGAGCGGCAAGACACGCAGAAGACGCAGATACGCAGCTCTCCGAAGCTAAGTGCCGGTCCCGGGCTTCTTTCGGCACAAACCGCTCTCAGGAGCTCCCTGCGCTCGCCACAATGCTCTGTGTGTGAAGAAGCCGCTTCTTCGCCTCCGGGAGAATCGGCGAGCGGCAGCTTCCCAAAGGCGAAGATGCAAGCTGCAGCACACAGGCACAGTGTGGGCAGCCTTCAGACTTAGAGAAAACAGTACTTTACCACTCTCCTGCCTTATCCATGGTTATTCTATTGGAAAAGAACGAGTTTTGGACAACTACCTTTCATTCTTGCCAAACTCTTTGCAGACCCCCGTGCAAGCTTTAGAACAAGATTTTGGATGTTTTCTTTCCTGGCAGAGTTTCTCCTTGCAAGATATGGTGGAAAAGCTTTTTGCTGAGTGTAGAGCGGCAAGACACGCAGAAGACGCAGATACGCAGCTCTCCGAAGCTAAGTGCCGGTCCGGGCTTCTTTCGGCACAAACCGCTCTCAGGAGCTCCCTGCGCTCGCCACAATGCTCTGTGTGCGAAGAAGCCGCTTCTTCGCCTCCGGGGAGAATCGGCGAGCGGCAGCTTCCAAAGGCGAAGATGCAAGCTGCAGCACACAGGCACAGTGTGGGCAGCCTTCAGACTTAGAGAAAACAGTACTTTACCACTCTCCTGCCTTTTCCATGGTTATTCTATTGGAAAAGAACGAGTTTTGGACAACTACCTTTCATTCTTGCCAAACTCTTTGCAGACCCCCGTGCAAGCTTTAGAACAAGATTTTGGATGTTTTCTTTCCTGGCAGAGTTTCTCCTTGCAAGATATGGTGGAAAAGCTTTTGCTGAGTGTAGAGCGGCAAGACATGCAGAAGACGCAGATACGCAGCTCTCCGAAGCTAAGTGCCGGTCCCGGGCTTCTTTCGGCACAAACTGCTCTCAGGAGCTCCCTGCGCTCGCCACAATGCTCTGTGTGCGAAGAAGCCCCGCTTCTTCGCCTCCGGGAGAATCGGCGAGCGGCAGCTTCCCAAAGGCGAAGATGCAAGCTGCAGCACACAGGCACAGTGTGGGCAGCCTTCAGACTTAGAGAAAACAGTACTTTACCACTCTCCTGCCTTTTCCATGGTTATTCTATTGGAAAAGAACGAGTTTTGGACAACTACCTTTCATTCTTGCCAGACTCTTTGCAGACCTCCGTGCAATCTTTACAACAAGATTTTGGATGTTTTCTTTCCTGGCAGAGTTTCTCTTTGCAAGATATGGTGGAAAAGCTTTTTGCTGAGTGTAGAGCGGCAAGACACGCAGAAGACGCAGATACGCAGCTCTCCGAAGCTAAGTGCCGGTCCCGGGCTTCTTTCGGCACAAACCGCTCTCAGGAGCTCCCTGCGCTCGCCACAATGCTCTGTGTGCGAAGAAGCCGCTTCTTCGCCTGCGGGAGAATCGGCGAGCGGCAGCTTCCCAAAGGCGAAGATGCAAGCTGCAGCACACAGGCACAGTGTGGGCAGCCTTCAGACTTAGAGAAAACAGTACTTTACCACTCTCCTGCCTTTTCCATGGTTATTCTATTGGAAAAGAACGAGTTTTGGACAACTACCTTTCATTCTTGCCAAACTCTTTGCAGACCCCCGTGCAAGCTTTAGAACAAGATTTTGGATGTTTTCTTTCCTGGCAGAGTTTCTCTTTGCAAGATATGGTGGAAGAGCTTTTTGCTGAGTGTAGAGCGGCAAGACACGCAGAAGACGCAGATACGCAGCTCTCCGAAGCTAAGTGCCGGTCCCGGGCTTCTTTCGGCACAAACCGCTCTCAGGAGCACCCTGCGCTCGCCACAATGCTCTGTGTGCGAAGAAGCCGCTTCTTCGCCTGCGGGAGAATCGGCGAGCGGCAGCTTCCCAAAGGCGAAGATGCAAGCTGCAGCACACAGGCACAGTGTGGGCAGCCTTCAGACTTAGAGAAAACAGTACTTTACCACTCTCCTGCCTTTTCCATGGTTATTCTATTGGAAAAGAACGAGTTTTGGACAACTACCTTTCATTCTTGCCAAACTCTTTGCAGACCCCCGTGCAAGCTTTAGAACAAGATTTTGGATGTTTTCTTTCCTGGCAGAGTTTCTCCTTGCAAGATATGGTGGAAAAGCTTTTGGCTGAGTGTAGAGCGGCAAGACATGCAGAAGACGCAGATACGCAGCTCTCCGAAGCTAAGTGCCGGTCCCGGGCTTCTTTCGGCACAAACTGCTCTCAGGAGCTCCCTGCGCTCGCCACAATGCTCTGTGTGCGAAGAAGCTGCTTCTTCGCCTCCGGGAGAATCGGCGAGCGGCAGCTTCCCAAAGGCGAAGATGCAAGCTGCAGCACACAGGCACAGTGTGGGCAGCCTTCAGACTTAGAGAAAACAGTACTTTACCACTCTCCTGCCTTTTCCATGGTTATTCTATTGGAAAAGAACGAGTTTTGGACAACTACCTTTCATTCTTGCCAAACTCTTTGCAGACCCCCGTGCAAGCTTTAGAAGAAGATTTTGGTTGTTTTCTTTCCTGGCAGAGTTTCTCCTTGCAAGATATGGTGGAAAAGCTTTTTGCTGAGTGTAGAGCGGCAAGACACGCAGAAGACGCAGATACGCAGCTCTCCGAAGCTAAGTGCCGGTCCCGGGCTTCTTTCGGCACAAACCGCTCTCAGGAGCTCCCTGCGCTCGCCACAATGCTCTGTGTGCGAAGAAGCCGCTTCTTCGCCTCCGGGAGAATCGGCGAGCGGCAGCTTCCCAAAGGCGAAGATGCAAGCTGCAGCACACAGGCACAGTGTGGGCAGCCTTCAGACTTAGAGAAAACAGTACTTTACCACTCTCCTGCCTTTTCCATGGTTATTCTATTGGAAAAGAACGAGTTTTGGACAACTACCTTTCATTCTTGCCAGACTCTTTGCAGACCTCCGTGCAATCTTTAGAACAAGATTTTGGATGTTTTCTTTCCTGGCAGAGTTTCTCTTTGCAAGATATGGTGGAAAAGCTTTTGCTGAGTGTAGAGCGGCAAGACACGCAGAAGACGCAGATACGCAGCTCTCCGAAGCTAAGTGCCGGTCCCGGGCTTCTTTCGGCACAAACCGCTCTCAGGAGCTCCCTGCGCTCGCCACAATGCTCTGTGTGCGAAGAAGCCGCTTCTTCGCCTGCGGGAGAATCGGCGAGCGGCAGCTTCCCAAAGGCGAAGATGCAAGCTGCAGCACACAGGCACAGTGTGGGCAGCCTTCAGACTTAGAGAAAACAGTACTTTACCACTCTCCTGCCTTTTCCATGGTTATTCTATTGGAAAAGAACGAGTTTTGGACAACTACCTTTCATTCTTGCCAAACTCTTTGCAGACCCCCGTGCAAGCTTTAGAACAAGATTTTGGATGTTTTCTTTCCTGGCAGAGTTTCTCTTTGCAAGATATGGTGGAAGAGCTTTTTGCTGAGTGTAGAGCGGCAAGACACGCAGAAGACGCAGATACGCAGCTCTCCGAAGCTAAGTGCCGGTCCCGGGCTTCTTTCGGCACAAACCGCTCTCAGGAGCTCCCTGCGCTCGCCACAATGCTCTGTGTGCGAAGAAGCCGCTTCTTCGCCTCCGGGAGAATCGGCGAGCGGCAGCTTCCCAAAGGCGAAGATGCAAGCTGCAGCACACAGGCACAGTGTGGGCAGCCTTCAGACTTAGAGAAAACAGTACTTTACCACTCTCCTGCCTTTTCCATGGTTATTCTATTGGAAAAGAACGAGTTTTGGACAACTACCTTTCATTCTTGCCAAACTCTTTGCAGACCCCCGTGCAAGCTTTAGAACAAGATTTTGGATGTTTTCTTTCCTGGCAGAGTTTCTCCTTGCAAGATATGGTGGAAAAGCTTTTGGCTGAGTGTAGAGCGGCAAGACATGCAGAAGACGCAGATACGCAGCTCTCCGAAGCTAAGTGCCGGTCCCGGGCTTCTTTCGGCACAAACCGCTCTCAGGAGCTCCCTGCGCTCGCCACAATGCTCTGTGTGCGAAGAAGCCGCTTCTTCGCCTCCGGGAGAATCGGCGAGCGGCAGCTTCCCAAAGGCGAAGATGCAAGCTGCAGCACACAGGCACAGTGTGGGCAGCATTCAGACTTAGAGAAAACAGTACTTTACCACTCTCCTGCCTTTTCCATGGTTATTCTATTGGAAAAGAACGAGTTTTGGACAACTACCTTTCATTCTTGCCAGACTCTTTGCAGACCTCCGTGCAATCTTTAGAACAAGATTTTGGATGTTTTCTTTCCTGGCAGAGTTTCTCCTTGCAAGATATGGTGGAAAAGCTTTTTGCTGAGTGTAGAGCGGCAAGACACGCAGAAGACGCAGATACGCAGCTCTCCGAAGCTAAGTGCCGGTCCCGGGCTTCTTTCGGCACAAACCGCTCTCAGGAGCTCCCTGCGCTCGCCACAATGCTCTGTGTGCGAAGAAGCCGCTTCTTCGCCTGCGGGAGAATCGGCGAGCGGCAGCTTCCCAAAGGCGAAGATGCAAGCTGCAGCACACAGGCACAGTGTGGGCAGCATTCAGACTTAGAGAAAACAGTACTTTACCACTCTCCTGCCTTTTCCATGGTTATTATATTGGAAAAGAACGAGTTTTGGACAACTACCTTTCATTCTTGCCAGACTCTTTGCAGACCTCCGTGCAATCTTTAGAACAAGATTTTGGATGTTTTCTTTCCTGGCAGAGTTTCTCCTTGCAAGATATGGTGGAAAAGCTTTTTGCTGAGTGTAGAGCGGCAAGACACGCAGAAGACGCAGATACGCAGCTCTCCGAAGCTAAGTGCCGGTCCCGGGCTTCTTTCGGCACAAACCGCTCTCAGGAGCTCCCTGCGCTCGCCACAATGCTCTGTGTGCGAAGAAGCCGCTTCTTCGCCTGCGGGAGAATCGGCGAGCGGCAGCTTCCCAAAGGCGAAGATGCAAGCTGCAGCACACAGGCACAGTGTGGGCAGCATTCAGACTTAGAGAAAACAGTACTTTACCACTCTCCTGCCTTTTCCATGGTTATTCTATTGGAAAAGAACGAGTTTTGGACAACTACCTTTCATTCTTGCCAAACTCTTTGCAGACCCCCGTGCAAGCTTTAGAACAAGATTTTGGATGTTTTCTTTCCTGGCAGAGTTTCTCCTTGCAAGATATGGTGGAAAAGCTTTTTGCTGAGTGTAGAGCGGCAAGACACGCAGAAGACGCAGATACGCAGCTCTCCGAAGCTAAGTGCCGGTCCCGGGCTTCTTTCGGCACAAACCGCTCTCAGGAGCTCCCTGCGCTCGCCACAATGCTCTGTGTGCGAAGAAGCCGCTTCTTCGCCTCCGGGAGAATCGGCGAGCGGCAGCTTCCCAAAGGCGAAGATGCAAGCTGCAGCACACAGGCACAGTGTGGGCAGCCTTCAGACTTAGAGAAAACAGTACTTTACCACTCTCCTGCCTTTTCCATGGTTATTCTATTGGAAAAGAACGAGTTTTGGACAACTACCTTTCATTCTTGCCAAACTCTTTGCAGACCCCCGTGCAAGCTTTAGAACAAGATTTTGGATGTTTTCTTTCCTGGCAGAGTTTCTCCTTGCAAGATATGGTGGAAAAGCTTTTTGCTGAGTGTAGAGCGGCAAGACACGCAGAAGACGCAGATACGCAGCTCTCCGAAGCTAAGTGCCGGTCCCGGGCTTCTTTCGGCACAAACCGCTCTCAGGAGCTCCCTGCGCTTGCCACAATGCTCTGTGTGCGAAGAAGCCGCTTCTTCGCCTGCGGGAGAATCGGCGAGCGGCAGCTTCCCAAAGGCGAAGATGCAAGCTGCAGCACACAGGCACAATGTGGGCAGCATTCAGACTTAGAGAAAACAGTACTTTACCACTCTCCTGCCTTTTCCATGGTTATTCTATTGGAAAAGAACGAGTTTTGGACAACTACCTTTCATTCTTGCCAAACTCTTTGCAGACCCCCGTGCAAGCTTTAGAACAAGATTTTGGATGTTTTCTTTCCTGGCAGAGTTTCTCCTTGCAAGATATGGTGGAAAAGCTTTTTGCTGAGTGTAGAGCGGCAAGACACGCAGAAGACGCAGATACGCAGCTCTCCGAAGCTAAGTGCCGGTCCCGGGCTTCTTTCGGCACAAACCGCTCTCAGGAGCTCCCTGCGCTCGCCACAATGCTCTGTGTGCGAAGAAGCCGCTTCTTCGCCTCCGGGAGAATCGGCGAGCGGCAGCTTCCCAAAGGCGAAGATGCAAGCTGCAGCAAACAGGCACAGTGTGGGCAGCATTCAGACTTAGAGAAAACAGTACTTTACCACTCTCCTGCCTTTTCCATGGTTATTCTATTGGAAAAGAACGAGTTTTGGACAACTACCTTTCATTCTTGCCAAACTCTTTGCAGACCCCCGTGCAAGCTTTAGAACAAGATTTTGGATGTTTTCTTTCCTGGCAGAGTTTCTCCTTGCAAGATATGGTGGAAAAGCTTTTTGCTGAGTGTAGAGCGGCAAGACACGCAGAAGACGCAGATACGCAGCTCTCCGAAGCTAAGTGCCGGTCCCGGGCTTCTTTCGGCACAAACCGCTCTCAGGAGCTCCCTGCGCTCGCCACAATGCTCTGTGTGCGAAGAAGCCGCTTCTTCGCCTGCGGGAGAATCGGCGAGCGGCAGCTTCCCAAAGGCGAAGATGCAAGCTGCAGCACACAGGCACAGTGTGGGCAGCATTCAGACTTAGAGAAAACAGTACTTTACCACTCTCCTGCCTTTTCCATGGTTATTATATTGGAAAAGAACGAGTTTTGGACAACTACCTTTCATTCTTGCCAGACTCTTTGCAGACCTCCGTGCAATCTTTAGAACAAGATTTTGGATGTTTTCTTTCCTGGCAGAGTTTCTCCTTGCAAGATATGGTGGAAAAGCTTTTTGCTGAGTGTAGAGCGGCAAGACACGCAGAAGACGCAGATACGCAGCTCTCCGAAGCTAAGTGCCGGTCCCGGGCTTCTTTCGGCACAAACCGCTCTCAGGAGCTCCCTGCGCTCGCCACAATGCTCTGTGTGCGAAGAAGCCGCTTCTTCGCCTGCGGGAGAATCGGCGAGCGGCAGCTTCCCAAAGGCGAAGATGCAAGCTGCAGCACACAGGCACAGTGTGGGCAGCCTTCAGACTTAGAGAAAACAGTACTTGACCACTCTCCTGCCTTTTCCATGGTTATTCTATTGGAAAAGAACGAGTTTTGGACAACTACCTTTCATTCTTGCCAAACTCTTTGCAGACCCCCGTGCAAGCTTTAGAACAAGATTTTGGATGTTTTCTTTCCTGGCAGAGTTTCTCCTTGCAAGATATGGTGGAAAAGCTTTTTGATGAGTGTAGAGCGGCAAGACACGCAGAAGACGCAGATACGCAGCTCTCCGAAGCTAAGTGCCGGTCCCGGGCTTCTTTCGGCACAAACCGCTCTCAGGAGCTCCCTGCGCTCGCCACAATGCTCTGTGTGCGAAGAAGCCGCTTCTTCGCCTCCGGGAGAATCGGCGAGCGGCAGCTTCCCAAAGGCGAAGATGCAAGCTGCAGCACACAGGCACAGTGTGGGCAGCCTTCAGACTTAGAGAAAACAGTACTTTACCACTCTCCTGCCTTTTCCATGGTTATTCTATTGGAAAAGAACGAGTTTTGGACAACTACCTTTCATTCTTGCCAAACTCTTTGCAGACCCCCGTGCAAGCTTTAGAACAAGATTTTGGATGTTTTCTTTCCTGGCAGAGTTTCTCCTTGCAAGATATGGTGGAAAAGCTTTTTGCTGAGTGTAGAGCGGCAAGACACGCAGAAGACGCAGATACGCAGCTCTCCGAAGCTAAGTGCCGGTCCCGGGCTTCTTTCGGCACAAACCGCTCTCAGAAGCTCGCTGCGCTCGCCACAATGCTCTGTGTGCGAAGAAGCCGCTTCTTCGCCTGCGGGAGAATCGGCGAGCGGCAGCTTCCCAAAGGCGAAGATGCAAGCTGCAGCACACAGGCACAATGTGGGCAGCATTCAGACTTAGAGAAAACAGTACTTTACCACTCTCCTGCCTTTTCCATGGTTATTCTATTGGAAAAGAACGAGTTTTGGACAACTACCTTTCATTCTTGCCAAACTCTTTGCAGACCCCCGTGCAAGCTTTAGAACAAGATTTTGGATGTTTTCTTTCCTGGCAGAGTTTCTCCTTGCAAGATATGGTGGAAAAGCTTTTTGCTGAGTGTAGAGCGGCAAGACACGCAGAAGACGCAGATACGCAGCTCTCCGAAGCTAAGTGCCGGTCCCGGGCTTCTTTCGGCACAAACCGCTCTCAGGAGCTCCCTGCGCTCGCCACAATGCTCTGTGTGCGAAGAAGCCGCTTCTTCGCCTCCGGGAGAATCGGCGAGCGGCAGCTTCCCAAAGGCGAAGATGCAAGCTGCAGCAAACAGGCACAGTGTGGGCAGCATTCAGACTTAGAGAAAACAGTACTTTACCACTCTCCTGCCTTTTCCATGGTTATTCTATTGGAAAAGAACGAGTTTTGGACAACTACCTTTCATTCTTGCCAAACTCTTTGCAGACCCCCGTGCAAGCTTTAGAACAAGATTTTGGATGTTTTCTTTCCTGGCAGAGTTTCTCCTTGCAAGATATGGTGGAAAAGCTTTTTGCTGAGTGTAGAGCGGCAAGACACGCAGAAGACGCAGATACGCAGCTCTCCGAAGCTAAGTGCCGGTCCCGGGCTTCTTTCGGCACAAACCGCTCTCAGGAGCTCCCTGCGCTCGCCACAATGCTCTGTGTGCGAAGAAGCCGCTTCTTCGCCTCCGGGAGAATCGGCGAGCGGCAGCTTCCCAAAGGCGAAGATGCAAGCTGCAGCACACAGGCACAGTGTGGGCAGCCTTCAGACTTAGAGAAAACAGTACTTTACCACTCTCCTGCCTTTTCCATGGTTATTCTATTGGAAAAGAACGAGTTTTGGACAACTACCTTTCATTCTTGCCAAACTCTTTGCAGACCCCCGTGCAAGCTTTAGAACAAGATTTTGGATGTTTTCTTTCCTGGCAGAGTTTCTCCTTGCAAGATATGGTGGAAAAGCTTTTTGCTGAGTGTAGAGCGGCAAGACACGCAGAAGACGCAGATACGCAGCTCTCCGAAGCTAAGTGCCGGTCCCGGGCTTCTTTCGGCACAAACCGCTCTCAGGAGCTCCCTGCGCTCGCCACAATGCTCTGTGTGCGAAGAAGCCGCTTCTTCGCCTCCGGGAGAATCGGCGAGCGGCAGCTTCCCAAAGGCGAAGATGCAAGCTGCAGCACACAGGCACAATGTGGGCAGCATTCAGACTTAGAGAAAACAGTACTTTACCACTCTCCTGCCTTTTCCATGGTTATTCTATTGGAAAAGAACGAGTTTTGGACAACTACCTTTCATTCTTGCCAAACTCTTTGCAGACCCCCGTGCAAGCTTTAGAACAAGATTTTGGATGTTTTCTTTCCTGGCAGAGTTTCTCCTTGCAAGATATGGTGGAAAAGCTTTTTGCTGAGTGTAGAGCGGCAAGACACGCAGAAGACGCAGATACGCAGCTCTCCGAAGCTAAGTGCCGGTCCCGGGCTTCTTTCGGCACAAACCGCTCTCAGGAGCTCCCTGCGCTCGCCACAATGCTCTGTGTGCGAAGAAGCCGCTTCTTCGCCTGCGGGAGAATCGGCGAGCGGCAGCTTCCCAAAGGCGAAGATGCAAGCTGCAGCAAACAGGCAAAGTGTGGGCAGCATTCAGACTTAGAGAAAACAGTACTTTACCACTCTCCTGCCTTTTCCATGGTTATTATATTGGAAAAGAACGAGTTTTGGACAACTACCTTTCATTCTTGCCAAACTCTTTGCAGACCTGCGTGCATGCTTTAGAACAAGATTTTGGATGTTTTCTTTCCTGGCAGAGTTTCTCCTTGCAAGATATGGTGGAAAAGCTTTTTGCTGAGTGTAGAGCGGCAAGACACGCAGAAGACGCAGATACGCAGCTCTCCGAAGCTAAGTGCCGGTCCCGGGCTTCTTTCGGCACAAACCGCTCTCAGGAGCTCCCTGCGCTCGCCACAATGCTCTGTGTGCGAAGAAGCCGCTTCTTCGCCTCCGGGAGAATCGGCGAGCGGCAGCTTCCCAAAGGCGAAGATGCAAGCTGCAGCACACAGGCACAGTATGGGCAGCCTTCAGACTTAGAGAAAACAGTACTTTACCACTCTCCTGCCTTTTCCATGGTTATTCTATTGGAAAAGAACGAGTTTTGGACAACTACCTTTCATTCTTGCCAAACTCTTTGCAGACCCCCGTGCAAGCTTTAGAACAAGATTTTGGATGTTTTCTTTCCTGGCAGAGTTTCTCCTTGCAAGATATGGTGGAAAAGCTTTTGGCTGAGTGTAGAGCGGCAAGACACGCAGAAGACGCAGATACGCAGCTCTCCGAAGCTAAGTGCCGGTCCCGGGCTTCTTTCGGCACAAACCGCTCTCAGGAGCTCCCTGCGCTCGCCACAATGCTCTGTGTGCGAAGAAGCCGCTTTTTCGCCTCCGGGAGAATCGGCGAGCGGCAGCTTCCCAAAGGCGAAGATGCAAGCTGCAGCACACAGGCACAGTGTGGGCAGCCTTCAGACTTGGAGAAAACAGTACTTTACCACTCTCCTGCCTTTTCCATGGTTATTCTATTGGAAAAGAACGAGTTTTGGACAACTACCTTTCATTCTTGCCAAACTCTTTGCAGACCTCCGTGCAAGCTTTAGAACAAGATTTTGGATGTTTTCTTTCCTGGCAGAGTTTCTCCTTGCAAGATATGGTGGAAAAGCTTTTGGCTGAGTGTAGAGCGGCAAGACACGCAGAAGACGCAGATACGCAGCTCTCCGAAGCTAAGTGCCGGTCCCGGGCTTCTTTCGGCACAAACCGCTCTCAGGAGCTCCCTGCGCTCGCCACAATGCTCTGTGTGCGAAGAAGCCGCTTCTTCGCCTCCGGGAGAATCGGCGAGCGGCAGCTTCCCAAAGGCGAAGATGCAAGCTGCAGCACACAGGCACAGTGTGGGCAGCCTTCAGACTTAGAGAAAACAGTACTTTACCACTCTCCTGCCTTTTCCATGGTTATTCTATTGGAAAAGAACGAGTTTTGGACAACTACCTTTCATTCTTGCCAAACTCTTTGCAGACCTCCGTGCAAGCTTTAGAACAAGATTTTGGATGTTTTCTTTCCTGGCAGAGTTTCTCCTTGCAAGATATGGTGGAAAAGCTTTTGGCTGAGTGTAGAGCGGCAAGACACGCAGAAGACGCAGATACGCAGCTCTCCGAAGCTAAGTGCCGGTCCCGGGCTTCTTTCGGCACAAACCGCTCTCAGGAGCTCCCTGCGCTCGCCACAATGCTCTGTGTGCGAAGAAGCCGCTTCTTCGCCTCCGGGAGAATCGGCGAGCGGCAGCTTCCCAAAGGCGAAGATGCAAGCTGCAGCACACAGGCACAGTGTGGGCAGCCTTCAGACTTAGAGAAAACAGTACTTTACCACTCTCCTGCCTTTTCCATGGTTATTCTATTGGAAAAGAACGAGTTTTGGACAACTACCTTTCATTCTTGCCAAACTCTTTGCAGACCTCCGTGCAAGCTTTAGAACAAGATTTTGGATGTTTTCTTTCCTGGCAGAGTTTCTCCTTGCAAGATATGGTGGAAAAGCTTTTTGCTGAGTGTAGAGCGGCAAGACACGCAGAAGACGCAGATACGCAGCTCTCCGAAGCTAAGTGCCGGTCCCGGGCTTCTTTCGGCACAAACCGCTCTCAGGAGCTCCCTGCGCTCGCCACAATGCTCTGTGTGCGAAGAAGCCGCTTCTTCGCCTGCGGGAGAATCGGCGAGCGGCAGCTTCCCAAAGGCGAAGATGCAAGCTGCAGCACACAGGCACAGTGTGGGCAGCATTCAGACTTAGAGAAAACAGTACTTTACCACTCTCCTGCCTTTTCCATGGTTATTCTATTGGAAAAGAACGAGTTTTGGACAACTACCTTTCATTCTTGCCAAACTCTTTGCAGACCCCCGTGCAAGCTTTAGAACAAGATTTTGGATGTTTTCTTTCCTGGCAGAGTTTCTCCTTGCAAGATATGGTGGAAAAGATTTTGCTGAGTGTAGAGCGGCAAGACACGCAGAAGATGCAGATACGCAGCTCTCCGAAGCTAAGTGCCGGTCCCGGGCTTCTTTCGGCACAAACCGCTCTCAGGAGCTCCCTGCGCTCGCCACAATGCTCTGTGTGCGAAGAAGCCGCTTCTTCGCCTCCGGGAGAATCGGCGAGCGGCAGCTTCCCAAAGGCGAAGATGCAAGCTGCAGCACACAGGCACAGTGTGGGCAGCATTCAGACTTAGAGAAAACAGTACTTTACCACTCTCCTGCCTTTTCCATGGTTATTATATTGGAAAAGAACGAGTTTTGGACAACTACCTTTCATTCTTGCCAAACTCTTTGCAGACCCCCGTGCAAGCTTTAGAACAAGATTTTGGATGTTTTCTTTCCTGGCAGAGTTTCTCCTTGCAAGATATGGTGGAAAAGCTTTTGGCTGAGTGTAGAGCGGCAAGACACGCAGAAGACGCAGATACGCAGCTCTCCGAAGCTAAGTGCCGGTCCCGGGCTTCTTTCGGCACAAACCGCTCTCAGGAGCTCCCTGCGCTCGCCACAATGCTCTGTGTGCGAAGAAGCCGCTTCTTCGCCTCCGGGAGAATCGGCGAGCGGCAGCTTCCCAAAGGCGAAGATGCAAGCTGCAGCAAACAGGCACAGTGTGGGCAGCCTTCAGACTTAGAGAAAACAGTACTTTACCACTCTCCTGCCATTTCCATGGTTATTCTATTGGAAAAGAACGAGTTTTGGACAACTACCTTTCATTCTTGCCAAACTCTTTGCAGACCCCTGTGCAAGCTTTAGAACAAGATTTTGGATGTTTTCTTTCCTGGCAGAGTTTCTCCTTGCAAGATATGGTGGAAAAGCTTTTTGCTGAGTGTAGAGCGGCAAGACACGCAGAAGACGCAGATACGCAGCTCTCCGAAGCTAAGTGCCGGTCCCGGGCTTCTTTCGGCACAAACCGCTCTCAGGAGCTCCCTGCGCTCGCCACAATGCTCTGTGTGCGAAGAAGCCGCTTCTTCGCCTGCGGGAGAATCGGCGAGCGGCAGCTTCCCAAAGGCGAAGATGCAAGCTGCAGCAAACAGGCACAGTGTGGGCAGCATTCAGACTTAGAGAAAACAGTACTTTACCACTCTCCTGCCTTTTCCATGGTTATTATATTGGAAAAGAACGAGTTTTGGACAACTACCTTTCATTCTTGCCAAACTCTTTGCAGACCCCCGTGCAAGCTTTAGAACAAGATTTTGGATGTTTTCTTTCCTGGCAGAGTTTCTCCTTGCAAGATATGGTGGAAAAGCTTTTGGCTGAGTGTAGAGCGGCAAGACACGCAGAAGACGCAGATACGCAGCTCTCCGAAGCTAAGTGCCGGTCCCGGGCTTCTTTCGGCACAAACCGCTCTCAGGAGCTCCCTGCGCTCGCCACAATGCTCTGTGTGCGAAGAAGCCGCTTCTTCGCCTCCGGGAGAATCGGCGAGCGGCAGCTTCCCAAAGGCGAAGATGCAAGCTGCAGCAAACAGGCACAGTGTGGGCAGCCTTCAGACTTAGAGAAAACAGTACTTTACCACTCTTCTGCCATTTCCATGGTTATTATATTGGAAAAGAACGAGTTTTGGACAACTACCTTTCATTCTTGCCAAACTCTTTGCAGACCCCCGTGCAAGCTTTAGAACAAGATTTTGGATGTTTTCTTTCCTGGCAGAGTTTCTCCTTGCAAGATATGGTGGAAAAGCTTTTGGCTGAGTGTAGAGCGGCAAGACACGCAGAAGACGCAGATACGCAGCTCTCCGAAGCTAAGTGCCGGTCCCGGGCTTCTTTCGGCACAAACCGCTCTCAGGAGCTCCCTGCGCTCGCCACAATGCTCTGTGTGCGAAGAAGCCGCTTCTTCGCCTCCGGGAGAATCGGCGAGCGGCAGCTTCCCAAAGGCGAAGATGCAAGCTGCAGCAAACAGGCACAGTGTGGGCAGCCTTCAGACTTAGAGAAAACAGTACTTTACCACTCTCCTGCCTTTTCCATGGTTATTCTATTGGAAAAGAACGAGTTTTGGACAACTACCTTTCATTCTTGCCAAACTCTTTGCAGACCTCCGTGCAAGCTTTAGAACAAGATTTTGGATGTTTTCTTTCCTGGCAGAGTTTCTCCTTGCAAGATATGGTGGAAAAGCTTTTGGCTGAGTGTAGAGCGGCAAGACACGCAGAAGACGCAGATACGCAGCTCTCCGAAGCTAAGTGCCGGTCCCGGGCTTCTTTCGGCACAAACCGCTCTCAGGAGCTCCCTGCGCTCGCCACAATGCTCTGTGTGCGAAGAAGCCGCTTCTTCGCCTCCGGGAGAATCGGCGAGCGGCAGCTTCCCAAAGGCGAAGATGCAAGCTGCAGCACACAGGCACAGTGTGGGCAGCCTTCAGACTTAGAGAAAACAGTACTTTACCACTCTCCTGCCTTTTCCATGGTTATTCTATTGGAAAAGAACGAGTTTTGGACAACTACCTTTCATTCTTGCCAAACTCTTTGCAGACCTCCGTGCAAGCTTTAGAACAAGATTTTGGATGTTTTCTTTCCTGGCAGAGTTTCTCCTTGCAAGATATGGTGGAAAAGCTTTTTGCTGAGTGTAGAGCGGCAAGACACGCAGAAGACGCAGATACGCAGCTCTCCGAAGCTAAGTGCCGGTCCCGGGCTTCTTTCGGCACAAACCGCTCTCAGGAGCTCCCTGCGCTCGCCACAATGCTCTGTGTGCGAAGAAGCCGCTTCTTCGCCTGCGGGAGAATCGGCGAGCGGCAGCTTCCCAAAGGCGAAGATGCAAGCTGCAGCACACAGGCACAGTGTGGGCAGCATTCAGACTTAGAGAAAACAGTACTTTACCACTCTCCTGCCTTTTCCATGGTTATTCTATTGGAAAAGAACGAGTTTTGGACAACTACCTTTCATTCTTGCCAAACTCTTTGCAGACCCCCGTGCAAGCTTTAGAACAAGATTTTGGATGTTTTCTTTCCTGGCAGAGTTTCTCCTTGCAAGATATGGTGAAAAAGCTTTTGGCTGAGTGTAGAGCGGCAAGACACGAAGAAGATGCAGATACGCAGCTCTCCGAAGCTAAGTGCCGGTCCCGGGCTTCTTTCGGCACAAACCGCTCTCAGGAGCTCCCTGCGCTCGCCACAATGCTCTGTGTGCGAAGAAGCCGCTTCTTCGCCTGCGGGAGAATCGGCGAGCGGCAGCTTCCCAAAGGCGAAGATGCAAGCTGCAGCAAACAGGCACAGTGTGGGCAGCATTCAGACTTAGAGAAAACAGTACTTTACCACTCTCCTGCCTTTTCCATGGTTATTATATTGGAAAAGAACGAGTTTTGGACAACTACCTTTCATTCTTGCCAAACTCTTTGCAGACCCCCGTGCAAGCTTTAGAACAAGATTTTGGATGTTTTCTTTCCTGGCAGAGTTTCTCCTTGCAAGATATGGTGGAAAAGCTTTTGGCTGAGTGTAGAGCGGCAAGACACGCAGAAGACGCAGATACGCAGCTCTCCGAAGCTAAGTGCCGGTCCCGGGCTTCTTTCGGCACAAACCGCTCTCAGGAGCTCCCTGCGCTCGCCACAATGCTCTGTGTGCGAAGAAGCCGCTTCTTCGCCTCCGGGAGAATCGGCGAGCGGCAGCTTCCCAAAGGCGAAGATGCAAGCTGCAGCAAACAGGCACAGTGTGGGCAGCCTTCAGACTTAGAGAAAACAGTACTTTACCACTCTCCTGCCATTTCCATGGTTATTCTATTGGAAAAGAACGAGTTTTGGACAACTACCTTTCATTCTTGCCAAACTCTTTGCAGACCCCTGTGCAAGCTTTAGAACAAGATTTTGGATGTTTTCTTTCCTGGCAGAGTTTCTCCTTGCAAGATATGGTGGAAAAGCTTTTTGCTGAGTGTAGAGCGGCAAGACACGCAGAAGACGCAGATACGCAGCTCTCCGAAGCTAAGTGCCGGTCCCGGGCTTCTTTCGGCACAAACCGCTCTCAGGAGCTCCCTGCGCTCGCCACAATGCTCTGTGTGCGAAGAAGCCGCTTCTTCGCCTGCGGGAGAATCGGCGAGCGGCAGCTTCCCAAAGGCGAAGATGCAAGCTGCAGCACACAGGCACAGTGTGGGCAGCCTTCAGACTTAGAGAAAACAGTACTTTACCACTCTCCTGCCTTATCCATGGTTATTCTATTGGAAAAGAACGAGTTTTGGACAACTACCTTTCATTCTTGCCAAACTCTTTGCAGACCCCCGTGCAAGCTTTAGAACAAGATTTTGGATGTTTTCTTTCCTGGCAGAGTTTCTCCTTGCAAGATATGGTGGAAAAGCTTTTTGCTGAGTGTAGAGCGGCAAGACACGCAGAAGACGCAGATACGCAGCTCTCCGAAGCTAAGTGCCGGTCCCAGGCTTCTTTCGGCACAAACCGCTCTCAGGAGCTCCCTGCGCTCGCAACAATGCTCTGTGTGCGAAGAAGCCGCTTCTTCGCCTCCGGGAGAATCGGCGAGCGGCAGCTTCCCAAAGGCGAAGATGCAAGCTGCAGCACACAGGCACAGTGTGGGCAGCCTTCAGACTTAGAGAAAACAGTACTTTACCACTCTCCTGCCTTTTCCATGGTTATTCTATTGGAAAAGAACGAGTTTTGGACAACTACCTTTCATTCTTGCCAAACTCTTTGCAGACCCCCGTGCAAGCTTTAGAACAAGATTTTGGATGTTTTCTTTCCTGGCAGAGTTTCTCCTTGCAAGATATGGTGGAAAAGCTTTTTGCTGAGTGTAGAGCGGCAAGACACGCAGAAGACGCAGATACGCAGCTCTCCGAAGCTAAGTGCCGGTCCCGGGCTTCTTTCGGCACAAACCGCTCTCAGGAGCTCCCTGCGCTCGCCACAATGCTCTGTGTGCGAAGAAGCCGCTTCTTCGCCTCCGGGAGAATCGGCGAGCGGCAGCTTCCCAAAGGCGAAGATGCAAGCTGCAGCACACAGGCACAGTGTGGGCAGCATTCAGACTTAGAGAAAACAGTACTTTACCACTCTCCTGCCTTTTCCATGGTTATTCTATTGGAAAAGAACGAGTTTTGGACAACTACCTTTCATTCTTGCCAAACTCTTTGCAGACCCCCGTGCAAGCTTTAGAACAAGATTTTGGATGTTTTCTTTCCTGGCAGAGTTTCTCCTTGCAAGATATGGTGGAAAAGCTTTTTGCTGAGTGTAGAGCGGCAAGACACGCAGTAGACGCAGATACGCAGCTCTCTGAAGCTAAGTGCCGGTCCCGGGCTTCTTTCGGCACAAACCGCTCTCAGGAGCTCCCCGCGCTCGCCACAATGCTCTGTGTGCGAAGAAGCCGCTTCTTCGCCTCCGGGAGAATCGGCGAGCGGCAGCTTCCCAAAGGCGAAGATGCAAGCTGCAGCACACAGGCACAGTGTGGGCAGCATTCAGACTTAGAGAAAACAGTACTTTACCACTCTCCTGCCTTTTCCATGGTTATTCTATTGGAAAAGAACGAGTTTTGGACAACTACCTTTCATTCTTGCCAAACTCTTTGCAGACCCCCGTGCAAGCTTTAGAACAAGATTTTGGATGTTTTCTTTCCTGGCAGAGTTTCTCCTTGCAAGATATGGTGGAAAAGCTTTTTGCTGAGTGTAGAGCGGCAAGACACGCAGAAGACGCAGATACGCAGCTCTCCGAAGCTAAGTGCCGGTCCCGGGCTTCTTTCGGCACAAACCGCTCTCAGGAGCTCCCTGCGCTCGCCACAATGCTCTGTGTGCGAAGAAGCCGCTTCTTCGCCTGCGGGAGAATCGGCGAGCGGCAGCTTCCCAAAGGCGAAGATGCAAGCTGCAGCACACAGGCACAGTGTGGGCAGCATTCAGACTTAGAGAAAACAGTACTTTACCACTCTCCTGCCTTTTCCATGGTTATTCTATTGGAAAAGAACGAGTTTTGGACAACTACCTTTCATTCTTGCCAAACTCTTTGCAGACCTCCGTGCAAGCTTTAGAACAAGATTTTGGATGTTTTCTTTCCTGGCAGAGTTTCTCCTTGCAAGATATGGTGGAAAAGCTTTTTGCTGAGTGTAGAGCGGCAAGACACGCAGAAGACGCAGATACGCAGCTCTCCGAAGCTAAGTGCCGGTCCCGGGCTTCTTTCGGCACAAACCACTCTCAGGAGCTCCCTGCGCTCGCCACAATGCTCTGTGTGCGAAGAAGCCGCTTCTTCGCCTGCGGGAGAATCGGCGAGCGGCAGCTTCCCAAAGGCGAAGATGCAAGCTGCAGCACACAGGCACAGTGTGGGCAGCCTTCAGACTTAGAGAAAACAGTACTTTACCACTCTCCTGCCTTTTCCATGGTTATTCTATTGGAAAAGAACGAGTTTTGGACAACTACCTTTCATTCTTGCCAAACTCTTTGCAGACCTCCGTGCAAGCTTTAGAACAAGATTTTGGATGTTTTCTTTCCTGGCAGAGTTTCTCCTTGCAAGATATGGTGGAAAAGCTTTTGGCTGAGTGTAGAGTGGCAAGACACGCAGAAGACGCAGATACGCAGCTCTCCGAAGCTAAGTGCCGGTCCCGGGCTTCTTTCGGCACAAACCGCTCTCAGGAGCTCCCTGCGCTCGCCACAATGCTCTGTGTGCGAAGAAGCCGCTTCTTCGCCTGCGGGAGAATCGGCGAGCGGCAGCTTCCCAAAGGCGAAGATGCAAGCTGCAGCACACAGGCACAGTGTGGGCAGCCTTCAGACTTAGAGAAAACAGTACTTTACCACTCTCCTGCCTTTTCCATGGTTATTCTATTGGAAAAGAACGAGTTTTGGACAACTACCTTTCATTCTTGCCAAACTCTTTGCAGACCTCCGTGCAAGCTTTAGAACAAGATTTTGGATGTTTTCTTTCCTGACAGAGTTTCTCCTTGCAAGATATGGTGGAAAAGCTTTTGGCTGAGTGTAGAGCGGCAAGACACGCAGAAGACGCAGATACGCAGCTCTCCGAAGCTAAGTGCCGGTCCCGGGCTTCTTTCGGCACAAACCGCTCTCAGGAGCTCCCTGCGCTCGCCACAATGCTCTGTGTGCGAAGAAGCCGCTTCTTCGCCTCCGGGAGAATCGGCGAGCGGCAGCTTCCCAAAGGCGAAGATGCAAGCTGCAGCACACAGGCACAGTGTGGGCAGCCTTCAGACTTAGAGAAAACAGTACTTTACCACTCTCCTGCCTTTTCCATGGTTATTCTTTTGGAAAAGAACGAGTTTTGGACAACTACCTTTCATTCTTGCCAAACTCTTTGCAGACCCCCGTGCAAGCTTTAGAACAAGATTTTGGATGTTTTCTTTCCTGGCAGAGTTTCTCCTTGCAAGATATGGTGGAAAAGCTTTTTGCTGAGTGTAGAGCGGCAAGACACGCAGAAGACGCAGATACGCAGCTCTCCGAAGCTAAGTGCCGGTCCCGGGCTTCTTTCGGCACAAACCGCTCTCAGGAGCTCCCTGCGCTCGCCACAATGCTCTGTGTGCGAAGAAGCCGCTTCTTCGCCTGCGGGAGAATCGGCGAGCGGCAGCTTCCCAAAGGCGAAGATGCAAGCTGCAGCACACAGGCACAGTGTGGGCAGCCTTCAGACTTAGAGAAAACAGTACTTTACCACTCTCCTGCCTTTTCCATGGTTATTCTATTGGAAAAGAACGAGTTTTGGACAACTACCTTTCATTCTTGCCAAACTCTTTGCAGACCCCCGTGCAAGCTTTAGAACAAGATTTTGGATGTTTTCTTTCCTGGCAGAGTTTCTCCTTGCAAGATATGGTGGAAAAGCTTTTTGCTGAGTGTAGAGCGGCAAGACACGCAGAAGACGCAGATACGCAGCTCTCCGAAGCTAAGTGCCGGTCCCGGGCTTCTTTCGGCACAAACCGCTCTCAGGAGCTCCCTGCGCTCGCCACAATGCTCTGTGTGCGAAGAAGCCGCTTCTTCGCCTGCGGGAGAATCGGCGAGCGGCAGCTTCCCAAAGGTGAAGCTGCAAGCTGCAGCACACAGGCACAGTGTGGGCAGCCTTCAGACTTAGAGAAAACAGTACTTTACCACTCTCCTGCCTTTTCCATGGTTATTCTATTGGAAAAGAACGAGTTTTGGACAACTACCTTTCATTCTTGCCAAACTCTTTGCAGACCCCCGTGCAAGCTTTAGAACAAGATTTTGGATGTTTTCTTTCCTGGCAGAGTTTCTCCTTGCAAGATATGGTGGAAAAGCTTTTTGCTGAGTGTAGAGCGGCAAGACACGCAGAAGACGCAGATACGCAGCTCTCCGAAGCTAAGTGCCGGTCCCGGGCTTCTTTCGGCACAAACCGCTCTCAGGAGCTCCCTGCGCTCGCCACAATGCTCTGTGTGCGAAGAAGCCGCTTCTTCGCCTGCGGGAGAATCGGCGAGCGGCAGCTTCCCAAAGGCGAAGATGCAAGCTGCAGCACACAGGCACAGTGTGGGCAGCCTTCAGACTTAGAGAAACAGTACTTTACCACTCTCCTGCCTTTTCCATGGTTATTTTATTGGAAAAGAACGAGTTTTGGACAACTACCTTTCATTCTTGCCAAACTCTTTGCAGACCTCCGTGCAAGCTTTAGAACAAGATTTTGGATGTTTTCTTTCCTGGCAGAGTTTCTCCTTGCAAGATATGGTGGAAAAGCTTTTGGCTGAGTGTAGAGCGGCAAGACACGCAGAAGACGCAGATACGCAGCTCTCCGAAGCTAAGTGCCGGTCCCGGGCTTCTTTCGGCACAAACCGCTCTCAGGAGCTCCCTGCGCTCGCCACAATGCTCTGTGTGCGAAGAAGCCGCTTCTTCGCCTGCGGGAGAATCGGCGAGCGGCAGCTTCCCAAAGGCGAAGATGCAAGCTGCAGCACACAGGCACAGTGTGGGCAGCCTTCAGACTTAGAGAAACCAGTACTTTACCACTCTCCTGCGTTTTCCATGGTTATTCTATAGGAAAAGAACGAGTTTTGGACAACTACCTTTCATTCTTGCCAAACTCTTTGCAGACCTGCGTGCAAGCTTTAGAACAAGATTTTGGATGTTTTCTTTCCTGGCAGAGTTTCTCCTTGCAAGATATGGTGGAAAAGCTTTTTGCTGAGTGTAGAGCGGCAAGACACGCAGTAGACGCAGATACGCAGCTCTCCGAAGCTAAGTGCCGGTCCCGGGCTTCTTTCGGCACAAACCGCTCTCAGGAGCTCCCCGTGCTCGCCACAATGCTCTGTGTGCGAAGAAGCCGCTTCTTCGCCTCCGGGAGAATCGGCGAGCGGCAGCTTCCCAAAGGCGAAGATGCAAGCTGCAGCACACAGGCACAGTGTGGGCAGCATTCAGACTTAGAGAAAACAGTACTTTACCACTCTCCTGCCTTTTCCATGGTTATTCTATTGGAAAAGAACGAGTTTTGGACAACTACCTTTCATTCTTGCCAAACTCTTTGCAGACCTGCGTGCAAGCTTTAGAACAAGATTTTGGATGTTTTCTTTCCTGGCAGAGTTTCTCCTTGCAAGATATGGTGGAAAAGCTTTTTGCTGAGTGTAGAGCAGCAAGACACGCAGAAGACGCAGATACGCAGCTCTCCGAAGCTAAGTGCCGGTCCCGGGCTTCTTTCGGCACAAACCGCTCTCAGGAGCTCCCTGCGCTCGCCACAATGCTCTGTGTGTGAAGAAGCCGCTTCTTCGCCTCCGGGAGAATCGGCGAGCGGCAGCTTCCCAAAGGCGAAGATGCAAGCTGCAGCACACAGGCACAGTGTGGGCAGCCTTCAGACTTAGAGAAAACAGTACTTTACCACTCTCCTGCCTTTTCCATGGTTATTCTATTGGAAAAGAACGAGTTTTGGACAACTACCTTTCATTCTTGCCAAACTCTTTGCAGACCCCCGTGCAAGCTTTAGAACAAGATTTTGGATGTTTTCTTTCCTGGCAGAGTTTCTCCTTGCAAGATATGGTGGAAAAGCTTTTTGCTGAGTGTAGAGCGGCAAGACACGCAGAAGACGCAGATACGCAGCTCTCCGAAGCTAAGTGCCGGTCCCGGGCTTCTTTCGGCACAAACCGCTCTCAGGAGCTCCCTGCGCTCGCCACAATGCTCTGTGTGCGAAGAAGCCGCTTCTTCGCCTGCGGGAGAATCGGCGAGCGGCAGCTTCCCAAAGGCGAAGATGCAAGCTGCAGCACACAGGCACAGTGTGGGCAGCCTTCAGACTTAGAGAAAACAGTACTTTACCACTCTCCTGCCTTTTCCATGGTTATTCTATTGGAAAAGAACGAGTTTTGGACAACTACCTTTCATTCTTGCCAAACTCTTTGCAGACCCCCGTGCAAGCTTTAGAACAAGATTTTGGATGTTTTCTTTCCTGGCAGAGTTTCTCCTTGCAAGATATGGTGGAAAAGCTTTTTGCTGAGTGTAGAGCGGCAAGACACGCAGAAGACGCAGATACGCAGCTCTCCGAAGCTAAGTGCCGGTCCCGGGCTTCTTTCGGCACAAACCGCTCTCAGGAGCTCCCTGCGCTCGCCACAATGCTCTGTGTGCGAAGAAGCCGCTTCTTCGCCTGTGGGAGAATCGGCGAGCGGCAGCTTCCCAAAGGCGAAGATGCAAGCTGCAGCACACAGGCACAGTGTGGGCAGCCTTCAGACTTAGAGAAAACAGTACTTTACCACTCTCCTGCCTTTTCCATGGTTATTCTATTGGAAAAGAACGAGTTTTGGACAACTACCTTTCATTCTTGCCAAACTCTTTGCAGACCTCCGTGCAAGCTTTAGAACAAGATTTTGGATGTTTTCTTTCCTGGCAGAGTTTCTCCTTGCAAGATATGGTGGAAAAGCTTTTTGCTGAGTGTAGAGCGGCAAGACACGCAGAAGACGCAGATACGCAGCTCTCCGAAGCTAAGTGCCGGTCCCGGGCTTCTTTCGGCACAAACCGCTCTCAGGAGCTCCCTGCGCTCGCCACAATGCTCTGTGTGCGAAGAAGCCGCTTCTTCGCCTGCGGGAGAATCGGCGAGCGGCAGCTTCCCAAAGGCGAAGATGCAAGCTGCAGCACACAGGCACAGTGTGGGCAGCCTTCAGACTTAGAGAAACCAGTACTTTACCACTCTCCTGCCTTTTCCATGGTTATTCTATTGGAAAAGAACGAGTTTTGGACAACTACCTTTCATTCTTGCCAAACTCTTTGCAGACCCCCGTGCAAGCTTTAGAACAAGATTTTGGATGTTTTCTTTCCTGGCAGAGTTTCTCCTTGCAAGATATGGTGGAAAAGCTTTTTGCTGAGTGTAGAGCGGCAAGACACGCAGAAGACGCAGATACGCAGCTCTCCGAAGCTAAGTGCCGGTCCCGGGCTTCTTTCGGCACAAACCGCTCTCAGGAGCTCCCCGCGCTCGCCACAATGCTCTGTGTGCGAAGAAGCCGCTTCTTCGCCTGCGGGAGAATCGGCGAGCGGCAGCTTCCCAAAGGCGAAGATGCAAGCTGCAGCACACAGGCACAGTGTGGGCAGCCTTCAGACTTAGAGAAAACAGTACTTTACCACTCTCCTGCCTTTTCCATGGTTATTCTATTGGAAAAGAACGAGTTTTGGACAACTACCTTTCATTCTTGCCAAACTCTTTGCAGACCCCCGTGCAAGCTTTAGAACAAGATTTTGGATGTTTTCTTTCCTGGCAGAGTTTCTCCTTGCAAGATATGGTGGAAAAGCTTTTTGCTGAGTGTAGAGCGGCAAGACACGCAGAAGACGCAGATACGCAGCTCTCCGAAGCTAAGTGCCGGTCCCGGGCTTCTTTCGGCACAAACCGCTCTCAGGAGCTCCCTGCGCTCGCCACAATGCTCTGTGTGCGAAGAAGCCGCTTCTTCGCCTGTGGGAGAATCGGTGAGCGGCAGCTTCCCAAAGGCGAAGATGCAAGCTGCAGCACACAGGCACAGTGTGGGCAGCCTTCAGACTTAGAGAAAACAGTACTTTACCACTCTCCTGCCTTTTCCATGGTTATTCTATTGGAAAAGAACGAGTTTTGGACAACTACCTTTCATTCTTGCCAAACTCTTTGCAGACCTCCGTGCAAGCTTTAGAACAAGATTTTGGATGTTTTCTTTCCTGGCAGAGTTTCTCCTTGCAAGATATGGTGGAAAAGCTTTTTGCTGAGTGTAGAGCGGCAAGACACGCAGAAGACGCAGATACGCAGCTCTCCGAAGCTAAGTGCCGGTCCCGGGCTTCTTTCGGCACAAACCGCTCTCAGGAGCTCCCTGCGCTCGCCACAATGCTCTGTGTGCGAAGAAGCCGCTTCTTCGCCTGCGGGAGAATCGGCGAGCGGCAGCTTCCCAAAGGCGAAGATGCAAGCTGCAGCACACAGGCACAGTGTGGGCAGCCTTCAGACTTAGAGAAACCAGTACTTTACCACTCTCCTGCCTTTTCCATGGTTATTATATTGGAAAAGAACGAGTTTTGGACAACTACCTTTCATTCTTGCCAAACTCTTTGCAGACCTCCGTGCAAGCTTTAGAACAAGATTTTGGATGTTTTCTTTCCTGGCAGAGTTTCTCCTTGCAAGATATGGTGGAAAAGCTTTTTGCTGAGTGTAGAGCGGCAAGACACGCAGAAGACGCAGATACGCAGCTCTCCGAAGCTAAGTGCCGGTCCCGGGCTTCTTTCGGCACAAACCGCTCTCAGGAGCTCCCTGCGCTCGCCACAATGCTCTGTGTGCGAAGAAGCCGCTTCTTCGCCTGCGGGAGAATCGGCGAGCGGCAGCTTCCCAAAGGCGAAGATGCAAGCTGCAGCACACAGGCACAGTGTGGGCAGCATTCAGACTTAGAGAAAACAGTACTTTACCACTCTCCTGCCTTTTCCATGGTTATTCTTTTGGAAAAGAACGAGTTTTGGACAACTACCTTTCATTCTTGCCAAACTCTTTGCAGACCTCCGTGCAAGCTTTAGAACAAGATTTTGGATGTTTTCTTTCCTGGCAGAGTTTCTCCTTGCAAGATATGGTGGAAAAGCTTTTTGCTGAGTGTAGAGCGGCAAGACACGCAGTAGACGCAGATACGCAGCTCTCCGAAGCTAAGTGCCGGTCCCGGGCTTCTTTCGGCACAAACCGCTCTCAGGAGCTCCCCGCGCTCGCCACAATGCTCTGTGTGCGAAGAAGCCGCTTCTTCGCCTCCGGGAGAATCGGCGAGCGGCAGCTTCCCAAAGGCGAAGATGCAAGCTGCAGCACACAGGCACAGTGTGGGCAGCATTCAGACTTAGAGAAAACAGTACTTTACCACTCTCCTGCCTTTTCCATGGTTATTCTATTGGAAAAGAACGAGTTTTGGACAACTACCTTTCATTCTTGCCAAACTCTTTGCAGACCTGCGTGCAAGCTTTAGAACAAGATTTTGGATGTTTTCTTTCCTGGCAGAGTTTCTCCTTGCAAGATATGGTGGAAAAGCTTTTTGCTGAGTGTAGAGCGGCAAGACACGCAGAAGACGCAGATACGCAGCTCTCCGAAGCTAAGTGCCGGTCCCGGGCTTCTTTCGGCACAAACCGCTCTCAGGAGCTCCCTGCGCTCGCCACAATGCTCTGTGTGTGAAGAAGCCGCTTCTTCGCCTCCGGGAGAATCGGCGAGCGGCAGCTTCCCAAAGGCGAAGATGCAAGCTGCAGCACACAGGCACAGTGTGGGCAGCCTTCAGACTTAGAGAAAACAGTACTTTACCACTCTCCTGCCTTTTCCATGGTTATTCTATTGGAAAAGAACGAGTTTTGGACAACTACCTTTCATTCTTGCCAAACTCTTTGCAGACCCCCGTGCAAGCTTTAGAACAAGATTTTGGATGTTTTCTTTCCTGGCAGAGTTTCTCCTTGCAAGATATGGTGGAAAAGCTTTTTGCTGAGTGTAGAGCGGCAAGACACGCAGAAGACGCAGATACGCAGCTCTCCGAAGCTAAGTGCCGGTCCCGGGCTTCTTTCGGCACAAACCGCTCTCAGGAGCTCCCTGCGCTCGCCACAATGCTCTGTGTGCGAAGAAGCCGCTTCTTCGCCTGCGGGGGATTTGGGGAGCGGCAGCTTCCCAAAGGCGAAGATGCAAGCTGCAGCACACAGGCACAGTGTGGGCAGCCTTCAGACTTAGAGAAAACAGTACTTTACCACTCTCCTGCCTTTTCCATGGTTATTCTATTGGAAAAGAACGAGTTTTGGACAACTACCTTTCATTCTTGCCAAACTCTTTGCAGACCTCCGTGCAAGCTTTAGAACAAGATTTTGGATGTTTTCTTTCCTGGCAGAGTTTCTCCTTGCAAGATATGGTGGAAAAGCTTTTTGCTGAGTGTAGAGCGGCAAGACACGCAGAAGACGCAGATACGCAGCTCTCCGAAGCTAAGTGCCGGTCCCGGGCTTCTTTCGGCACAAACCGCTCTCAGGAGCTCCCTGCGCTCGCCACAATGCTCTGTGTGCGAAGAAGCCGCTTCTTCGCCTCCGGGAGAATCGGCGAGCGGCAGCTTCCCAAAGGCGAAGATGCAAGCTGCAGCACACAGGCACAGTGTGGGCAGCCTTCAGACTTAGAGAAAACAGTACTTGACCACTCTCCTGCCTTTTCCATGGTTATTCTATTGGAAAAGAACGAGTTTTGGACAACTACCTTTCATTCTTGCCAAACTCTTTGCAGACCTCCGTGCAAGCTTTAGAACAAGATTTTGGATGTTTTCTTTCCTGGCAGAGTTTCTCCTTGCAAGATATGGTGGAAAAGCTTTTGGCTGAGTGTAGAGCGGCAAGACACGCAGAAGACGCAGATACGCAGCTCTCCGAAGCTAAGTGCCGGTCCCGGGCTTCTTTCGGCACAAACCGCTCTCAGGAGCTCCCTGCGCTCGCCACAATGCTCTGTGTGCGAAGAAGCCGTTTCTTCGCCTCCGGGAGAATCGGCGAGCGGCAGCTTCCCAAAGGCGAAGATGCAAGCTGCAGCACACAGGCACAGTGTGGGCAGCCTTCAGACTTAGAGAAAACAGTACTTTACCACTCTCCTGCCTTTTCCATGGTTATTCTATTGGAAAAGAACGAGTTTTGGACAACTACCTTTCATTCTTGCCAAACTCTTTGCAGACCCCCGTGCAAGCTTTAGAACAAGATTTTGGATGTTTTCTTTCCTGGCAGAGTTTCTCCTTGCAAGATATGGTGGAAAAGCTTTTGGCTGAGTGTAGAGCGGCAAGACACGCAGAAGACGCAGATACGCAGCTCTCCGAAGCTAAGTGCCGGTCCCGGGCTTCTTTCGGCACAAACCGCTCTCAGGAGCTCCCTGCGCTCGCCACAATGCTCTGTGTGCGTAGAAGCCGCTTCTTCGCCTCCGGGTGAATCGGCGAGCGGCAGCTTCCCAAAGGCGAAGATGCAAGCTGCAGCACACAGGCACAGCGTGGGCAGCCTTCAGACTTAGAGAAAACAGTACTTTACCACTCTCCTGCCTTTTCCATGGTTATTCTATTGGAAAAGAACGAGTTTTGGACAACTACCTTTCATTCTTGCCAAGCTCTTTGCAGACCCCCGTGCAAGCTTTAGAACAAGATTTTGGATGTTTTCTTTCCTGGCAGAGTTTCTCCTTGCAAGATATGGTGGAAAAGCTTTTTGCTGAGTGTAGAGCGGCAAGACACGCAGAAGACGCAGATACGCAGCTCTCCGAAGCTAAGTGCCGGTCCCGGGCTTCTTTCGGCACAAACCGCTCTCAGGAGCTCCCTGCGCTCGCCACAATGCTCTGTGTGCGAAGAAGCCGCTTCTTCGCCTCCGGGAGAATCGGCGAGCGGCAGCTTCCCAAAGGCGAAGATGCAAGCTGCAGCACACAGGCACAGTGTGGGCAGCCTTCAGACTTAGAGAAAACAGTACTTGACCACTCTCCTGCCTTTTCCATGGTTATTCTATTGGAAAAGAACGAGTTTTGGACAACTACCTTTCATTCTTGCCAAACTCTTTGCAGACCTCCGTGCAAGCTTTAGAACAAGATTTTGGATGTTTTCTTTCCTGGCAGAGTTTCTCCTTGCAAGATATGGTGGAAAAGCTTTTTGCTGAGTGTAGAGCGGCAAGACACGCAGAAGACGCAGATACGCAGCTCTCCGAAGCTAAGTGCCGGTCCCGGGCTTCTTTCGGCACAAACCGCTCTCAGGAGCTCCCTGCGCTCGCCACAATGCTCTGTGTGCGAAGAAGCCGCTTCTTCGCCTCCGGGAGAATCGGCGAGCGGCAGCTTCCCAAAGGCGAAGATGCAAGCTGCAGCACACAGGCACAGTGTGGGCAGCCTTCAGACTTAGAGAAAACAGTACTTTACCACTCTCCTGCCTTTTCCATGGTTATTCTATTGGAAAAGAACGAGTTTTGGACAACTACCTTTCATTCTTGCCAAACTCTTTGCAGACCCCCGTGCAAGCTTTAGAACAAGATTTTGGATGTTTTCTTTCCTGGCAGAGTTTCTCCTTGCAAGATATGGTGGAAAAGCTTTTTGCTGAGTGTAGAGCGGCAAGACACGCAGAAGACGCAGATACGCAGCTCTCCGAAGCTAAGTGCCGGTCCCGGGCTTCTTTCGGCACAAACCGCTCTCAGGAGCTCCCTGCGCTCGCCACAATGCTCTGTGTGCGAAGAAGCCGCTTCTTCGCCTCCGGGAGAATCGGCGAGCGGCAGCTTCCCAAAGGCGAAGATGCAAGCTGCAGCACACAGGCACAGTGTGGGCAGCATTCAGACTTAGAGAAAACAGTACTTTACCACTCTCCTGCCTTTTCCATGGTTATTCTATTGGAAAAGAACGAGTTTTGGACAACTACCTTTCATTCTTGCCAAACTCTTTGCAGACCCCCGTGCAAGCTTTAGAACAAGATTTTGGATGTTTTCTTTCCTGGCAGAGTTTCTCCTTGCAAGATATGGTGGAAAAGCTTTTTGCTGAGTGTAGAGCGGCAAGACACGCAGAAGACGCAGATACGCAGCTCTCCGAAGCTAAGTGCCGGTCCCGGGCTTCTTTCGGCACAAACCGCTCTCAGGAGCTCCCTGCGCTCGCCACAATGCTCTGTGTGCGAAGAAGCCGCTTCTTCGCCTCCGGGAGAATCGGCGAGCGGCAGCTTCCCAAAGGCGAAGATGTAAGCTGCAGCACACAGGCACAGTGTGGGCAGCCTTCAGACTTAGAGAAAACAGTACTTTACCACTCTCCTGCCTTTTCCATGGTTATTCTATTGGAAAAGAACGAGTTTTGGACAACTACCTTTCATTCTTGCCAAACTCTTTGCAGACCCCCGTGCAAGCTTTAGAACAAGATTTTGGATGTTTTCTTTCCTGGCAGAGTTTCTCCTTGCAAGATATGGTGGAAAAGCTTTTTGCTGAGTGTAGAGCGGCAAGACACGCAGAAGACGCAGATACGCAGCTCTCCGAAGCTAAGTGCCGGTCCCGGGCTTCTTTCGGCACAAACCGCTCTCAGGAGCTCCCTGCGCTCGCCACAATGCTCTGTGTGCGAAGAAGCCGCTTCTTCGCCTGCGGGAGAATCGGCGAGCGGCAGCTTCCCAAAGGCGAAGATGCAAGCTGCAGCACACAGGCACAGTGTGGGCAGCCTTCAGACTTAGAGAAAACAGTACTTTACCACTCTCCTGCCTTTTCCATGGTTATTCTATTGGAAAAGAACGAGTTTTGGACAACTACCTTTCATTCTTGCCAAACTCTTTGCAGACCCCCGTGCAAGCTTTAGAACAAGATTTTGGATGTTTTCTTTCCTGGCAGAGTTTCTCCTTGCAAGATATGGTGGAAAAGCTTTTGGCTGAGTGTAGAGCGGCAAGACACGCAGAAGACGCAGATACGCAGCTCTCCGAAGCTAAGTGCCGGTCCCGGGCTTCTTTCGGCACAAACCGCTCTCAGGAGCTCCCTGCGCTCGCCACAATGCTCTGTGTGCGAAGAAGCCGCTTCTTCGCCTGCGGGAGAATCGGCGAGCGGCAGCTTCCCAAAGGCGAAGATGCAAGCTGCAGCACACAGGCACAGTGTGGGCAGCCTTCAGACTTAGAGAAAACAGTACTTTACCACTCTCCTGCCTTTTCCATGGTTATTCTATTGGAAAAGAACGAGTTTTGGACAACTACCTTTCATTCTTGCCAAACTCTTTGCAGACCCCCGTGCAAGCTTTAGAACAAGATTTTGGATGTTTTCTTTCCTGGCAGAGTTTCTCCTTGCAAGATATGGTGGAAAAGCTTTTGGCTGAGTGTAGAGCGGCAAGACACGCAGAAGATGCAGATACGCAGCTCTCCGAAGCTAAGTGCCGGTCCCGGGCTTCTTTCGGCACAAACCGCTCTCAGGAGCTCCCTGCGCTCGCCACAATGCTCTGTGTGCGAAGAAGCCGCTTCTTCGCCTCCGGGAGAATCGGCGAGCGGCAGCTTCCCAAAGGCGAAGATGCAAGCTGCAGCACACAGGCACAGTGTGGGCAGCCTTCAGACTTAGAGAAAACAGTACTTTACCACTCTCCTGCCTTTTCCATGGTTATTCTATTGGAAAAGAACGAGTTTTGGACAACTACCTTTCATTCTTGCCAAACTCTTTGCAGACCCCTGTGCAAGCTTTAGAACAAGATTTTGGATGTTTTCTTTCCTGGCAGAGTTTCTCCTTGCAAGATATGGTGGAAAAGCTTTTTGCTGAGTGTAGAGCGGCAAGACACGCAGAAGACGCAGATACGCAGCTCTCCGAAGCTAAGTGCCGGTCCCGGGCTTCTTTCGGCACAAACCGATCTCAGGAGCTCCCTGCGCTCGCCACAATGCTCTGTGTGCGAAGAAGCCGCTTCTTCGCCTCCGGGAGAATCGGCGAGCGGCAGCTTCCCAAAGGCGAAGATGCAAGCTGCAGCACACAGGCACAGTGTGGGCAGCCTTCAGACTTAGAGAAAACAGTACTTTACCACTCTCCTGCCTTTTCCATGGTTATTCTATTGGAAAAGAACGAGTTTTGGACAACTACCTTTCATTCTTGCCAAACTCTTTGCAGACCCCCGTGCAAGCTTTAGAACAAGATTTTGGATGTTTTCTTTCCTGGCAGAGTTTCTCCTTGCAAGATATGGTGGAAAAGCTTTTTGCTGAGTGTAGAGCGGCAAGACACGCAGAAGACGCAGATACGCAGCTCTCCGAAGCTAAGTGCCGGTCCCGGGCTTCTTTCGGCACAAACCGCTCTCAGGAGCTCCCTGCGCTCGCCACAATGCTCTGTGTGCGAAGAAGCCGCTTCTTCGCCTCCGGGAGAATCGGCGAGCGGCAGCTTCCCAAAGGCGAAGATGCAAGCTGCAGCACACAGGCACAGTGTGGGCAGCATTCAGACTTAGAGAAAACAGTACTTTACCACTCTCCTGCCTTTTCCATGGTTATTCTATTGGAAAAGAACGAGTTTTGGACAACTACCTTTCATTCTTGCCAAACTCTTTGCAGACCCCCGTGCAAGCTTTAGAACAAGATTTTGGATGTTTTCTTTCCTGGCAGAGTTTCTCCTTGCAAGATATGGTGGAAAAGCTTTTTGCTGAGTGTAGAGCGGCAAGACACGCAGAAGACGCAGATACGCAGCTCTCCGAAGCTAAGTGCCGGTCCCGGGCTTCTTTCGGCACAAACCGCTCTCAGGAGCTCCCTGCGCTCGCCACAATGCTCTGTGTGCGAAGAAGCCGCTTCTTCGCCTCCGGGAGAATCGGCGAGCGGCAGCTTCCCAAAGGCGAAGATGCAAGCTGCAGCACACAGGCACAGTGTGGGCAGCCTTCAGACTTAGAGAAAACAGTACTTTACCACTCTCCTGCCTTTTCCATGGTTATTTTATTGGAAAAGAACGAGTTTTGGACAACTACCTTTCATTCTTGCCAAACTCTTTGCAGACCTCCGTGCAAGCTTTAGAACAAGATTTTGGATGTTTTCTTTCCTGGCAGAGTTTCTCCTTGCAAGATATGGTGGAAAAGCTTTTTGCTGAGTGTAGAGCGGCAAGACACGCAGAAGACGCAGATACGCAGCTCTCCGAAGCTAAGTGCCGGTCCCGGGCTTCTTTCGGCACAAACCGCTCTCAGGAGCTCCCTGCGCTCGCCACAATGCTCTGTGTGCGAAGAAGCCGCTTCTTCGCCTGCGGGAGAATCGGCGAGCGGCAGCTTCCCAAAGGCGAAGATGCAAGCTGCAGCACACAGGCACAGTGTGGGCAGCCTTCAGACTTAGAGAAACCAGTACTTTACCACTCTCCTGCGTTTTCCATGGTTATTCTATTGGAAAAGAACGAGTTTTGGACAACTACCTTTCATTCTTGCCAAACTCTTTGCAGACCTGCGTGCATGCTTTAGAACAAGATTTTGGATGTTTTCTTTCCTGGCAGAGTTTCTCCTTGCAAGATATGGTGGAAAAGCTTTTGGCTGAGTGTAGAGCGGCAAGACACGCAGAAGACGCAGATACGCAGCTCTCCGAAGCTAAGTGCCGGTCCCGGGCTTCTTTCGGCACAAACCGCTCTCAGGAGCTCCCTGCGCTCGCCACAATGCTCTGTGTGCGAAGAAGCCGCTTCTTCGCCTCCGGGAGAATCGGCGAGCGGCAGCTTCCCAAAGGCGAAGATGCAAGCTGCAGCACACAGGCACAGTGTGGGCAGCATTCAGACTTAGAGAAAACAGTACTTTACCACTCTCCTGCCTTTTCCATGGTTATTCTTTTGGAAAAGAACGAGTTTTGGACAACTACCTTTCATTCTTGCCAAACTCTTTGCAGACCTCCGTGCAAGCTTTAGAACAAGATTTTGGATGTTTTCTTTCCTGGCAGAGTTTCTCCTTGCAAGATATGGTGGAAAAGCTTTTTGCTGAGTGTAAAGCGGCAAGACACGCAGTAGACGCAGATACGCAGCTCTCCGAAGCTAAGTGCCGGTCCCGGGCTTCTTTCGGCACAAACCGCTCTCAGGAGCTCCCTGCGCTCGCCACAATGCTCTGTGTGTGAAGAAGCCGCTTCTTCGCCTCCGGGAGAATCGGCGAGCGGCAGCTTCCCAAAGGCGAAGATGCAAGCTGCAGCACACAGGCACAGTGTGGGCAGCCTTCAGACTTAGAGAAAACAGTACTTTACCACTCTCCTGCCTTTTCCATGGTTATTCTATTGGAAAAGAACGAGTTTTGGACAACTACCTTTCATTCTTGCCAAACTCTTTGCAGACCCCCGTGCAAGCTTTAGAACAAGATTTTGGATGTTTTCTTTCCTGGCAGAGTTTCTCCTTGCAAGATATGGTGGAAAAGCTTTTTGCTGAGTGTAGAGCGGCAAGACATGCAGAAGACGCAGATACGCAGCTCTCCGAAGCTAAGTGCCGGTCCCGGGCTTCTTTCGGCACAAACCGCTCTCAGGAGCTCCCTGCGCTCGCCACAATGCTCTGTGTGCGAAGAAGCCGCTTCTTCGCCTGCGGGAGAATCGGCGAGCGGCAGCTTCCCAAAGGCGAAGATGCAAGCTGCAGCACACAGGCACAGTGTGGGCAGCCTTCAGACTTAGAGAAAACAGTACTTTACCACTCTCCTGCCTTTTCCATGGTTATTCTATTGGAAAAGAACGAGTTTTGGACAACTACCTTTCATTCTTGCCAAACTCTTTGCAGACCTGCGTGCAAGCTTTAGAACAAGATTTTGGATGTTTTCTTTCCTGGCAGAGTTTCTCCTTGCAAGATATGGTGGAAAAGCTTTTGGCTGAGTGTAGAGCGGCAAGACACGCAGAAGACGCAGATACGCAGCTCTCCGAAGCTAAGTGCCGGTCCCGGGCTTCTTTCGGCACAAACCGCTCTCAGGAGCTCCCTGCGCTCGCCACAATGCTCTGTGTGCGAAGAAGCCGCTTCTTCGCCTCCGGGAGAATCGGCGAGCGGCAGCTTCCCAAAGGCGAAGATGCAAGCTGCAGCACACAGGCACAGTGTGGGCAGCCTTCAGACTTAGAGAAAACAGTACTTTACCACTCTCCTGCCTTTTCCATGGTTATTCTATTGGAAAAGAACGAGTTTTGGACAACTACCTTTCATTCTTGCCAAACTCTTTGCAGACCTCCGTGCAAGCTTTAGAACAAGATTTTGGATGTTTTCTTTCCTGGCAGAGTTTCTCCTTGCAAGATATGGTGGAAAAGCTTTTGGCTGAGTGTAGAGCGGCAAGACACGCAGAAGACGCAGATACGCAGCTCTCCGAAGCTAAGTGCCGGTCCCGGGCTTCTTTCGGCACAAACCGCTCTCAGGAGCTCCCTGCGCTCGCCACAATGCTCTGTGTGCGAAGAAGCCGTTTCTTCGCCTCCGGGAGAATCGGCGAGCGGCAGCTTCCCAAAGGCGAAGATGCAAGCTGCAGCACACAGGCACAGTGTGGGCAGCCTTCAGACTTAGAGAAAACAGTACTTTGCCACTCTCCTGCCTTTTCCATGGTTATTCTATTGGAAAAGAACGAGTTTTGGACAACTACCTTTCATTCTTGCCAAACTCTTTGCAGACCCCCGTGCAAGCTTTAGAACAAGATTTTGGATGTTTTCTTTCCTGGCAGAGTTTCTCCTTGCAAGATATGGTGGAAAAGCTTTTTGCTGAGTGTAGAGCGGCAAGACACGCAGAAGACGCAGATACGCAGCTCTCCGAAGCTAAGTGCCGGTCCCGGGCTTCTTTCGGCACAAACCGCTCTCAGGAGCTCCCTGCGCTCGCCACAATGCTCTGTGTGCGAAGAAGCCGCTTCTTCGCCTCCGGGAGAATCGGCGAGCGGCAGCTTCCCAAAGGCGAAGATGCAAGCTGCAGCACACAGGCACAGCGTGGGCAGCCTTCAGACTTAGAGAAAACAGTACTTTACCACTCTCCTGCCTTTTCCATGGTTATTCTATTGGAAAAGAACGAGTTTTGGACAACTACCTTTCATTCTTGCCAAACTCTTTGCAGACCTCCGTGCAAGCTTTAGAACAAGATTTTGGATGTTTTCTTTCCTGGCAGAGTTTCTCCTTGCAAGATATGGTGGAAAAGCTTTTTGCTGGGTGTAGAGCGGCAAGACACGCAGTAGACGCAGATACGCAGCTCTCCGAAGCTAAGTGCCGGTCCCGGGCTTCTTTCGGCACAAACCGCTCTCAGGAGCTCCCCGCGCTCGCCACAATGCTCTGTGTGCCAAGAAGCCGCTTCTTCGC